>NC_135674.1:17715596-18015596 GCF_964188315.1 Podarcis muralis
TGATTGGTGGCCCTGCTAGTGTGGCAACGTGAAAGGCAATTGTCTCAGTGTGTCTGGAGACCCTCATTTTCATGGGAGGGGTCTGGTGGGTCACTCCCCCCCCCAGGAGTTCTCTCCCATCAATGGTCGTTACTTGCAAGGGGTGTTCTAGAGGCACCACGTGGAGCTGGTGTTCTAGTGCAAAATCCCTGCTAAAGAAGTTGCAAGAGCTGCCTGAATCCAGCAATGCCTTCACCTTAATTGGGTGTCCGTTAGGGAGTTCTAGTACCACCTCTATGGCTATGGCTGCTCGGGGAGGGTCTGGTTTGGGCACTTTTACTGGTTGCTCGCCTGGCTGCTGTGCCCGCTCTCCTGCAGCCAAGCATTGCCGTTTCCCTGCTCCTTATCTCTCTCCTCAGCTGCCCCCACCATTCCTTGCCACGCCTTTTTCTGAGGGCAGACTCTGGCAAAATGTCCCGGCTGCTGGCAGAGAAAACACTTCTTAGTCGTTTTCCCCTCCTTTTTGTGAACCTCGCTGGAGTTTGAAACCCCGCGCACGCGCACTCCTCCAATCTCCATTGGTTCCGCGGGCGGCGCAGGTTGCTCCGGCACGTCTGGAATGCGGTTGTCATGCCAACGCTCTGCTCTCCCTTCCCGCCTTTCTAGAGCGCGCACCTCTTGGCGTACTCCCACAGCAAGCGCCGTTTTGGTCAGCTGGTCCATCGATTGCGGGCGGGGCGAGCGGGAAAGTTCATCTTTTACCCAAGGGGATAAGCCTTCCTCAAATAACATTTGCACTGGTTCTGAACCCAGTTCCCAACCAAGTTTGTGGATAAGCATCGCAAATCGCGACCAGTACTCTCTCACTGATTGGTTCCCTTGTTTGCACCCCATCAGTTCTTTGCGCGTCACGCTCTGCTCCACATCACTCGAGAACATATGGTCCATGGCGCTAAAAAATTTTCTCAAATCCTTCAAGGCAGCATTCTCCGATGCCATTAAGGGTCTGATCCAATCTCTAGCACCCCCTTCCAGATGCCCTACCACAAAAGTGACTCTCCCCCCATCGTCTACAAAGTCATCATACTGCAGGTCCAGCGTGTACTGCACTTCTGTCTTAAATGCGTTATAATCTCTGGGATTGCCCCCAAACTTCTGCACTAGTCCCGGTACCTTCCTTGCGATGGGGGTGGGCTTCCCCTGGGCATCCTGAGTCCGCCTTTCATCCAGCCGCGCCGCTAGTAGGGCCAGTTGCTGCTCCAAATCTCTGTTTCTCTCCTCCAGAGTTGGTCCTCCCCTGGCCTCCTCTCCGGCGCCTGCTCCTCCGGTTTGACTCATGATGCTGCCCCTGCTGCTCTGCGCACAAGCAACTTAGAGGACTGATGGATTGCTGTAATGGGAATTGGGGTTGCTTGTGCGTAAATTCCAAACTGCTCCAAGCTGGTTGTATAGCTAAACCTTTCCCTGGTTTGACAGCCCTTACAACGCGACTGTCTCAGTCACTGGCAGTTCCCTGACAGTATGTAACCGGAGGTACCACTGTACATTGGAATAATTGCTTACGGCTTCCGGTCGATCACGGAGCGAGCGCAAGAGGGATTTTACTCGTAAGGAGGAATCCAAGTTTTGGGAGAGGAAAGGGGGTGCTGCAAGGGCGCCGCAGCCCCCCAGAACGCCCTGGAGGATAATCCAGGGGTTCAGGATCCTGGCAAAGCCATTAGCTGAACACCCGGCCGTCAGGTAGCCCTGAAAAAGGGTGAAGAGAATGGCGAGGTGGAGAAGCAGGCGCTACGGGAAGCCATTGCTACTCTCCGAAAAGCGCAGCCCCAGGCTTGCACGATGAAGTGATCGATTCTCAAACAATAAGAAATCTGGATCTAAAATTGCAATAACTATCGAATTTGGCAGCTGGAAAGATTTGGAATGGATGAAGAGTAAAAAGGAGGTTGGCTTCATCTGAAATCGGTTATATAAGGAAGAAGTATTCACAGAGCATAAAAGAGGATTCCGTGAGTCTCTGCAAACGGCTTTTATTTTGTTTTAAATTAAATTTGAACATATGCTTAACAAGAAGAATTGAGAGGGTGTAAATTGGAAGGTGGTGTTGATATTTAGAAATTTGGAGTCGCTTTGGTAAACTTGAGGAGATCGGGGGGAAGGACCTTTCAGAACTTTTTACTTTCGATTTAAAAAAACCTGCGTAGTGACTACTTGCTTATTTATTTTGAACGTTTTAAAATGTGAAAGACCTTTCTGGCACAAGATATAGGCGAAGGAAAGAAACATTTGCTTCAGGATTCTTTATTGTAGACTGTTTCTTTAAAGACTGAGAATAATATCGCTGAAGGTACGGAACGATAGAAACTGCCCCCTCCTTTTTTTTCCTCCCCTTTGTTGTCTGAGGTGGAAGCTTGTGACTTTTGGCGAGGTGGAGGGAGTGAAAAAAACCTGTGTTTGCTCCTTTGTTTTCCTTTCCTCGCTTCTCTATCTCTTTGGAGCTGGTGGAATTAAGGTGGACAAAGAAAAGTGTTTTTAAAAGGCTTTAAAAGACGGAATTTGGTTTTGCCTCGTATTTTAAAGGAGTAGCTAAGCAAGTGGCAGAAACTTTTATTTTTTGTATATTCATTTGATGGAATAGCCAACCAAGTGGCAAGAAGAATTTAATAGGGTAAATTTGGAACCCCTTGACAAAGTTATGAGTAAGGAATAATAACTTGGTCTGGAGTTTAAATTTATGTGTGCTGATTGGGAAGTGGCCAAACAAGTGGCAGAACAATTATTAAAAGTTGATTTTATTGGACTTTTGTTGAACATATCAGAACTTAAGTGAATAGGTATTGGTATTAAAAATGTCTCATACACAAAAAAAGGCAAGTGAGGGTGCGACACCAGGGGACAGAAGGGGTTCAAAGCAGGAGACAGAACTGAAAGGAGATATAGTGAAAATGCTGGCTGAACTTAATAAGGATATAAAACAAAGTGAGAAAAATATTGAGGCAAAATTAGAACAGATGGATAAAAAAATGGATATGACTGATAATGAACTAAAGGGACAAATTAAAGAGGTTTCGAAAAGGACACAAAGTTTGGAAGAAGGAATGAAAAGAACTAAATTAGAAGTGAGGGAGGTGAAAAAAGAGGAATAAAAAATTAAAGTGGGGATGTCAGAAATTAATAAAACACAGGAAGAGGTCTTGGATGCACTTGCCATGAATGAATTAAGGCAAAGAGAAGTTAATCTGAGATTGAGGGCGGTGCCCGAGGTTCAAGGGGAAAATAATAGGGAGAAACTGATTTTGGAGATTGCACAATGGTTAGAGGTTCCAACAGAAGAAGTAGCAAACATGGTACAAAATGCATTTTGAATAAAGACTAGAACCACCAAAGCAAAGAAATTTCCAGGAGATTGTTTAATAAATTTTAAAGACAGAGAAATGAGAAATATGATTTTGCAGAAGAACAGAGAAAAGAGACAGAGCATTGGTGGAAATTATATAATTATTTTTAAAGACATCCCAATTCGCTTGTTGAAACGAAGAGATCCTTATAAACAAATGGTGCAAATATTGAGGAAGAATCAGATTGAATTTAAATGGGAATTCCTGGAGGGGATTTCCTTTTTTTATAAAGGAAAGAAACACAAACATACAAGTCCGGAGGAAACTCTGAAATTTATGAGAAGATACAAGGAGTTGGAGAGAGTGGAGGGGGAGATGAGGGGAGCATAAGCGGGGGTAGGGGCTGGAGCAGCCGCTGGAATAGGGGAACCAGAAGGAGAAGAAGGGGAGGCTGGAAAAAGTGAAGACGAAGACGAAGATGAAGACGAAGAAGAAGAAGAAAGGTTATAGACTTTAATAATATTTTTTTTAAAAAAAGAGGTCAAAATGGAGTTGAAATTATGGACATGGAATATTCATAGGATAAACGAGAAAAATAAACGCAATAAAATTGGACAATATTTAAAAAAGAAGAATTTGGATATTATTTGTTTACAAGAAACACATGTGGCAAGGAAACATAGAAAAATTTTAATCAATAAAAGACTAGGAAATGAATTTATTTCATCAGACAAAAGTAAGAAGAGAGGGGTAGTAATGTATGTAAAAAATAAAATTGAAGCTCAGCAAATATTTAAAGATGAAGAAGGAAGAATTATAGCAGTTCAGATCATATGGCAGGGAGAAAAATTAATAATAGTCGGGATCTATGCACCAAATGGAAACAAGACTGATTTTTATAAGAATTTAGAAGAAAAATTGTTTGAGTATATGGACCAAAAGATTATAATAATGGGTGACATGAATGGAGTGGTTTCAATGGAAATGGATAGGATGAGAGCAAAAGGGATGACCAGGGAAGGGAAATTACCAAAAACATTTTTCTCTTTGACGGATAATTGTAACTTAATAGACATTTGGAGACTAAGACACCCATTAGAAAAACAATTCACATTTCAATCAGAACCAAATCAATCAATGTCAAGAGTCGATCAGGTGTGGATATCTAATGAACTAACGTCAAGAACTATGGAGATTGAAATACAACCAATGGTACTTTCGGATCACAATGCAATAAAGTTTGTAATGAAAGGATATGAGGGAAAGTCCTTTAGGTGGAGATTAAATGAATACCTTCTTGATGATCAAAAAATTGTGGAGAAAGCCCAAAAAAAGTTATCAGATTATTTCGTAAATAATTGCAACAAAGGTACAAAAATGAGTATGGTATGCCAGTAAAGCCGTGATGAGGGGTTTCTTCATTCAACAGAATTCGATTAAGAATAAGTCCAGAGAGAAAGGGAAGAAAGAGATCTTAAAACAGATAATGGAAAATGAGAAACAAATAATTAATAGGCCAAATAGTTCGAAAATAAATCAAAATATAAAGATTTTACAATCACAATTTGCAATGATAATTAATAAAGAAGTAGAATGGAATTTAAAGAGAATGAAACAAAAAAACTTTGAATTTGCAAACAAATCAGGGAAATGGCTGGCTTGGCAGATTAAGAAAAGGAAAGAACAGAAAACAGTTAACAGAATTATCATAGAGGGAAAGGAAATAGACAATCTGAAAGATATCAGAAGAGGATTTGTGGACTTTTATAGAAAATTATATATAAAAAAGGAGAAGAGTAATATTAAAAAAATTGGAGAGTTTTTAAAGAAAAAAGAGGTGCAGAAGATCCCGACTGATAGAAAAGACAAACTGAATAACCCAATTGACATCGAGGAGATTATCGACGCAATAAAGGAGTTGAAAATAGGGAAAACACCAGGACCAGATGGACTGACGGCAAGATATTACAAGGAGATGAGACACATCCTACTTGGGCCATTAAGAGAAGTGATGAACAACATCTTGAAAGAAAGAGAAATTCCCGACACCTGGAAAGAAGGACTCTCCTCCTGGAAGAGAGGGGAGTGGTTGTGGGCGGGAGCCGAGCTCCGCCTGGCTGGTGCCCACGCCCATTGGCAGGCACCCAAACAGGTGCCTCCGAGGGGGCGTGTACAGCAGCCTAAATGCTGCGGCGCCAGCCCCTCCTCGGCCTCACTCTTCGTCGTCCCGTCGCGAGTCAAGACCGTCCTTCTCTTCCGTGTGCTCAGCTGTGGGGAGGCGACCACGTGGATCCAAGGAAGAGGACCTTGACCAGGGAAGTTTGCCTTAATTCGCTTGTTGTGTGCGCTGGCCACTTTTCTTCCTTTCTCTTGCTCCCAGTAATTACCAGTAATTCCTTCCGTGGGGTTGGGTCGCGGTGTGTGTGTTCTGGGAGCAGGACCGCGACTGTTTTCCCTTTCAAACTGTGGTCCGAACGTTGAAGCAGCAGCGCACAGTAAAAAGCTGCAGGCAGTTTTCGCTTGACTGCCTCCCCGCCGTATCCCTCGTGTTACTGCTTTGGACACCCCCCCCTTTTTGTCACCCCCCCCCCCCCCCGTCTGTATCCTTGCATAGTTGTGAGTGGCGCTCCTTGGAGCGGCTTGTCGCAGCCTCCGATTTTTGCTTCCCTGCTTCCCCTTCTTTCACACAGCGCCCCTCCGGCTTTTCTCTATCAGCGCTTTCTCAGCTCTCCTCCGACTTCTGATCCGACACTCTGTGTGTGTGTGTGTGTGTGGGTGAGTGCGTGTCCCGGCGCCCCTGCGATTTGAGGGGCGGCAATCTGTGTGTGTGAGCGTGCGTGCGCGTGTGTGTTTTGGACACCACTGTGCTTGTTGAGGGGGTGCTGGTGGAAAATCGCTGCTAATTGTCTTTTGAGTTTTAAAGCAGGGAGCGGAAGCGCATTAAATAAAGCCCCTGCCAGCCGGCAAATTTACCTTCCTAATTTTATTCAGGCGCACGCCGTGCGTTGGTTTCTGCACCCACGTGTTCGCCTGTCATTGTAAAAACACTTGCTTCTCCCCCTTCTCCCCCTCCCTTCCTGTGTCCGTAATTTTAAAAACGCTTGCTTCTACCCCTTCTCCCCCTCCCCTCCGCCGTGGCTTTAGCAGAGCAGTGAGAGCGTAGCGATTTTCCTTCTGCTAGTGTGTGTGTGTGTGTGTGTGGTCAATTGAGGCAAAGTCTTATTGCCGGCTCTGTGCGTTTAAACCACCAGCCTTTCTTTCCCTTTAAATGGTATTTTGTTGAAGGGCTTCGCCTAGCCCTGCCCTCTCCCTCCCCCCAGGTTTCTATAGGTTTTTTCCCGGCATTTCTGCAGAGGATTTTTTCTGACGTTGTGGCCAGCCCCTTAATAAACTGCTCTTTCTTCCTCCTCCCCAGCCCTCCCCCTCCCCCTGTGCTTTTACCTCTGCCCTAAACAACAGTAATATTTCAACCTGTTTTTCGCTGTGGAAAAATAACATTTATAATAATAAAGGTAAAGGTAAGGTACCCCTGCCCGTACGGGCCAGTCTTGCCAGACTCTAGGGTTGTGCGCTCATCTCACTCTATAGGCCGGGAGCCAGCGCTGTCCGCAGACACTTGCGGGTCACATGGCCAGCGTGACAAGCTGCATCTGGCAAGCCAGCGCAGCACACGGAACACAGTTTACCTTCCCGCTGGTAAGCGGTCCCTATTTATCTACTTGCACCCAAAGGTGCTTTCAAACTGCTAGGTTGGCAGGAGCTGGGACCAAACAACGGGAGCTCACCCCGCCGCGGGGATTCGAACCGCCGACCATGCGATCGGCAAGTCCTAGGCACTGAGGTTTTACCCACAGCGCCACCCGCGTCCCTATTTATAATAATAGTCAACAGCAAATGTATCTACTGAGCTGGAAAAGGACTTGATGTACAAAACCCAGGCAGCTGAACAAGAAAAGAAACTAGAGAAAATTGAGGAAGTGGAGGAAGAAATATACGCTGAACAGGAGGAGCAGAAAGGAGGGGCTGCAATGCTGCAGAAGGCAAATGAGAGCCGGAGGCCTGTCAAGATGGATATAAAAGAAAATAAGGACTGGATGAGGAAAATTTGGTTTGAACTTAGAAATGAGGAATGGAAAGATCTCCTTTTGTGGGGATCTGAAGATCTATGGACTATAAATTTGATCAAGGTGGAAGCTGGAGCTCTTGGGACATTTGGACCTAAAAGGATTAAGAAACAAGATTTGAGCTCCACCTTTAAACATGGAGGTCTGGCTGGAAGGAACATGGACATTATAGAGATAGTGCCCCTCCGAGACTTGGTGTTAAATATAAGGGACTTTCAAAGAAACCGGCAGAGAGGGATTGAGAGAGACTTAAGGGCCTCGGATGTGAGGTTGCCAGGCTGATAGTAGATGGACTAATGGACAATGGTTCCGGGATCGAAACCGGGGAAGGGAGGGTGGGGTTTGGAAATCCAAAGGGTGTTTGATTTTTTCTATTCTTTTTTTAATTTTGTGTTGTTATTAGTACAAGAATGGGGAATTTGTGGAAGGGAAACTGGGTCGACCTTAGGAAAAGCTTTCAAATATAAATGATTGAGGCATATAAATTAAAAGTTGATATATAAATTGAATTAAATATAATAACAAATCAAGGTTAAAAATATAATATAATAAATATAATAACAAATTAAGGTTAAAAATTTAGGGATAAGAACTTGTTGGATAAATATTTGGACATGGAATACAAGAAGGGGAGGTGAGGGGAAGTTGCGGGGAAAAGTTATTGAAAACGAGATTGTAAAGGATGAATTTTTTTCTTTTTTTCTTGTTCTTTTTCTTTTTCTTTTTTGTATTATTTGAAACTCTAAATAAATATTACTTAAAAAAAAAAACACAAAAGAAGTGCCATGGTCAGATCACTTCCTGGTGCAACTGGACTTCTCCGCGACCCTTCCCCTCTGCAGGGAGGTGGGACCGATTTGGATGGTCCGCCCCCACTACTTAATGGATCCAATTAGCTTCCAGAGAGCGGTAGGAGATGTTTTATCCTAAGTTGATGGCCTTTTAGCTGATTCCCTGGTGGCCTGCTGGAATGCGGAGTTAACCAGGGCTATTGACTGTCTGCCTCCGAAGCGCCCTCTCCGATTGCATGGAGCCCGGACAGCCCCGTGGTTTTCCACAGATCTGAGGGCCATGAAACAATCACTGAGACGGCTAGAGCGCCGGTGGCGGAAAACTCATTCTGAATCAGACCGGACACGGGCTAGAGCTCAACGTCGAGCCTACCAAGTGGCGACGGCGAAGAGGACCTTCTTTGCCACCTCTATTGCATCTGCAGAAAACAACAGCAGGAGACTTTTTCAGGTGGTTCGCAATCTATCGGAACCACCTGCACCACCAGGGACTCCAAGATCTCCTGCAATACTTTTGCAAAGTTTTTTGCAGATAGTCGCTCAGATTCAGGAGGTAGACTCCACCGTGGGAGCAGGGCCAGGGCGGGAGAGTGCTAGAGTTCTGTCTAGTCTTGTTACATGGGATCAATTCCAATCTGTTACCTCCGAGGATGCGGCTGGGGGGTGGGCTCTGCGGGGTGGTGAATGCTTCCCTCTGTGAGGGAGCCTTCCCAGACCCGCTGAAAGAGGCGGTCATTAAATTGCTTCTTAAAAAACTTCTTTAGACCCGGCTAATATGGCCAACTATCACCCAGTCTCAAATCTACCATTCTTAGGCAAGGTGATTGAGCGGGTGGTTGCTGAACAACTCCAAGCATGCTTGGAGGATGCGCACCATTTGGAAGCCTTCCAATCGGGATTCAGGCCTCATCATGGGATTCAGGCCTCATCATGAGTGTTCAGACTCCTGGGCTCTCACTTGTGGGATGCCTCAGGGTTCCATCCTCTCCCCCATGCTTTTTAATATCTACCGTATATGAAGCTGCTGGGATAGATCATCAGGGGGTTTGGGCTGGGTGTTCATCAGTATGCAGATGACACCCAGCTCTACCTCTTCTTTAAATCAGAACCAGTGAAGGCGGTGAAGGTCCTGTGTGAGTGCCTGGAGGCGGTTGGAGGATAGATGGCGGCTAACAGATTGAGGTTGAATCCTGACAAGACAGAAATACTGTTTTGGGGGGACAGGGGGCGGGCGGGTGTGGAGGATTCCCTGGTCTATATTGGGTAACTGTGCCCCTGAAGGACCAGCTGCACAGCCTGGGAGTCATTTTGGACTCACAGCTGTCCATGGAGGCGCAGGTTAATTCTGTGTCCAGGGCAGCTGTCTACCAGCTCCACCTGGTACGCAGGCTAAGACCCTACCTGCCCGCAGACTGTCTCGCCAGAGTGGTGCATGCTCTAGTTTTCTCCTGCTTGGACTACTGCAATGCGCGTGGGGCTACCTTTGAAGGCTACCTTTATCTACATGGGGCTACCTTTGAAAGTGACCCAGAAACTGCAATTAATCCAGAATGCGGCAGCTAGACTGGTGACTGGGAGTGGCCGCCGGGACCACATAACACCGGTCCTGAGAGATCTGCATTGGATCCCAGTACGTTTCTGAGCACAATTCAAAGTGTTGGTGCTGACCTTTAAAGCCCTAAACGGCCTCGGTCCTGTATACCTGAAGGAGCGTCTCCACATCCATCGTTCAGCCCGGACACTGAGATCCAGCGCCGAGGGCCTTCTGGCGGTTCCCTCATTGCGAGAAGTGAGGTTACAGGGAACCAGACAGAGGGCCTTCTCGGTAGTGGCGCCCACCCTGTGGAAATAAGCAGCTATCTTCTTTTTAAAAGACATCTGAAGGCAGCCCTGTTTAGGGAAGTTTTTAATATTTAATGCTGTATTGTTTTTAACATTTGATTGGGAGCCTCCCAGAGTGGCTGGGGAAACTCAGCCAGATGGGCGGGGTTTAAATAATACATTATTATTATTATTATTATTATTATTATTATTATTATTATTATTATTATTACTATTACTACTATTACTACTATTATTACTATTACTATTACTATTACTATTACTATTACTATTACTATTACTATTACTATTATTATAAGACCAGGATGCTTCAATAGCAGCCTTCAGCTTTTTCGCATTGCTCGGTCTCATGTCTCTCATCTTTCTCTTGGCAATGCCCCATAGATTCTCTATGGGGTTCAGGTCAGGCAAGTTTGCTGGCCAATCAAGCACATTAATCCCATGGGCATTGAACCAGGTTTTGGTACTTTTGGTAGTGTGGGCAGGTGCCGAAGAGTCCTGCTGGAAAAGGAAGTCAGCATCCCCATAAAGCTCGTCTGCGGAATGAAGCATGAAGTGCTCCAAAATCTCCTGGTAGACGACTTCCTGGTTGGTCGCCCTTTTATGGCGGACGAACTCTCAGCTGAAAGAGCTCTGCACACTGAGGCTGGGGGTGACTGCAAGAGCATTGCAGTACCCCATTAAAAACCTCAGATCGAGCGTTCTGAGGACCTGGTGTTCCGGCAAGTACCCATTGCGACTCCCTCGCTTCCCGGTAAGCTCTGTTAGAGCCCCGAGAGTGAGCGAGGTTGGAGACGTGGGTACTGCGGCAGGGACGCGGACTTATAAAAAATATTGGGGGGGCCCGGGAAAGCTCATGAATAATAAATAAGCTCATGAATATGCAAATAAAGTGGCGCCGCCTCCTCGTGAGCGAATAGGGGAGAGCGTGCTGCGCCTATTAATCAGCTCCAAAGGAAATTGGGTGGAGCTTTTGCTCGGGAGGGAGGGCAGGAGGCATGCAGCCCGCCCCTCCCTGTGCATTTTGGGCTGGGGGAGGGGCGGCGATGGTGCTCTGCTGGAGGGGCGCCGGAGATTATTGGGGGGGCGGAGCCCCCCCAAACGAATTTTTGAGGGGGCTCGGGCCCCCTCAAGCCCCATGGAGTCGGCGCCTATGTACTGCGGAAAAAAACAAAAATCACCTGGTAGACGGCTGCATTGACCCTGGACTTAAATGAAGCACAGTGGACCATGATGGCATGGCTCCCCAAATCAACACTTCACACTGGACTTCAAGCATCTGGCGTTGTATGCCTCCCCATTCTTCCTCCAGACTCTGGGTCCTTGGTTTCCAAAGGAGATGCAAAAGTTGCTCTCATCAGAAAAGAGGACTTGGGACCACTGAGCAACAGACCAGTTCTTTTTTTTCTTTAGCCCAGGGAAGACGCTTCTGACGTTGTTTCTTGTTCAGGAGTGGCTTGACAAGAAGAATACGACATTTGAAGCCCATCTCCAGGATCCATCTGTGTGTGGTGGCTCTTGATGCTCTAACTCCAGCCTCAGTCCACTCCTTGTGAAAGTCCCCAACACGTTTGAATGGTCTTTTCCTGACAATCCTCTCCAGACTGTGGTCATCCCTGCTGCTTGTGCACCTTTTTCTTCCACACTTTTCCCTTCCATTAATGTGCTTTGATACAGCACTTTGGGAACATCCAACTTCTTCTGCAATTACCTTTTGAGGCTTTCCCTCCTTATGGAGGGTCTCAATGATGGCTTTCTGCACAATTGTCAGGTTAGTAGCCTTCCCCATGATTGTGCTTCAGCCAGATGGGTGGGGTATAAATAATAATAATAATAATTAATAATTATCAGCTGTACCCCATAATAATCACAATTATAACAAATAAAGGCTTGACATATCTCACTTTGTATGTCTATCTCATATATTAGTTTCACCTTTTAAGTTGAATTACTGAAATAAATGAACTTTTCCACGATATTCTAATTTTCCAAGTTTCACTGGGAATCAAAAATGGTTTTCAGGTCGGTCTTCCTGTGCTGATCTATGTACGTGCTTGGTTGGTACATTTATGAACATTTATTATATATCTAAGACTTTAAAATTCTTATCACAATACCACCTCAAGTGTCCTGGCTTTTCTCAAAAGAATTCCTGGAACTGTAGTTTATGAGGGTGCTAAGTACTCTGTCTTAGAGATCTCAAACACTTAAGGAAGTACAACTCCCAGGGTTCCTTAGTTGCATTGAATGCCTATTAAACCACTTTAATTCTATGGTATAAAGATGTACATAGTCTGCAAAATAGTCTTGCAAGTTCCAATTCAAAACAGGGCTGCAACACTTATTCCCCTGCATGTTTACTTGGTATTAAGTCTCACTGAGTTTAACAGGGCTTGTTCCTCTAGGTGTTAAGGCTACAATTTCCATTCCACCCTGTCTTCATCACAATCAATGCAGTTTCCATTCTGCTGCAGTTCAGTTTCCACAAAATACTGCGCTATTTGACTCATGGTCTGCTATTTCACGTACCGTATTTTTCGCACCATAGGACGCACTTTTTCTCTCCTAAAAAGCAAGGGAAAATGTGTGTGCGTCCTATGGAGCGAATGCAGGCTTTCGCTGAAGCCTGGAGAGTGAGAGGGGTCGGTGCGCACCGACCCCTCTCGCTCTCCAGGCTTCAGGAAGCTATCCGCTAGCAGTGGGAGACCCAGCTCTCCCACCGCTAGCGGAGCGCTGCATTAATCCCGAAGCTTGGGGCGTGCGGAGCTCAGCGCGCCCAAAGCTTCTGGGTGCCGGCAATGTCTCCGCTAGCCCTGGGAGAGCCCCGCGACGTCGCGCGGCTCTCCCAGGGCTAGCGGACCACTGCGCTAATCCCGAAGCTTGGGGCGTGCGGAGCTCAGTGCGCCCCAAGCTTCTGGGCGCCGGCAAGGTCTCCGCTAGCCGTCTAGCGGAGACCTTGCCGGCACCCAGAAGCTTGGGGCGCACTGAGCTCCGCACGCCCCAAGCTTCGTGATTAGCGCTCCGCTAGCCGTGTCTAGGCTGCGGATAGCAGCCTGCTTCCCGGAGCGTCGGGCGCCCTGAAAGCAGAGCTCCCGGCGCTTCGGGAACACATCCACAGCGTGGGGACCCTTGCAGGAGTTCCCCGCAAGGCTCCCCACGCTGCGGATAGCAGCCTGCCGCCCGGCGGGTGGGGCGCCCTGAAGCAGAGCGCCCCTCGCGCCAGGCATACACCCGCAGCTTGGGGAGCCCTGCAGCAGTTCCCCGCAAGGCTCCCCAAGCTGCGGATAGCAGCCTGCCGCCCGGCGGGTGGGGCGCCCTGAAGCAGAGCGCCCCTCGCGCCAGGCATACACCCGCAGCTTGGGGAGCCCTGCAGCAGTTCCCCGCAAGGCTCCCCAAGCTGCGGATAGCAGCCTGCTTCCCGGAGCGTCAGGCGCCCTGAAAGCAGAGCGCCCAGCGCTTCGGGAACACATCCGCTGCGTGGAGAGCCTTGCAGGAGTTCCCCGCAAGGCTCCCCACGCTGCGGATAGCAGCCTGCCGCCCGGCGCGAGGGGCGCCCTGAAGCAGAGCGCCTCTCACGCCAGGCATACATCCGCAGCGTGGGGAGCCCTGCAGCAGTTCCCCGCAAGGCTCCCCAAGCTGCGGATAGCAGCCTGCCGCCCGGCGGGTGGGGCGCCCTGAAGCAGAGCGCCCCTCGCGCCAGGCATACACCCGCAGCTTGGGGAGCCCTGCAGCAGTTCCCCGCAAGGCTCCCCAAGCTGCGGATAGCAGCCTGCTTCCCGGAGCGTCAGGCGCCCTGAAAGCAGAGCACCCGGCGCTTCGGGAACACATCCGCTGCGTGGAGAGCCTTGCAGGAGTTCCCCGCAAGGCTCCCCACGCTGCGGATAGCAGCCTGCCGCCCGGCGCGAGGGGCGCCCTGAAGCAGAGCGCCTCTCACGCCAGGCATACATCCGCAGCTTGGGGAGCCCTGCAGCAGTTCCCCGCAAGGCTCCCCACGCTGCGGATAGCAGCCTGCCGCCCGGAGCGTCAGGCGCCCTGAAGCAGAGCGCCTCTCACGCCAGGCATACATCCGCAGCGTGGGGAGCCCTGCAGCAGTTCCCCGCAAGGCTCCCCAAGCTGCGGATAGCAGCCTGCCGCCCGGCGGGTGGGGCGCCCTGAAGCAGAGCGCCCCTCGCGCCAGGCATACACCCGCAGCTTGGGGAGCCCTGCAGCAGTTCCCCGCAAGGCTCCCCACGCTGCGGATAGCAGCCTGCCGCCCGGAGCATCAGGCGCCCTGAAGCAGAGCGCCTCTCACGCCAGGCATACATCCGCAGCGTGGGGAGCCCTGCAGCAGTTCCCCGCAAGGCTCCCCAAGCTGCGGATAGCAGCCTGCCGCCCGGCGCGAGGGGCGCCCTGAAGCAGAGCGCCTCTCACGCCAGGCATACATCCGCAGCGTGGGGAGCCCTGCAGCAGTTCCCCGCAAGGCTCCCCAAGCTGCGGATAGCAGCCTGCCGCCCGGCGGGTGGGGCGCCCTGAAGCAGAGCGCCCCTCGCGCCACGCATACACCCGCAGCTTGGGGAGCCCTGCAGCAGTTCCCCGCAAGGCTCCCCAAGCTGCGGATAGCAGCCTGCTTCCCGGAGCGTCAGGCGCCCTGAAAGCAGAGCACCCGGCGCTTCGGGAACACATCCGCTGCGTGGAGAGCCTTGCAGGAGTTCCCCGCAAGGCTCCCCACGCTGCGGATAGCAGCCTGCCGCCCGGCGCGGGGGGCGCCCTGAAGCAGAGCGCCTCTCACGCCAGGCATACATCCGCAGCGTGGGGAGCCCTGCAGCAGTTCCCCGCAAGGCTCCCCAAGCTGCGGATAGCAGCCTGCCGCCCGGCGGGTGCGACGCCCTAAAGCAGAGCGCCCCGCGCGCTAGGCAGACATCAGCCAGCCCCACAAGCTCGGGGGACAGCAGGGAGGCGCAGCGCCACTATCCCGCTGTTCCTCGACCTGGTTCGGTTTCCCTGACCTGCTTTTGGGGGGGAAATAAAGGGAAAAAAATTTTCCTTTATTTCCCCCCAAAAAAACTAGGTGCGTCCTATGGTCCGGTGCGTCCAATCGTGCGAAAAATACGGTAACTTACATAATCAATGGCAAAATTATTTCCACACCAATCAATTCAATATAAAAGAAATGTAAAAACAAGGTAAAAAGATACTATGTATTGATTGAAACAAGAACATTGCAGGAGAATAAAGATTGTACTTGCTGGATTGATTTCTGTTCTGGACCTTGGATAGAAATAGTGGCAATTTCCACTTCCACTAAAATTCTCTGACGTTCCAATCTGCTCCCAAGTAAGCATGCATAGGATTTGCAGCCACCGTTTAATTAAAATATATTGACAAAAAAGTGTGACTGGTTATTTGGAAAGCACATTAAAATAAAATAAACTGCATCTAAACTGCTCACCAGAGATGAGGGGGTTGCACTGGAACAACCCAAGATCTACCTACTGCAAACACACTCAGCCTAGGAGACATAGGATTTCAATTGTGCTATTAGGATGGTGGCAGCTCAGATTCATAAGGAATAACTTGCCAAACAGCTAAATATGGCCCACATCATGAATAGGGCAGGAAATACAGTATCTATGCTGCTACTCTAGGTTCCTCACTCCCATTGTTTTAAAACAGGGGTCAGTAAACTTTTTCAGCAGGGGGCCGGTCCACTGTCCCTCAGACCTTGTGAGGGTCCGGACTAAATTTTGGCGGGGGGGGGGGGGATGATGCAAGAGCACCACAAGCCCCAGTAGCTGCTTACCTGTGTCTTGCGAGCAGCAGGGGCTGGCGGCGGTGGGATGATGAGCAGCGCGCGAAAGGGCTCCGGAGATGGGCTGCATAAAATGGCAGCTGCTTGAGCGCTGCTGCTGCTGCTGGGACCAACAAAACGCAGCCCTCTTCCTCCTCTAGGCAGGGCGGGGAGAAGGCAGGAGGAGGGAGGGAGGAGGAGGAGGAGGCGCCACCGTGTGAAGGAGAGGGAAAGAACGTGCGCGCTGGCGATCCACGTGGCAATTCCTGGACCATCCGCGGGCCGGATCCAGAAGGCAAATGGGTCTGATCAGCCTGCGGACCTTAGTTTGCCTACCCATGTTTTAAAAGCTACAGTTTTTAAAGCTACAGAGCCAAGAAGTGCACCTCTCCCATTTATGAAGAATGGACTGGCATAGAAACTGAAACAGACTA
The DNA here is from genome assembly GCF_964188315.1 of Podarcis muralis. Lineage (NCBI taxonomy): Eukaryota > Metazoa > Chordata > Lepidosauria > Squamata > Lacertidae > Podarcis > Podarcis muralis. Next base: position 17,731,872 of record NC_135674.1, read on the forward strand.
AAGCAAAGTCTACAAAAACAATTGCCAACTTCTTAGTTGCAAATTCAGCTAAATCTAAATATTAAATCTAAAGGCTTACAACAGCAATACAATTACACACTGTGCCATCAGTAGTCCGACATATTTCAAAGGAAAAATATGGAGAAAAAACCCCCGAAGGAAACAAAACACATACATTGCCTAAAAACATTTTAAAACATTATTCCATATTTACCTAGTTATAGATAACCTGTTTGGGGAAGCTAAAGCAGACACCAAAAATGCTGTTGGCCACATTTGATTTAGAAATTAATTAAAACAGCAGCATATGATCTTTTTAGGACCAGGTGAAAGGAAAAATAGATACCTTGTGAGTTTCATGGAATTCTCCATCAAGCAGGGAGTAAAATAAAAAAGTGGGAGGGAGATTAATGAAACTGGAGATTATAACTTGTGCATCTACTAAAAGCAAAGTCAGTAGAGACCAAAGTGGAAAGCAATATGTACAACCACACTGTATTACTTTCCACTCTGGCTTCTATTTGAGACATTTTGTTTCACGCATAGAAAAAGTGACAGCATTAGGTGGTAAAAGGTAGACTTCCTCCTTTTCTATAATTGCTTGACAATAAATTTGGTATTCCTCAAAGAATACAAAGGTGCCCTGATCAGCAATAGAATCAGTTTCAAATATCTGTTGTTTAACATTTTCAGTGGGAAGCAACCCCCCCCCCCCAACTGTGAACACCAATGTTGGAATTCTAGTGTAATGTAGCATTTAAGCCTAGTATAGTTGTAGGTTTTAACCCAAGTCCCCCATTGCAATTCGGATCTGAATTGGAGGTGTGTGTGGGGGGGTCTGCAACTTCACTTTATGTGGGTGGTGGGGTGGACCTGCACTCAACGGCAAATTGCAATTACAGTCATGTATAATGGCTCTCATCATGCCTTCTATCAGCAACATTTTTCTCTTTTTTTAAAAAAATAATACAAATCTTGCCTGATGAAGAGCTGTGAAACCTGACTGATAGCTCACTTTCTGTGACTTTCAAGTGGTCTAAATAAAAGTATTATACTACTGCTTCTATCTGAACCTGCTACTGCTACTAATGACCTGCTTCACTGACCTCTGCCACTGTACGATGAAGTTGACTATTGTAAAGGCTAATAGCTAAGTCAAATTTGTCTTCCAAAACGTTCATGTAGCAGGGAGACACCTTGACCTATAAAATCTAAAAACACTGCAGCATGCTTTGGAAGTATAAGCAGCTGCAAAAAGGGGGAAAGACTGGAGTCAGCACACCAGCTTTCATACTTTTGGCCAAGATAAGCTAATTTTAATCTTTAATATTCACCAGTCACAAAGTGCTTTACCTATCAACAGTGGCGGCAATCTGCATAAAGAACAGAGCTTGATTTCCAGTTTGAGGTAATTTCAATTAAGTTTTGGATATAACTGTTATTAATTTTTCCCATTACACTGAAACTTGAGATTCAGAAATGACCTATTTTCCTACAGTCCCCTTGTACCTAGGAGTGGCTTGCTTCTTGTTATGTACTGAGTGAATAGGATCCAAAATGCAGCAGTCTGATTGGTCCTAGAACAATAGGATTCAGAATGCAGCAGTCTGATTGGTCCTAGAACAATGCAGCAGTATGATTGGTCCGCAGGAGCCACCCAATCCAGCTCCAGGTGGAAGTGAATCTGCAACCTGATTGGCCAGGCATCAGATGACCGACGCCAGGCATCAGATGACCGATCCAAGAGCTCCAGGTCCTGGGGCCCAACGCACCAAGGTAACTCGACGGAGATCACGGACTGCCAGGTATACCAATTGCCCCACCCCAACATAGAGAAAATTTATGTAGAGGTACAGATAGAGGGGGCCCCGTGCCTCATGGAGCTTGACACGGGTTCAACTCTATCCATAATCTCGGCAAGGACCTTAAGGAAACTGTGCCCTAGTGGGGGTCCCAAACTCAGGCCGACCCCATTCACCCTCCGGGACTTCCAGAAATGTAAGGTCCCCACAATGGGGGTGGGGACCTGCAGGGTGCAATATTGAGGGTGGACATGGCAACTGGACTTGCTTGTGGTCAAGGGCCCCTACGTTAGCTTACTGGGTTTGGCATGGTTTGGACCACTGGGGCTAGCCGTCACTGGGGTGAACCGCACTAGCTTACAAGTTGATGTGGACGCCATATGCAAGGAATTTCTGGGGGTTTTCGATGGGAAATTGGGACACACAGAGGAGCGTTCAAGGTAAAGAGGCTGCAATTCGGTGTCAGTGTGGCACCAGGCATATTACAGAATCTAATGGACTCTCTCCTTAAAGGGATTCCTGGAGTCACCCCCTTCTTTGATGATGTGTTGATTGCCAGGCCCATGCCAGAGGAGTTTGAGGACCGCCTCCGCACCATTCTACACTGTTTCCAGACGGCGGGTCTGAAGGTGAAGCGGGAAAAGTGCCTACTAGGAGTGCCTCAGGTGGACCTTCTGGGATTTATGGTGGACGCAGAAGGGGTCCACCTGACTGGGGACAAGGTACGGGCCATTTGTGATGCCCCAGTGCCCAAGGGCAAGACTGAACTTCAGGCCTTCTTGGGACTATTGAACTTTTACCATGCCTTCCTTCCCCATAAGGCGGCGGTAGCGGAGCCCCTACACAGACTCCTGGACAAGCGGGCCCCTTGGGTATGGGGCCAGCGCCAGGAGGCCGCATTCCAGGTAGTCAAGGACTTGCTTGTCTCAAACTCGGTCTTGCACACTTCGACGATGTGATGGCCTGGGAATCTGATTCAGAGGCTGAACCTGAAGAATCCCAGCCTGCACAGGAGTCCCCGTCTCCAGGGCCGGCTGAGCCAGGGCAGGGGCTTGAATCTGAAGGGCCCTCACCTATGCCGGATCCTCAGGAGCAGACACCAGATGAATCCACTCTGGCTCTGGGGGTGATTGAGGACCCGTTGCCTGCAGGTGCTCCTCTCCCAGCCCTGTCAGGGGAAGGTGTGGTTGCCTCTGGGTCCAGTAACCCTCCAGCCTCTCCTGAGCTGCAGAGGCTCAGGGCAGAGAGGCGGAGGGAACTAAGTTCTCTCAGGAGAAGTGCTCGCCTTAAGGCCAGGAGAGGTGAGTCACCTGTGGGCTGGGACCGCCCTAGGCCCCAGAGGAGATAAAGGCCAGTCAGCCCAGTCCCAGGTTGCGGGAGCAACATCGCTGGAAACCTGTTCCTGCCAGCACCCTGACCTGCTCTTCCGGAGTTCCTGACCACGCCCGGCTCCTTGCCTTGGACCCCGCTTCGCCCTTGACAGACAGCCTCCAGACCCTCGACCCAGGACCGGAGTCAGACCACGCCGCATGGTAACCCCCCCGGGACCAGCACAGACAAGAGGCTGCCGGTGGTGCTAGCATGCGACACCTCGCCCTACGGCATCGGCGCTGTCCTGGGACACCAACTCCCAGATGGAAGAGAGGTGCCGGTGACATACTTTTCCCAGATACTCGACGCAACCGAGTGGAACTACTCGCAAACCGACAAGGAGGGTCTGGCAATCGTGAAGGGAGTAAAAAAATTCCATGATTTCTTGTACGGCCCTTTACCGTGGAGACTGACCATAAGCCGTTGCTTGGCTTGTTTGCCCCCGAAAAGCAGACTCCCCAAGTGCTGTCTCCTCGCATCCTCAGGTGGTCAATTTTCCTTGCCAGCTACCAGTATGCACTGATTCACTGCCCTGGAAAGGCGATGGGCCACGCAGACGCCCTCAGCAGGCTACCACTACCGGAAACAGGCCCCGACCCAGGGCCCGCGCAAGAGGTTATGAGCCTGGAGCTGCTTCCCGACCGCCCCATTCAGGCACAAGAAGTTGCACACAGTTCCAAGAAATGGTCCTGGACTGGGTGTGGAGGGGATGGCCCAGCAGCAGCCCCGGGCCAGAATTCGCGGGCTACACAACCCGCAAACATGAACTGTCGGCCCACAAGGGGTGCCTGTTATGGGGAAGCAGGATCGTTGTTCCCCAGCCCCTCCGCAAAAGGGTCCTCACAGCCCTACACGAGACACACCCAGGGGTAGTGAGAATGAAGGCCCTTGCCAGGAGTTATGTGTGGTGGCCGGGGATCGATGGAGAGATAGAAGCCTGGGTCAAACACTGCCAGGCCTGCCAAGAATCCCGCCCAGATCCCCCAAGGGCCCCAGTCCAGTCCTGGGAGTCTGCCCAAGCACCATGGTCAAGCCTGCACGTGGACTTTGCTGGCCCATTTCAGGGGAAAACATTCTTCATAGTGGTGGACTCCTACACCGAATGGCTGGAAGTCGCACTGGTACCGTCCACTTCCACATTCGCAGCCATCCGGGTACTACGCAGGCTGTTTGCAACCCACGGGCTCCCTGACACTCTCGTCTCAGACAACGGAACCGCATTTACGTCAGGAGAATTCCAGACCTTCACAGCGCAGAACGCCATCCGCCACATCCGCTCGGTGCCATTCCACCCTGCCACCAATGGCCAAGCAGAACGCATGGTGCGGACCACCAAGGACACCCTCCGCCGCATGACGCAAGGGGATTGGGAGTACCACCTTGCCACATTCCTTCTAGCACAGCACAGCGCCCCCAGCTCAACGACAGGCCGGAGCCCCGCTGAACTACTAATGGGCCGGCGTCTCGCAATCAGACTGGACCGCCTTCACCCCGACATAGCTCAGGATGAGGTAGTGGTGGGGGAAGGCAGGAAACCCCAGACCTTCGTGGCCCAGGACCCAATGTACACAAAGAATTTTGGGGCAGGCCCGGCATGGGTACCCACCACAGTCACCAGGGTCACTGGCCCCGTGTCATACGAGGTGCTAATGGAGGGGAGATAATGCTGGCACCGCCACTGCGACCAGATACGGCAACTATTCCTGGGGGGAAACCAGGAGGAGGACAGGTCAGAGGAGTCCCAAGGGAACAGTGGGGCAGTGAGGCCCATAGAGCAGGAGGGGTCTGCAGGGGAGGCAGAATCAGTAAATACAGAGAGGACCCGTGAGGCCGAAAGGACACTGGAACCAGAGCCACGACTGAGCGAGCCGGTTGCGCAAGACCAAAGGGCCCCATCACAGCCAGCATCCTCGGAACACAAGCCAGAACCAGAACCCCTGACCAGGGAACACCCCAGGCCGCAACGCATACGTAGGCGGCCGGCGTACCTTGAGGACTATGAATGCGACCTCCCAGGCAGGACTGGAACTTAGAAGGGAGGGGTGTTATGTACTGAGTTGAATAGGATCCAAAATGCAGCAGTCTGATTGGTCCTAGAACAATAGGATTCAGAATGCAGCAGTCTGATTGGTCCTAGAACAATGCAGCAGTATGATTGGTCGGCAGGAGCCACCCAATCCAGCTCCAGATAGAAGTGAATCCACAACCTGATTGGCCTACAGGAGAATCCTGGAATTAGCCAATCACGTGTGGCCCATTGTGTAAATAATGTATATAAAGCAGATATTTTGGGGGAGCATTAATTCCTCATCACCACTATGAGCTGAATAAAGAGCATGAAATCCACTCTTGACTGTGAGTATATTTCAATGCAGAATTTTGATTTTCAAAATAATAGGTGTTAATGACTTCCATGATCTCTTTTGCCATGTGTGCAATTGATGCTGAGGGCTGACTTTGGGTTCTGACATTCTCTGTAAGATTATGAAAAGTTCTGTCATGTCTGGTGCTCCTAAAAACATGCCTGGCCAAAGTTGCCGTGGGAGTTACTCCCATGTGCAGTTGGAGATGGATCCAATTCCATGCAACAGAGGACATCATCTGCTTGGAAGTAGAAGCAGTATCTATCTTATGCGTCTAACTTCTTGATAAGGCTTCTCATCTGCACAGATTGTGGGACTTTCAGATAAGATGAGGCCCCATCAGAAAAAGGAACTGCACGGTTAAAATATGTTTCAGCTTCCCAACTTTGCTAATCTAAAAACAGTATAGCTGCTCTGTATTCCTGTTTGTTTTCCCCATTGAAGGAACCTTTGTGTTTCACCTCAGGATGGAGATCTGGGTGTAACAGCTTGATTTTATATTTTTGCCAGGATGATGAACCATTGTATGTCTGTCCTGGGAAACAGTCCCACTGAAACCTACAAAATATACCAAGTGTAGGGAAAATTTGGAGCTCTGGGTGTTGCTAAACAATAAATCCCATCATGCCTGGTCATTAGCCATGCTTGCTGAGGTTGATGGGAGTTGTAGTTCATTAACATTGGAAGGGCCAAAGGTTTTCCACATTTGAAATAGGTCCTCATTGGAATGTGTGGTACCTTCTCCTTCCACATTAAGACTGTGACTAAATTCAGATTTCATCCAACATCAGCCAATTCCCCCCCCCCTCCTCTTCCCCCAATCTTGTTTTGTTTACCACCAAGCCTGATGATGAGTTATGGAGGACTCGAAAACTTGCACACTATTTTGTAGCATTTTGTTCGACCTAATACAAGTATTACTTTTTGGAATTTCTCTTCTGGGCCAACCTTTGCATTTTGTATTAGAAGTAGGTTGCTCCGTAGCACAACTTCCACAGTGTCAGAAAAAGAAGGCATTAATTAGAGCCAAGCAATGTTCAAAAAAGCTAACACAGACTTTTGAGCTACACCGCCTGCCACTCTCATCTGCAATTACAATCCATATGGGATTACAATTAGATAATGCATCTGTACTATTTTGAACACTGGAAAGCACTGGTTGAATGCTAAGTATTATAATGTTTGATATATTTGTAGGGCAGGTTATAGTTTTGCTGCTTTTGTTTTAACTATTTCTTTGTGTTTTAACCTTGTATTTTTATCTTGTGAACCGCCCTGAGATCTTATGATGAAGGGTGATATATAAGCCTAACAAACAAACAAGCAAACAAACAAACAGTTCCAATACAGAAGGGGGGGGGGGGGAACCAGTTGCCAATTAATTTATTAATTGTCTATAAATTCCTGGGTCTGCTATCTACCATGGTTCTAATCTTGTCCATAATCACAAATGTTCCATATTTATTTACTTACTCTTCCTTTATACAAAAAGTAAGAGAAAACATTGCATGTAAGAAAAGAAGCCATTGCAATATTTTTTTAATCCCTATGTGAATGGCTTCAAAAAGTAAGTACATCACTGTCTGGTCTTTGCGCACAAATGGCTTGTGATGGCCACTAATGCCATGTTCCTTGGAAGAGTACAAATGCAGTGCAATCAGGAGCTGCACTTCAGCAGTAGTGCACATGCTCCGCATGAAGAAGGTCCTAGATTTGATCTCTGGCACCTCAGTGTGGATAATACTGAGTTTAATGGACCATTAGTCTGACGGTGTAAGGCACTGTGATAAGAATTTTAAGGTCTTAGATATATAATAAATGTTCATAAATGTACCAACCAAGCACGTACATAGATCAGCACAGGAAGGCCGACCTGAGTCATGAGTCTATCTCATATATTAGTTTCACCTTTTAAGTTGAATTACTGAAATAAATGAACTTTTCCACGATATTCTAATTTTCCGAGTTTCACCTGTAGATCAGCACAGGAAGACTGACCTGAAAACCATTTTTGATTCCCAAACTGGCCAAATGTTTTCTCTGCAAGGAGGGAGGGGTATGGGAGCCTTCCTATTGTCTCAATAATTGAGTAATCACCATTTCAAAGGGTGACAGACTGTCAGGAAAGGCAATCAGATAAGGCATTATCAGAAAACCTGCCAGACAGGAAAAACAACAACACTCAAATTTCTGTTGTAGACCACCTTTTCTGTGATGTAGGTATGATGTATCTGGGGGGTAGTCTTGGGCTGCACCCCTTCTGTGATGGATGTATGTATGATGTATGGAGGGGTGGTCTTGAGCTCCAGGGCAGGGAATTTAAAATGTCTATATAAAGGCAGGCACACCTTTGTTTGGGGTTCCTCCTCCTTTCCTGCATGTGAGGGGAGCACCCTGTTGCAACAGATCAATAAAGATCAGGCTTACTAGCTGCTTTGCTTCTCATTATTCTCTGGTTGGCCTCTGTTATTTTCTCTTACCAATAGGGAACCTACGTAAGGACTCTATACGGGCTCTTGGATATCCCGTAAGGGGAAAAGGGCAGATTTTGTTTACAACAGCAGCTTCCTACATTTCTGCGTACTCACATGTATATCTGCAAGGTACAGAATTAAGAAGACATGGTGTCCAGGATTTGGATACCAGCAGCCAGAGGTGCGTGGGCTGGAAAATACACCTGAGAACAGAAAACTGGAATGTCTGTGTAGCCCACAATTTAGTTGCACAACACTCATCAATGCTGCTGTTGCTCTGATTGCTATTGGTGTTTTCATTTTTTTTTTTTATAAATATTTTATTGAAATTTTTAAGTTACAATATAATAAACAAACCAAGTTATAACAAAACATAACATACTTTCTTATCTTCTTGTGACCTCCTCACATCTCCCGCCCCTACCTTCCATGTTAAAAGAATTTAGTCCAGCAAATTATCACCTTACTTCCATCCTTACTGTCTAACTATCAATTAAATTTAATCAAATGTTTATCCAAAATAAAGATTGTTTTTTCTTACATTTTAACCTATCTTCCTGTGATGGGATGATGAGCTGCTTGTGCGTAAAATGCAAGTCCCTCAGAGTTTGATCAGGTTTTCAAACCTCTGCCTGTGACGGAGCCCCTCCAGCATGGCTGCGTCAATCGCTAGCAGAATCCGAAAGTGGTTGCTTTCGGAATCGTTTCCAACATAAAAGCTCCTTAACGGAAACACGTCTCCTGGACTCTCGGCGTGACAGTTTCCGGCGAGGAGTGGGTGTCCCTATAGGAGGTCCTGAGACCTCCCCACTGTTTTCGCTGGAAGCGTCTCTGAGCCATCCCTCTGACTCACTTTCCCTTGGAGTTCCTGATCTCCCCCTACTGGTTCCCTCTTCAGCTGCTACGTCTCTCTCAACCTCAGTGAGCCTTTGCACCTCCTGTCTTTCCGGTGGCAGTTCCCTGACATCCACCTCCCCTCCAGGGCCCCCTTCACCCCCTCCCGTCTCCTCCCCTACGGGCTGTGAGGAGGTAAAACCCCTGAAAGAACCTTCCTCATCTTCCGAAGTCTCGAACACTTCCCTCCACTTGTTGCTGTCCCTGGTCTCTCGGTACTCCTCGTCATCGGACTCCATTCCCTCTTCCAACTCCGACTCCGCGAATCCTTCCAGTTCCTCTTCCTCGTCGGTGGTGCCGAAATACTCCCTCCTAAACCTTGCTACCGGCTGTGGTTTCCTCGGGAATCTTTGGTGGAACGTTTCTGTTAAAACCTCGTCATTGACCTCCCCTGCAGTCACCCAGGTGTTTTCTGACTCCGGTTCCCCTTCCCACGCCACCAAATACTCCACCTGATTTCCCTTCCACCTAGAATCGAGGATTTCCGCTACATGATTGCTGCGTTCCCTTTCTTCCAAGGCTGGTCCCCTGGCGTGCTCCCCTTCACGTCCCCCCCCTGTATGGTGACAGTAACGACCTGTGGAACACTGGGTGCAATTTCATGTGGTTGGGTAACCGGAGTTTGAAAGCCACTGGGTTGATCTGCTGAATGACCTCAAAGGGTCCCAATCTTTTGGGTCTTAATTTCTTACAACCCCCTTTGAACGGCAACCCTTGGGTTGACAGCCACACCTGATCCCCCACCCTTATGGTTTCACCTTCCCTTCTGTTCTTGTCTGCCTGCTTCTTATATTGTGCCTTGGCCCTTTCTAAGTTGAGCTGGAGCTGATGATGGATCGCTTCCATCTCTTCTACAAAATGTTCGGCCGCTGGAACGCTCCATCTCTCCCCTCCATCCCCTGGAAATGCCCTGGGGTGACACCCGTAATTAGCCAAAAAGGGGCTCATCCCTGTGGACACATTCTCCGCATTATTGTAGACAAATTCTGCCAGCGCCAACTTTTCGACCCAATCGTTCTCTCTGTCATTGACATAACACCTCAGATATTGTTGGAGGGTGCCATTTGCTCTTTCCGCCTGCCCGTTGGTTTCAGGGTGCCGGGCAGTCGAAAAATTGACTTCCACGTGCAGCAAGCTCATGAGCTTCCTCCAGAACCTGGAAGTAAATTGTTTGCCGCGGTCTGAGATCACCCTCAAGGGGGCTCCGTGCAACCTAAAGATGTGTTCTACAAACAACTTCGCTGTTTCTTCCGCTGTGACTGCATGTGAGCATGCTACAAAGTGGCACATCTTAGTTAACAGGTCTACTACTACCATGATGGCTGTTTTCCCCTTGGACTTCGGCAGATCTGTCATAAAATCTATTGATACCGCTTCCCAAGGCCGTTCTGGTGTGGGTAATGGTTCTAATAACCCTGCCGGCGCCCTTCTTTCCCCTTTGGCTCGCTGACATTGGTCACACCCTCTTACATACTCCTTTACATCTTCCCTCACCTTGGGCCACCAAAATTCCCTGGTAACCAACCACATGGTCTTGTGTTGCCCAAAATGTCCCGCCGTGGGGCTATCGTGCAACTGCTTGAGTACTCTCCCCCTCAATTCACCTTCTGGTATATACAGTGCCCCTTTGTAATACAATGCCCCATTTCTTTCCTCAAAACCTCCGGGTTTCTCGCCCTCCCCCCTGAGACCTCTGAGCTTATCCTGGGCATATTCATCATTTTCCGTTTCCTCTACCAGTTCTCGTTGCCCCACCAGCGCCGCCCCACACACCCAGCGGTCTTCAGGGATGACATGTCTCTCTTCGATTGCCCCCTCCCCCTCCAAATACTCGGGTTTGCGTGAGAGAGCGTCCGCCCTGAGGTTTTCTGGGCCTGGCACATAACAAATTTCAAAGTGGAATTTGGAGAATTCCTGTGCCCATCTCACTTGTCGTTGGTTGAGCACTCGAGCTGTTCTCCAATACTCTAAATTCTTGTGGTCGGTGCACACTTGCACCTTGTGTTGTGCCCCAATTAATAAATGTCTCCACCTCCGGAACGCTTCGTGAATGGCGAGTAGTTCCCTGTCATACACCGTGTAGTTCCTCTCGGATTTATTCAGCTTCCTCGAGAAGAAGGCACACGGTCTCCACTCCGACGTATTCCTCCCCGGTTGAAGAAGTACCGCCCCGATCGCCCGGTCGGACGCATCGGTTTCCACTCTCATGGGCTTTCGTAAGTCCACATGCAGAAGTTGTTCTTCCGAGGCGAAAGCCCTTTTCAGTTCTTCAAAAGCTCGCTCCGCCTCCGCCGTCCAAACAAATTTCTTCTTGCTGCTGAGGCAGTCGGTGATGGGCGCCGTCAAGTGGGCAAAGTTCTTGATGAACTTCCGATAAAAGTTCCCAAACCCCAGGAATCTTTGCACATCCTTCTTGGTCTTCGGTGTCTTCCATTCCAGTACCGCTTGGACCTTGCCTGGATCCATGGCCAATCCCTTGTCTGACAAGCGGTACCCCAGGAATTCCACCTCCTTGGTATGAAACTGGCACTTCTCCAGTTTCACCCACAGCTGGTTGGCTTGCAGTCTGCCCAACACTTCTCGAACGTCCCTCACATGCTGCTCCTCATTCTCCGAATACACCAACACGTCGTCTAAAAAGGCCACACAATTCTTGTAGAGCAAAGGTCCCAGGACGTGGTTCATAAAAGCTTGAAAGCACGCCGAGCCCGCTTGTAGACCGAAGGGCATAACGAGGTATTCAAAGGCTCCCAGAGGGGTGAACATGGTGGTCTTCCATTCATCCCCCTTCCTTATGCGTATCAGATTGTACGCCCCCCGCAGGTCCAGTTTTGTAAAAATCTTCCCCTTCCTCACCCTGGTCAAAATGTCATCAATTCGGGGCATAGGAAAAGCCAGGGGTTCCGACACTGCATTCAGGGCCCTAAAGTCCACTACAAGTCTCGGCTTATCTGTGTTTTTTTTGTCCACAAAAAACACTGGGCTGCCCCCCACCGCTCTGGACTCTCTGATGAAACCTCGCTTCAGGTTTTTGTCAATGAACTCCCTCAACTCCTGCATCTCCCTGTCTGACATGGCGTACAGCTTGCCCACTGGGAGTTGGGCCCCAGGGAGTAGGTTGATTTGACAGTCAAAGGGTCTATGCGGCGGCAGTTTGTCTGCTTCCCTTTCGCTGAATACGTTGCTCAGATCTGCGTATTGCGGGGGCACCTTCCCTTTATCCATTACTTCCATCCCGGCTAGGGTGACTCTGGCTCCTCCCGGAACCTTCCCCTGCTTGCAGTGTTCTAGGCAATGCGCTGACCCAAAGGAGACCACCCTCTGATGCCAGCCCACTAGCGGATCGTGTAGCGCCAGCCAGCTCATCCCCAAAATGATGGGAGCTCCTCCCAAGGTGGCCACATTAAACGCTATCCGTTCGGTGTGCCTTGCCACCCTCATTATCATCGGGACAGTCTGTTGGCTAACTTCTCCTCCCAACAGCTCTCTGCCGTCAATCGTGGTCACCTGCAAGGGGTTACTTAAAGGGATGGTCTGTATCTGGTGCTCAGCTGCAAACTCCTTACTCATGAAATTACAGGAGCTGCCTGAATCCAAAAGCGCCTTGATCTGTAGTGGGTGTCCGTTTGGCAGCTCTAGCAACACCTCTATCACTAAAGCAGGTCTGGGAGGTTCTGGCGTGGGCACTTTCACTGCTCTTTGGCCTGGCTGCTGTGCCCCGACGGTGGCAGCCAGGCGTTGGCTTTTACTTGCTCCTTGCTTTCCTCCTCCTTTTCCCCAACAGCTCCTGCCATCCCTTGCCATTCCTTTCTTTGTGGGCAGACTCTGGCAAAGTGCCCTGGCTGTTGGCAGAGATAACATTTCTTGGCGCTCTTTCCCTCCTTCTTCCGCCCTTCACTGGGATTTGAAACTGCGCGCGCCCGCGCTGTTCCAACTTCCATCGGCTCTGCTGGCGGGAAAGGTGGCTCTGGAATGTCTGGAATGCGGAAATCCCTCCAACGTTCTCCTTTCCCTTCCCGCCTTTCCAAAGCCCTCGCTTCCTGGCGCGCTCCTATGGCCAGCGCGGATTTGGTCAGCTGATCCATAGACTCCGCCCTGGGCCCCCGGGAAAGTTCATCTTTAACGGCCGAAGAAAGCCCCTCTTCGAAAAGCATCTGGATGGGTTCCGCCGATAGGTCCCACCCCAATTTATGAATCAACATAGTAAACTCAGTCCAGTACTCACGGACAGATCGGCTCCCCTGTTTGCAAGCCATTAACTGCCTTCGCACCACTCCCTGCTCAATGTCGCTGGAAAACATCAGGTCCATGGCACGAAAAAACTTCCTCGTGTCCTTTAGGATCTCATTATTCACTGCCATCAGGGGTCTAACCCAGTCCTTCGCCCCCGATTCGAGATGGCCAATTACAAAAGCCACTCGCGATTCCTCATCGGGGAAGTCATCAAACTGCAGGTTGAGAGCGTATTGCATCTCTGTTCTAAAGGCATGATAGCTTCTGGGATCCCCCCCGAATTTCTGCACCAATCCTGGCACCTTTCTGGCGAGCGGGGTGGTTTTCTCCTTTCCCTTCTCTGCATCCTGAGCCCTCCTCTCCTCAAGCCTCGCCGTTTGCATGGCAAGCTGGATTTCCAACGCCCTGTACCTTTCTTCCAGGCTTGGACCCCCTCCAGCTGCTCCTGCTCCTCCGGTTCCGGCTGGGTCGCTCATGATGCCTCTCCCTGCACAAGCTGGCTTTCGGTGACTTTCGGATTGCTGTGATGGGATGATGAGCTGCTTGTGCGTAAAATGCAAGTCCCTCAGAGTTTGATCAGGTTTTCAAACCTCTGCCTGTGACGGAGCCCCTCCAGCATGGCTGCGTCAATCGCTAGCAGAATCCGAAAGTGGTTGCTTTCGGAATCGTTTCCAACATAAAAGCTCCTTAACGGAAACACGTCTCCTGGACTCTCGGCGTGACAGTTTCCGGCGAGGAGTGGGTGTCCCTATAGGAGGTCCTGAGACCTCCCCACTGTTTTCGCTGGAAGCGTCTCTGAGCCATCCCTCCGACTCACTTTCCCTTGGAGTTCCTGATCTCCCCCTACTGGTTCCCTCTTCAGCTGCTACGTCTCTCTCAACCTCAGTGAGCCTTTGCACCTCCTGTCTTTCCGATGGCAGTTCCCTGACACTTCCTACTTCGCTTCATCTATTTTAATGGTGCCAAATTGTTTATAATCAAGCATCCTGCTTAGCATTCATACAGTTTACAATGTTTTTGCAAGTAAATCTTAATTTTTTTCCAGTCTTCTTCTACCGTGTCCTCTCCCAGATCTCGGATTCTGCCGGTCATCTCGGCCAGTTGCATATAGTCCATCAGTTGCATCTGCCATTCTTCCAGTGTGGGTAGATCTTGTGTTTTCCAGTGCTTCGCGAGAAGTATCCTTGCTGCTGTTGTTGCATACATAAAGAATGTTCGGTCCTTCTTTGCCACCCCTTGGCCCACCATACCCAGAAGAAAGGCCTCTGGTTTCTTAGAGAAGGTATACTTAAATACCTTTTTCAATTCATTGTATATCTTTTCCCAGAAAGCCTTCACTTTAGGGCAGGTCCACCAGAGGTGAAAGAATGTTCCTTCATTTTCTTTACATTTCCAACACTTATTATCAGACAAGTGGTATATTTTTGCAAGTTTGACTGGGGTCATGTACCATCTATATATCATTTTCATTACATTTTCTTTTAAAGCATTACAAGCAGTGAAATTCAACCCAGTAGTCCACAGCCTTTCCCAGTCCTCAAACATGATATTATGCCCAATGTCCTGTGCCCACTTTATCATGGCTGATTTTACCGTTTCATCTTGTGTGTTCCATTTTAACAGCAAGTTATACATTCTTGAAAGTACCTTAGTCTTAGGCTCTAACAATTCCGTTTCCAACTTCGATTTCTCCACCTGGAACCCTAACTTTTTGTCAAGTTTAAAAACTTCCTTAATCTGAGCGTAATGTAACCAATCTCGCACTTTATCTCTCATTTTCTCCATACTCTGCAATTTCCAGTTATCTCCATCTTTTTCTAGTATTTCCCAATACTTTGGCCAGTTGGCCTCCATATTGGATCTTTTTCGGGCCTTAGCTTCCAATGGTGAAAGCCACCTTGGTGTTTTATTTTCCAGTAAGTCTTTATATTTTGTCCAGACATTAAACACTGCTTTTCTGACAATATGATTCTTGAAAACCTTGTTAATCTTAACCTTGTCATACCATAAATATGCATGCCAACCAAAAGCATTGTTAAAACCTTCCAGATCCAGCACATCAGTGTCCTCGAGAAGTAGCCAGTCTTTTAACCAGCAGAAAGCTGCTGATTCATAGTAAAGCCTTAAGTCTGGCAGGGCAAAGCCCCCTCTTTCTTTCGCATCTGTTAGTATCTTAAACTTAATTCTGGGCTTTTTGCCCTGACAGACAAATTTAGAAATATCTCTCTGCCACTTCCGAAAGCACTCTGTCTTATCCACAATCTGTAATGTTTGGAACAAAAACAACATTTTTGGCAATACATTCATCTTGATAGCAGCAATTCGGCCTAACAAGGAAAGTTTCAGTCTTGTCCAGCTGTCTAAATCTCTCTTAATTTCTGACCAACATTTCTCATAGTTGTCCTTAAATAAACTCAGATTTTTTGCTGTTATGTTCACCCCTAGGTATTTAACTTTCTTGACCACATTTAACTCTGTCTCTCTCTGAAACCGTTCTGACTCTGCATCTGTCAGGTTTTTTCCCACTACCTTAGTTTTCTGCTTGTTTAATTTAAATCCCGCCACCCGACCAAAATCTTGAATTATTTGTAATACTCTTTTCGTACTAGATTCTGGCTCCTGCAAAGTCAAAACTAGATCATCTGCAAAAGCTTTAAGTTTATATTGTTTCACTCCGACCTGTATTCCTTCCACCAACCGGTCTCCTCTAATCATATTCAAGAGCACCTCCAGAACTGAGATGAATAACAATGGGGAGATAGGGCAACCTTGTCGTGTTCCTTTTTCAATTTTAAACTCTTCTGTAACCACATTGTTAACTATCAGTTTAGCCTTTTGTTCTGAATAAATTGCGTCAATCCCATTTTCAAAACCCCGTCCCACTCCCATCCCTTCTAAGTTCCCTTTCATAAATTTCCAAGAGATGTTGTCGAAGGCCTTCTCCGCATCTATAAAAATTAACACTGCTTTTATGTTGACATCTGTTTGCAAGAATTCCAAAATATCAATAATGTTCCTTGTGTTAGCAAACAAATGTCTACCTGGGAGAAAGCCTGCCTGATCTTTATGGATTACTTCATTTAGAACTTTTTTAAATCTACTTGCTAAAATGTCTGCAAATATTTTGTAATCCACATTTAAAAGGGAGATGGGACGGTAGTTCTTAAGTTGTGTCTTTTCAGCTTCCGATTTTGGTATCAATGTGATAAAAGCTTCTTTCCACGATTCCGGCGCCTTCTTCCCCTCCATAATTTCATTGCTGACCTCCATCAATGGTTGTATCAAATAGTCCTTCAATATCTTGTAGTACTTGGAGGTCAGCCCATCTGGCCCTGGAGATTTGCCCAATTTCATGTTCTGAATGGCAAGTTCAATCTCTTGTGGTGTTATTTTACAATTCAGGATTGATCTATTTTCTTGTGACAGTTTTGGTAGTCCATTCTTTTCCAAAAATTGTTTAATCTCAGCCTCATCTTGCGGCCCTTGTGTATATAGTTTTTTAAAGTATCTCTGGAAGCATTTTCTAATATCCACGGGGTTCTGAATGTTTCTTCCTTCAATCTCTAAATTAGTAACTGTATTTAGTTTTTGTCTTTTCTTCAATTGCCAAGCTAGCAGTTTCCCGCATTTATTCGCAGATTCAAATGTTTTTTGTTTCATTAGTTTAACTTTCCACTCTATTTCCTGGTTTATCAGTTTAGAATATTGTGCTTGGTATAGTTTAATTTCTCTCAGAATCGGCTGTGACTTCGGATTAGATCTTAACTTCTTCTCTAGTTCTTTAATTTTCTCCAAGATCTTGTCTTTTTTCTCATTTTGTGTCCTTTTCTTTACAGCGTTCTGTTGTATCAAGAACCCCCTCATCACGGCCTTACTTGCGTCCCAGATAGTTCTTTTTTCCACCGAAGTGTTCAAATTTATCTCAAAATAATCCTTCAAAGCTTTTTGGGCCTTCTTAATAATTTCCTGATCTCTAGTGTCATGTCCATCTTTACCGCATTATGGTCGGAGCAGGTCTTTGGGCAGATTTCCACCTTTCTGGTCTTAGGTGCCAGACCTCTAGATATCCATATTTGGTCGATTCTTGTCCATGTCAGTTGGGCTTCAGAAAAGAATGTTCCTTCTCTTCCCAAGGGGTTCTTTGTCCTCCAAATGTCAATCAAGTCCATATTGTCAGTCAGTTCAAAAAAAGTCTTAGGTAGTCTGCCATCTTTTGTCACATTTTGGTTTTGAGACTTATCCATATTGGTTGAGACCACGCCATTCATATCTCCCATCATAATGATGTTGTCATAGTCCAGATAGTCCAGGACACTCTCATGCAACTTCTTGTAAAATTCTGATTTCCCCTCATTTGGTGCATAAATTCCTAATATCAAAAACTTCTCTCCTTGGTGTTGTATCTCAATTGCCAAAATTCTTCCATGTTCATCTTTAAAAAGGAATTTAGGTGACAGGCTCTCTTTCGCATAGATCACCACTCCTCTCTTCTTCACTCGGTCCGAGGATATAAATTCTTGGCCTAATCTTTTATTTATTAACACTTTTCTGTGTAGCCTAGTCACATGTGTTTCTTGCAAACAAATAATGTCCAATTGTTCTTTTTTCAAAATATGAAATATTTTTTTCCTTTTCTCCGGAATGTTAGCGCCATTTATGTTCCAACTCAGGAGTTGCAGAGACATCCTGGATGAATCTGCTATTTTTCAAGGGGTGGTTCCTTTTTCTCTGAGTCTTCAGTGTCCAAGGGTGTAGGTACAGCTGGTGCTCCAGGCCCAAAAGGTGTTTCAATTCCTTTCTGTAGGTCCTCTCCGTAAGCAGTCAAAAATTTGTCTCTATCTTCCACTGTTTTGATTTTAACCTTCTTCCCTCTGAAGGTGAAGGATAATCCCTGAGGAAATTCCCACCTAAAGATGATTGAGTTGCTCCTCAACAATCTGGCCAGTTCAAAATATTCAGATCTAAGGTCCAGCAGTTGTCTCGGAATATCTTTGTAAATTTCAATTCTTCTGCCGAAAATGTCCAGTGACTTTCCGTAGTGCAGGCCCAAAATCTTATCCCTTTCCTCCTTTGATCTCAAGGTTATCAAACAGTCTCTGGGCTTGTCTTTCCTTGCAAATTTCCCAAGTC
The DNA here is from genome assembly GCF_964188315.1 of Podarcis muralis. Lineage (NCBI taxonomy): Eukaryota > Metazoa > Chordata > Lepidosauria > Squamata > Lacertidae > Podarcis > Podarcis muralis. The sequence goes on from NC_135674.1 coordinate 17,750,139, forward strand.
TGAAAGCTGACAGAATTTTAAAATCCTTCTCTTCAATAAGCCAAAACTTGGAAAACTCTTTGGTCAGGAACTCAGTTAGATTCCCTTCCTCAGCTTCTGGTATTGACCTTATCCTTAAGTTATTTTCCCGATTCCGAAGTTCTATCATAGATAAGTATGTCTGTTGCTCTCCAACCTGTTTGCAGAGTGGCTTTACCTCTTGTTCTAGTTTTTCAACTTTTTGACTAGTAGCCTCAGCCAGTTTTCGATTTTCTATAGTGTCCTCAGTCAACTGCCCAATTGCTTGTACGTTCTGTGCCACTTGTCCAGTTATTTGATTTAGGCAGGCTGTATTTTGATCAATCTTAGCTGTTTGTTCATCTGCTTTCTTGTCCAAAGATTCTACTCTTTTGTCCAAAGATTCCAACTTTTCATAAATTTTCTCTGGAATTGAAGCAGTTTTTCCTGAGGCCATATCTTCCAGTTGCAGCTGCTCAGTTTCTTCTTCCGCTGCCGACGGTATGATAGGTACAGATGATCTACGTGTCTGTAAGGCCGAGGTTAAAGTTGTTTGTCTAGTTCTTGGTCCTCTTTTTCTTGTGCCACTCATTCCAAAGTTATCTAAAAGTCAAGGTCAGTCTGGGTTGTTCCCATGAGAAAATAGCAGCCCAGAGATAAACAGTCAAACAGGAGGAAAGGAAAGAGAAAGTAGAATAATGTCACTGCTATTGGTCCCAAATCCTCTAGAGGGGGCTTGAAGTGTCTTGAGGGAAGAAGTCAGATCAAATAAGATCAATAAAGTTGATTTTAAAGTCCCAGGACCTTCAAACTAATGTTTAGCAGAGTTGGTATTAGTAACATAACATTGTTTCTGACAAGTGCTAGCTAGTATTTCAAAGTAACAAGTCTGTAAAAGCTCAGAATGTTACCAGTCCAGATACACAATAGCCAAGTTTGCAAACTGACAGCTCTTCTGTTCTTTAGGCAGCCCAAATACCTGGGTTTCTCAGTCCAGATTTGTAGTTCCCACAGGAGAAAATTAACACAGTTCAGATAGAAAGTAGGTCCAATAAATATATATTTTCTTCGTCTAGAGGTAGTTCCAGTGGATGCTCAGATCAGATGGTTTAAAAAGCCTCTACAAAAGCTCCACTCCTCCAGCTCTTTGCTTTGTAGTTTAAATAGCAGCGGGAGACGGACTTCCTTTTAACGTCTCTCCGCTTTCTGCCAATTTTCTTTAAATTTAGAGCCCAATTGTAAAAGTCCCTCTTTACTCACGGGTTGTAGCTTCTGGTTCCGAATTTTTGAGGAAAAAAGGTCAGCGCTCAGTGACAACAGCTGCGCGGCTTCACTCTGCAGAGTAGCGATCGACTCACAGTGCCGCAACCCCCTCCGCGATCCGAGGCTCCTTACGGGGTCTCTTCAACGTTTCGGAGGTTGCTTTCGGCGCCCGCCGAGTCCCACGGCCACAGGCTCTTGCTGCCTGTGGTTTTTCGGTGCGGGTCTCCGCTTTGCCATAGCGGACGACCCGATTCCGCAGAGCTTCCCCCTCAGCACAAGAGGAGGACCGCCATTGCCTTTTCGCGCCGCCTCCGGAAGTCGCTATTGGTGTTTTCAGGCCCAAGATCATCACTCTGAAAATTTCCACTTGATTCCTGAATGAGGCTACAAATCAACCTGCCTTCATTGCTTTCATTTTCCCCTCCCCACTTCTTAGTTTGCTCTCCTCTCTCTCTCCCTTTCTCTTTTTCAAAAGCACTGTTGATTCTGGGCTAGCGCAAAGGATTAAAGACTCACTGGTTGACTCTTGTCCTTGCTTTTCCACATATGGTGCTGCAATGGGCTCCTCTCAAAAGCAGCAGGTTCCTTGAGACGCCTCTGGACTCTGGAATAGCCAGCACATAGGTGGATGGTTTTAAAATCTTTGAACGGCTGGTGAAAGGAATGGCAGCAGCAGGAGACTCAGTCAAAGAGCCGTGTTGAACTGCAGGGAAGACTGTCATCTCGAGCTAACCCCACCCTTTCAGTTCCCCTTTTCTTAGTTTCTGACCAAACTGTCTTTATTTCCTTTCAACCATGATGCCACCCTCAGGCTGCCTCCAGACACAAGGGGGTTAATTTGTGAATAGGTCATTGGCAACAGGTGCCCCCCCTTTTCCTATTATCTGCTTTCCCCTGAAAAGAGTTAATCTTGATTAAATGGGAGGGGGAGTTAAAACGGGCTGGCATTTTGATGTGAATGATGTTGTGTGGCTGCTGCAAATGACTTACTTATATGGGGAATACTGATCCCACAGTAAATGCCCATCTGGGGGCATACTCTGGGGGCCTCCAGCCCAGGCTGTTCACTAATTTGTGGGTGGGTTTCAAGCACACACAATAAGTTTATACTTGCACAATGAAAATGGATTAAAGCGCTCTGTCACCCTAGCGCAACAAATCTGCTTTTTAAGAAAAACAATGCCACAAGTGTTTGGTTTTTTTGCTGCTAGGAAAGTGACTGGGAAATGTGTTGAATAGTGTGAGATGAACAAATTGTTAATGGGAAGATGTGTAAACACCCTGCAGGAAAATGTGGGTGAATGCTTGTTGTTGTATAGCTACCCTATAAACAAATAAGAACAAGTGCTCTCAATAAGCAACAGACATAGTCTAACCACTGTGAAAGCTCTGTGCAAGCAAATGAGCTCAACAAACCCCTGGAGGAGCTTTCAGTCTTGCTGCAAGATAAGGAAGTCCTAGCTCAGTAGGGGGGCAGGCCTTGCCTGGTAAGAGGCAATAGGTCTGTCTGCAGAGAGGCAAGGAGAGGGAAGGAGAAACAGAATTGGCTCCAGCACTAACTGCAAGCAGATGGTTCCATACACACCAGACCTTGAAGTACATTTGAAGTATATTATTATTCTGGAAATAACAAATAACAAATAATTTGTACCCAGCCCATCTGGCTGGACTTCCTCAGCCACTCTGGACGGCTTCCAACAAAGACCAAAAATACACTGAAATGTCACACATTAAAAACTTCCCTGAACAGGGCTGCCTTCAGATGTCTTCTGAATGTCAGGTAGATGTTTATCTCTTTGACATCTTGTGGGAGGGCGTTCCACCGGGGGGGGGGGGGGGGCGCCACTACTGAGAAGGTCCTCTGCCTGGTTCCCTGTAGCTTTGCTTCTCGCAATGAGGGAACTGCCAGAAGGTTTGTTAAAGGTTGATGGGAATTATAACTTAGTGAGGCGTAAACTACTATGCTCAGAATTATTTGAGGGAAAGAATGTGCTGCCAATGTGCTGTGAAATTATAGTGGGTACACAGCCATAGAAGCAGAGGGGAAGACAATGAAAGGAAGATACAGAATCAGTTAACTATCTTTTATTGGGCTAATGTCAGTCTTTCCCCCCCTGTTTTCCAGAATTCTTCATCAAGTAGGGTCAGCCTGTTGAAACATCCTGCGAAACTCAAAAGCTTTCACGCCAATCCAGTTGGCCCAATTCTGGAGCATGAGGGAGGGGGTTGGAATAATTATTGCACAGCAAACTGCAAAAGAGGCAAAGGAAGATGTTGCCTGTACTGTATAAGAAAGAACAAGCTGAAGAGGGGTCATATCCAAGATGGATCCTGCCATTACAAGCAAATAAGGCTTGAGCAGAATGCAATTTGAACTGGGGCTTAACTTTAGAGCTGGTTTTGAGGGCTTCATAAAATATGATGCCAGGCACAGGAAGACTTGTGGTCACAATTACACCATGCCGTACACTTAAAGCACTCTTATATCTCGTTCACAGTCATGGCTTCCCCCAAAGAATCCTGGGAACTGTAGCTTGCCATGAATGCTGGGAACTGTAGCTCTCTGTGGAGGTAAACTACAAGTCCTGGGATTATTTGGTAGAAGTGGCAGCTGGTAAAGTAATAGAACCAGTGCTTTTTTTCTTTAAAAATGTTTAGGGGTACTCTCATTTTCCTACTCACATTGAAATACTGCCCCTCAATGAGGCCAAACTTAGATTCAAAAAATGTTTAGGAGGACTCCCCTGAGTGAGTGCTTGAGGGCCCTGCTCTTGCCACCTACCATCTGGCCTGGGGCGGGGCCTGAAGCCTCATAAGGACTGCGTGGTGCTGCTTGCTGCCTGCTGCCCAGGAGGACTCCCCTGAGTGAGTGCCTGAGGGCCCTGCTCTTGCCACTTACCATCTGGCATGGGGCCTCACAAGGACTGCTCTGCTGCCCAGGAAGACTCCCCTGTGGTGAGTGCCTGAGGGCCCTGCTCTTGCCACTTACCATCTGGCCTGGGGCGGGGCCTGGGGCCTCACAAGGACTGCTCTGCTGCCCAGGAAGACTCCCCTGTAGTGAGTGCCTGAGGGCCCTGCTCTTGCCACTTACCATCTGGCCTGGGGCGGGGCCTGAGGCCTCACAAGGACTGCTCTGCTGCCCAGGAAGACTCCCCTGTGTGAGTGCCTGAGGGCCCTGCTCCTTCTTGCCACTTACCACCTGGCCCAGGGAGGGCCTGACAGGCCTCACAAGGACTGCTCCTGCCACTTACTATCTGGCCCAGGGTGGGGCCTCACAAGGATGGTTGTTGCCATTGATGCTGCTACTGCCCAGGAGGACCCGGAGGAGTGCAGAGCTCTTTTTAATATGTTTTGTTTTGTTTTTTAATATTTCCCTTTCCCTTTCGATTTTATATATGGGGGTGGGATGGATGTTTGGGTGGGCTGGGGAATTAGTTAGATTTTGATGAATTTGTAATTTTTGCAGTTTTTGTTTGTATTGTTTTATTGTTTTCTGGGTTGTTTTTGTTTTTTGTTTTTTGTTTTTATTGTTTTAAGGTTTTATTGTTTTAGGCTGCGAAAGAATAATATTAATTGCCATCAATGGAGGCCACTATGAGGCCTGGGATTGCTACCGTGGAGGGGCGAGGGAGGTATGGCGGTGGGGGCAGATGTTATAGGCGAAGGGGATCGAGATATGGATACGCTCGTACCCTTTCCAATCTGCGCCCCATCCCGAGGGACGAGGGTAGGGTGAGCAAGGATTACTCACCTCCGTCACTGGTGTTGTGCAATGCCACGTCTATAGGCAACAAAACCGCCACCCTGCGAGATTTCTTCATCTCGCAGGGGGTCGACCTGGCTTGTGTGACGGAGACCTGCGTGCGCGAAGGGGATACTGTTACCTTACGAGAGATGGCGCCCCCGGGTTTCTCCGTCCTCCACCAGTCGCGGACTGTGGGCCGGGGGGGAGGGGTGGCATTATTAATCCGGGAAGATTGTTCTTTCAGGGCTCTACCATCGCCATCGATCCCCGGCATTGAATGTGTTGGCCTAGTGTGGGGCTCCGAGGTGAGCTTGGCTGTCTGGCTGGTGTACCGGCCACCTAGCGCACCAGCAGCCACCCTGTCAGGCCTGCTGGAGGCGGTGGCCGGCTGGGCCTTGGAGTTCCCTAACCTATTGGTATTGGGGGACTTCAACATCCATGCTGATGCCACTCCCTCCTCACAGGCTCTGGACCTGGTGTCTTCCATGGCGACACTAGGGCTCTCCCAGTTTGTTTCGGGCCCCACACATCAAGCAGGCCACACGCTGGATTTGATCTTTGGCGTCGGTATAGATGTGATCATGTTTCCTTCGATGAAGGTGCCATGGTCTGATCACTACGCTCTGAAAGCCAGGATTGACTTTCCACCCCCACCCTGCTTAGGTGGCGAGCCAATTTGGGCTCACCCGCAGAGGCTGATGGACCCTGAGAGATTCCGCCAAGCCTTGCGGGACCTTGCTCCCCCTGGCGACTCATTGACTGAGCTTGTTGAGGGCTGGAATACCCAGCTCCTGGCAGCCATCGATGAGATCGCACCTAAGCGCCCTCTGCGACCCCGCAGAAACCGGGCTCCCTGGTTTACCGAGGAGCTCCGGAAAATGAAGCGGGATCTCAGACGGCTAGAGCAAGTATGGCGGGGTGCCCGTGACGGAGCCTCAAGAACATCTTATAGGGCTTTTATGAAAACCTACGAGATGGTGGTGAAGGCTGCTAAGAAGTCATACTTCTCGGCCTCCATTGCATCCGCTAGCTCTCGCCCAGCGCAATTATTTAGTATAATCAGGTCTTTAACGTCCCTTGAGGGACAGCCAAATTTAAATAACAATTTGACACACAGCTGTGAGGCATTTGCGAGCTTTTTTGCGGAGAAGGTCTTGTCGCTCCGCCATGACCTCCCTGCCAATTTGGATACAATAAAGGAACTGGAGGCCCCTCGACTGTCCTCGGGTCCAGTATTGGACCACTTCGACCGGATATCCCCAGCCGATGTGGACAGACTCCTCCGAGCTGGAAAGCCCACCACCTGTCCTCTCGACCCGTGCCCGTCTTGGCTGATTAGAGCGTGTCCAGACGAGGTGCAGGCCCTCCTGGGGGATATCATCAATTTGTCCCTTGGCACGGGGACATTCCCAGGGGAACTGAAGGAGGCAGTGGTGCGCCCGCTCTTAAAGAAAACATCATTAGATCCTTTAGATCTATCCAATTACCACCCGGTTTCAAATCTTCCGTTCCTGGGTAAGGTGATTGAGAGAGCGGTTGCTGAACAGCTTGGTGGGTTTCTGGATGAAACATCGGCTCTGGATCCATTCCAGTCCGGCTTCCGCGCTGGTCATGGGACCGAGACGGCTCTGGTTGCCCTAACAGATGATCTTCGTAGACAGCTGGATCGAGGCGGGTCGGGGCTGCCTCAGTGTGTTTGTCAGTGGAAAGTTAAATAAAGTATTGGGTGTCATAAGAGAAGCCATGTTCAGAGAGGGGAGTTAATAAATGACCCTCTCATTGTTGGGTATTTCTATGCTAACTGTCAGGGAACTGCCATCAGAACAGGGGCGGGAAACAGAGGGGCAGTTGTGTTACAGGGAGCCTCCGAAAATCTTGCGAAGCAGTTCCTCTTCCACTGATGAGGAAAGCCCCACCTCCAGTGGGGAAGAGGTAAAAGCACCAGAGGATTCTGGTGGGAGCCTCAGCACCACTTCTGGCAAAGCCGGCCAGGAGGGAAGCACGCCCCTTCCGTCACCCACCCTGCGCAGAAGTCTAAAGCGCAGAGAGGGAAGGAAAAGGCTGGGAGTAACGAGACTTTTATGTTGGGGGAGGTCCAGGAAACAACCACTCCCGGATTCTGCTAGAGATTGAGGCAGACATGAACTTTGGGGTTCTGCACTGTAAATCATTTTGCACCAAAATAAAACCTGTAAAAGACAGGTGGGAGTCCTGCCTGGTTACTTGTGAGCAACCACCCTTGCCATCTGACACTAACAAAAAGAATGTATCTTTTTACTTCTGTTTCTTTATCTTGTATTGCTGTATCGCTGTAATACCACTAAAGAATGTAGCTGAAGAATGTAACTGTTGACTCTATCAAATGTATTTGATTGTATCGCCTTTTATGTACTGTATCTTTTTAAGAAGTGTTTTTCTTACACTAGAAAATCTAACTAGAATACAAAATGTAACTAAAAGAATGTAACCAAAGATTTTATATTCCTAGTTGTGTGACTTTCCATTGCTGTATACTCAATCTGTCAAGATTCTGCCGGTCTACAAATGACATCGTGAATACACACAAAATGCAACATAAAATCAGTTTAATTAATAAAAGTAAACCCAGTAGCTGGTGCTGTAGTGCTTGAAGGTATTTTGACAGTTTGTGAATGGCAGAATATTGATACAAATACATTTGATAGAGTCAACAGTTACATTCTTCAGCTACATTCTTTTGTGGTATTACAGTGGTACCTCGGGTTAAGAACTTAATTCGTTCTGGAGGTCTGTTCTTAACCTGAAGCACCACTTTAGCTAATGGGGCCTCCTGCTGCTGCCGCGCCGCCGGAACACGATTTCTGTTCTCATCCTGAAGCAAAGTTCTTAACCCAAGGTAATATTTCTGGGTTAGCGGAGTCTGTAACCTGAAGCATATGTAACCTGAAGTTTATGTAACCCGAGGTACCACTGTACAGCGATACAGCGATACAAGGTAAAGAAACAGAAGTAAAAAGATACTTTTTTTTGTTGTTAGCATTGTTACGGAAAAAATCCAGGTGCGAGGCTGCTCAGCCACCCAGCTCATCGGGCAGAGTTCATGGGTCCCTGCGGAACAAAGGAGTCCAGCCACCAACCGGAGCAAATAGCTGAAGATCAAAGTTTATTGTGCAACAGGTTCAAAAGGGAATTGAACCCCGAGAATGGGGTGACAAGGACTTTTAAAAGTTCCTATCTTATCCCAGCATACAGTTCGCTAAACATCATCACTACATCAGAAAAGGGGTGGTTTATACATGATTAACATAAGAGGAATGTGTGTGGGGAACATGCAAATACAGGATATGTATTGGGAGTACATTCTAAGCACCTACAGCAGGAAAACAATAGGACCTTGCTTTGCATAGTCTGCCACCTGGGCAAGTCCGGAGGAGTGCCTTTGCCAAGCGATTGACACCCATGAGGACTGTGCGTAAGTGACCTCCCACTTGAGGGATTATGGTGGGGACCGAGGGTTTCTCAAGTCCTTGGCCAACAAAGCAGATTGGTGGTAGAATGAAGAGAATCGGTGAAACCAGAGATTTTCTACGAATTCCCAAGGGTTTTAGGCTTTTTAATACAGACGGCTCTTTTCTTATCTGACGTTGCTACATTGTATCTAGCTTTGATTGGATTAAACAGGTAACGAGGTTTCTATTGACTCAATCCATTGTTCTAGCAGCGGGAGCTGTCATCACTTGTCAGCGCTCAGTGGAGCGTGCAAGGCAGCTCAGCTGAGCTGCTTCTGCAGAGCCATGGCATTACAGTGATTGGCCGAAAGGCTGTATTCAACACAATCTGGTGGTTTTTTTTAATTTTTAAAATATAACTTTATTGAATAATACAATCAAATTTCCAGCTATATCTGCAAAAAACACAATTCTTTGCATATATGTCAAACATAGACTATGAAAGAAGATAGAAAATAAGAGAAAGCAAAAAAAGAAAAGAAAAGAAATAAAAAAGAAAAAGAAATACTGTTTTCCATAAACAGTAATTCCAGAATTACACTTACATACATTGTAAAATAGAAATCTTAATTAAAATACCTTTAAAGACTTCCACTGTCTAAACCACACTTCTTATGTTATTTAATTCTCCTTTGCCTCTGTTCTTCACTTCCATCTCTTTAGATCCCTTAAGATGTTCCATAATCCATTAAATTCTCTATATTCTTTATAGTCCACACAAGGTTAGTCTAGGCACAACCAAATTTTCGTAGTTGAGCCCTGTTTATATAAATACTCATTTAAACAATCCCACTGTTTCTTTACCATATTTTTGCCTTATTAGGTCCGTCAGTTTGGCTAACTCCAGGTACTCGCATAGTTTACTTAACCATTCTCTTTTTGTTGGTATATTATTTCCTTTCCATATTCTCGCTGCTGTCGTTGCATATAAGAATATGTTAATTTTGTCTTTTGGGATATCTTTACTCACAATTCCTAATAAATATGCTTCTGCCCTTTTGCTGTATGAAATTTTTATCATTTTTTAAAATCTCTTCATGGATCATATCCCAGAACTTTCTAATCTCTGAACATGTCTGAACCCTGATTAGGTGGCGAGCCAATTTGGGCTCGCCCGCAGAGGCTGATGGACCCTGATAGATTCCGCCAAGCCTTGTGGGACCTTGCTCCCCCTGGCGACTCATTGACTGAGCTTGTTGAGTGCTGGGATGCTCCTGGCAGCCATTGATGAGATCGCACCTAAGCGCCCTCTGCGACCCCGCAGAAACCGGGCTCCCTGGTTTACCGAGGAGCTCCAGAAAATGAAGCGGGACCTCAGGCAGCTAGAGCGAGTATGGCAGGGTGCCCGCGACGGAGCCTCAAGAACATCTTATAGGGTTGTTTATGGAAACCTACGAGATGGCAGTGAAGGCCGCTAAGAAGTCTGTCTTCTTGGCCTCCATTGCATCCGCTAGCTCTTGCCCGGCGCAATTATTTAGTATAATTCGGTCTTTAACATCCCTTGAGGGACAGCCAAATTTAAATAACAATTTGACACACAGCTGTGAGGCATTTGCGAGCTTTTTTGCGGAGAAGGTCCTGTTGCTCCGCCATGACCTCCCTGCCAATTTGGATACAATAAAGGAACTGGAGGCCCCTCGACTGTCCTCAGGTCCAGTATTGGACCACTTTGACTGGATATCCCCAGCCGATGTGGACAGACTCCTCCGAGCTGGAAAGCCTGTCCTCTCGAACCATGCCCGTCTTGGCTGATTAGAGCATGTCCAGACGAGGTGCGGGTCCCCCTAGGGGATATCATCAATTTGTCCCTTGGCACTGGGACATTCCCAGGGGAACTGAAGGAGGCAGTGGTGCGCCCGCTCTTAAAGAAAACATCATTAGATCCCTTAGATCTATCCAATTACCGCCCGGTCTCGAATCTTCCATTCCTGGGTAAGGTGATTGAGAGAGCGGTTGCGGAACAGCTTGGTGGGTTTCTGGATGAAACATCGGCTCTGGATCCATTCCAATCTGGCTTCCACGCTGGTCATGGGACCGAGACAGCTCTGGTCACCCTAACAGATGATCTCCGCAGGCAGCTGGATAGAGGCGAGTCAGTGCTGCTGATTCTTTTAGACCTGTCAGCAGCCTTCGACATGGTTGATCACGAACTCCTGGACCACCGCCTTGTCGATGTGGGGATCCAGGGCACAGTCCTTCAATGGCTGCGCTCATTTCTCTCTGTTCGGGGACAGAGGGTGGCGCTGGGGGGGGGGGAGAATTGTCATCACGCCACTCCTTGGTGTGTGGAGTGCCTCAGGGTGCGATACTCTCCCCAATGCTTTTTAACATCTTTATGCGCCCCCTCGCCCAGCTTGTCCGGAGTTTTGGGCTGGGCTGCCATCAGTATGCTGATGACACCCAACTCTATCTGTTGATGGATGGCCATCCTGACTCAGCCCCAGACACACTGATCAGATGTTTGAAAGCTGTGGCTGGATGGTTACGTGGGAGCTGGTTGAAGTTAAATCCTTCGAAGACAGAGGTCCTCTGGCTAGGACGGGATGATATGGGATTGAGGGGGCAACTCCCATCTCTTGCGGGGGTGCAATTAGTGCCAGCACTGTCCGTTAAGAGTTTGGGTGTAATCTTTGATACCTCCCTCTCCATGGAGGCACAGGTTACAGCTATAACAAAGGCGGCATTTTTCATCTCCTCCAAGCTAAGCAGTTGGCTCCTTACCTCTCTCACCCTGACCTAGCCACTGTGATCCACGCGACGGTCACCTCCAGACTGGATTATTGTAACTCGCTCTACGTGGGGCTGCCCTTGAGACTGACCCAGAAACTCCAGCAGGTGCAGAATGCCGCGACGAGACTTCTTCCTCTTTCAATATCAAATTCTTCTGTAATTTCATTATTTAAAATTAATTTAGCTTTTTGTTTTATATAAATTGCCTGGATTCCATTCATGAATCTATTTCCCATTTTTAAACTCTCGCAGGTTTTAATTAGATAATTCCATGAGACACTATCAAATGCCTTTTTGGCATCTACCAGTAACATTGCTATTTTCTTACTCCGTTTCATATCTATGTATTCCAATAGGTCTATAATTACTCTAGCAATATCTTTTATTTGTCTCTCTGGTAGAAATCCAGCTTGATCTTTCTTTATTATTCTTTTTAACAAAATTTTCATTCTGTTTGCTAGGATGCCTGTAAAAATTTTATAATCTATATTTAATAAAGATATTGGCCTGTAATTTTTAATTAATTTCAAATCTGCACCTTGTTTCAGGATTATGGTTATTAGCGCTTCTTGCCAGGATTCTGGTGTTTCTCCTTACTCTAATATTTCATTCATAATTAATTTTAATTTGGGTGCAATTATACCTTCTAATTTTTTATAGTACGTTACTGAAATGCCATCCGGTCCTGGTGATTTACCTTCTTTCGTATTTTTAATAACTTTTTTAATCTCTTCTAATTCAATATTTGAGTTTAAGATAGCATACTCCTTTTCATCAATTTCTGGTAATCCATTCTCTAGCAGGTATTTTTGAATTTTCCTTTCTTCTTTCAATTCTGCTTTGTACAAAATTTTATATTATTTTATGAATCTGTCTTTAATCTGTTCTGGTTCAATAATTTATCTTTCTTCATCTATAATTTTGTTTATTAATCTTTCTTTCTGTCTGTCTGTCTTTAATGAGCCATGCTAACATTCTGCCCGTTTTATTTGCTTGTTCAAAATATCTTTGCTTTGCCCAAATAATTCCCCCCCCCAACTTCTCTGTTAATTAAATTAGATAAAGGGGATTGTAGGTTCTTTATGTGTTGGATGGTGCCTTCATTTTTTGGATTCTTTGCCAATTCTTTTTATTTCTCTCTTGTTTGCTTATTTATCTCCATAATATTGGTTTCTTTATTTCTCTTTATCCTCCCCATTTGTTGTATTACATATCCTCTCATATAGGCTTTACTTGCCTCCCAAATTATTTTCTTATCTGTACCTTGGTTCTCAGTTAGTTCAAAAAATTCTTTCAATATTTCTTTTGCTTTTATTACCCTTTGTTCATCTCTCCATACCTCATCATTCATTCTCCACCTCCCCTTTGTGTGACTTTTAAATTTCATATGGACTGTTACAGGGTTGTGGTCTGATATTGATCTATTCAATATTTCTGCTTTATCCAAATTTAACATCAATTTCTTTGATAGCCAAATTGCATCAATTCGCCCTCCCCCCCCGAATTTTTAGCCTCAGAATAATGAGTTATATCCTTGACGCTTGGGTTTTTGGTTCTCCAAGCATCGTATAAGTTAAAGTTTTCTGTTAAATGAAAGGAGAGTGGTAGTCTACCCGAGTTTGACATTCTGTCTCTTTGTGTTCTATCCATTTCTATAGATGTCACCCCATTTAAGTCCCCCATAATTATTATGCTCTCATCTGCATAGTCCCATAATCTCTCTTCTAGATTTTTATAAAATTCTTCCTTTCTATTATTCGGGGCATATATACCCACCACTATAATTTTCCCTTCTTTTGTTTGTATTTCTACTCCTAAGATTCTACCCTCTTCATCTTGAAATATCAATTGAGATTTCAGCCTCTTTCTTTCTGTTTCTGACGCTACGAATTCTTGTCCTAGTCTTGTATTCTTCAACACCCTCACATGATTTTTGGATATATGTGTTTCTTGCATACATATGACATCCCATTTTCCCCCTTTAGTATACATTCAACTCTGTTTCTTTTAAGTTTACAATTTAATCCATTAACATTCCAAGAAATGCATTTCAATAACCTATTTCTTTATTGGCTTAAAATAATCTCACTATATCTATTACTATACGGCTGTTCCACGAAAAATCTAGTGTGCGTAAGTCACAACAGTTATATTAAAAGTTCAATCTTATCTTTCTCTCTTCACTCTACCAGCTTCTCTCCTCCCAATACTTTCTCCAAAAAATTTTGGTATCTTCTACCGATCTGAAGGATCTTCTTCTGTCTTTGTATGTAAATGATAGTCCTTCTGGGAATTCCCACTTGAACCTTATTTTGTTTTTCTTCAGCGCTGAGGTCATAAATCTGTAATTTTCTCTCCTCTTGAGCAGACGTGTTGGGATCTCTCTCATAAATTCGACATAACTCCCTTCTATACAGAGTGGATCAGACCTGCCTTTCAGCAGGAGTTTGTCTCTAAGCAATCTCAAATTCAAAAATATCAAACAATCTCCAGGTCCTTTCCTAGCTTTAGCTTTGCTCACTCTTATTCGAAATATTTTTTCAATGTCCAGTATCATCTCCTGTTCTTGGACTCCCAGCCAGTCTGCCGTAGCTTTTATCAATTTCGTGGATGTATCTTCATCCTGGCTTTCTTTGATGCCGCGTAGACAGAGAACCATCTCTCTTTGTTTCATCTGTAAGATGGCCAAAGAATCCCAAGAGTCCTCCTGTATTCTTTTCAATTCATCTATTTCTTCTTTATTTTTTTCTTGGTATCTTTTCATTTCTTTTTGATCTTGTTGATTCTTCTTCATATTTTCATCTTGTTTCTGTATCTTTATCTTGGTCTCCTGGACCACTGTGTCTAAACTTTGATGCTTGACTGTCAGTTGATTTACTAGAGTTGAAAGGTCCATTATTACCCTTGAATTTTTTTTTCTATTTTAGCGCCCATACTTTCCATCTTTTCATCTAGTAATTTTATATTCCCATCAAGTGCTGTTATCTTTTCCCCTAGATTTTTTTCATTCTTTCCCTTACTGCTAGGATTTCTTTCATATCCATATTGTTTTCGCTCTCTACTGTTGATATTCTTCTCGAATGGTTTTGAGATGTGTTGGCACCACTCAAAGCTGGTATTTTCTTTGATCCCATCGAGCTGTAATATTGTCTGTTTTTCCCTCCTTTTTTTTTTTTTTTGCTCCCTCAACGTTCTTTTCTTTCAGGGAATTCCTTATTTTAAGTATATATATGTCCATTTATTTTTAAAAAATTGTCTGGTATTTTCTTCCAAATGATCAGTTGAGAAGAGAGAAGAGGTGTAATTTACTACCAAAATCATTAAAATCTTTCTATAAAAGTTCTCTGTTCTTTATTTTGTCTCCTTTTAGTTTTTATGTCTGATTTTCTTTTTTCTTTATGTCCAATAGGTGGTGCTATTTTCTCAACTTGTATTTTAGCTTATGTCTTTTCCTCCATCCACCACACGTGTCGCTGTTCTCTCCTTCAGTGTCTTCTTTTCCTGTACTCCCCTCTCTATTGCTTCCAAGTTTCTTTCTTTGGTGTCTTTTCCTGTTTGTATTCTTTATGACGTCCTCCAATGGCAACTCCTCCGCGTTGCCCCCTTTGTTCCTCCTTCAGACGCAGGTAACTTAATTTTGTTCCCCTGTCTGTATTACTTTCAGCAGTTTTGTTTTAAATTGTTTATATTTGAATCGGTTGCCAGTCTTTCTTTAAACTTTAAACTTTGCTGTATTTACTTTTCTAATTATTCCATTTTGCCTAATTTGGTGTGCTGAGTCACGTTCTTTCCGGACACCTTATGGGCTCTTTAATAGAGGTTATCTGTGTGGTGTCGCGGTCCCCTTCCCCACTTTCTGGTCAAACTCAGTGTTTTCTCTCGAGACTGTTTTTCTTCCTGTCTCTCTCTTTCCACACTTACTCGGGAGTAAGACTTCATTTGTGTGCGCCCCCCCTCCATTCCGTAACAGCATGGAAATACGTAACACTGAGAGGGTCATTTATTAACTCCCCTCTCGGGGTATGAAAGAAGCACAAATGTAGGTAAAGAATATGTGCATGGATGGACTCAAAAAATAAACATTGAAAGGGATAATGGATAGCGCCTTAAAGATTTTATCGCTAAATGTTAGCGGGCTAACTTCTATACTAAGCTGTATAGGATAATGGAATTGACAAAGAAAATGAAGGTAGATATATTATGTTTGCCTGAAACATACAGAGACAAAGCAAACAATAAACCTCTGTTGCCTTCCCAGCATTGGGGTTTAAAAATAGAATCTAAAGCAACAAATAAGGCCAGAGGGGTTGCTATATTATGTAATAGAAATCTGAGGTTAGAGGTCTTGAATTGGAAGAAAGATAATGATGGTAGATAGGTATTTATAAAAATTCAAATAATGAAGACAATTTTCACAATAGCCAATATATATTGCCCAAATAAAGGACAGAAATTTTTTTAAGGAAAACTTTAGATAAATTACAAGCATATACGGAAGGGGAAATTATTGTGACTGGCAATTTCAATTGGAATTTAAAGACAGAACAATCATTTAAGTTAACGAAATGGGGATTAAAAGATGTGTTTAATTTGGGGAACCCTAGTATGAAACCCACCTTTTTTTCGAACAGATATAAGACATACACATATATAGATTATGTGTTAATTAAAGATAGTAATGAACTTGTTGTTGCGTGGCGAGTTCCCGCCTCCCACCAGAATGAATAAAGACACAAGACACCGTTATTTAAGGTTAATGGGCTAAAATTGGCCACAACTTTATTGGTTACAGGTGATGAGCGGTATTGGCTTAGGCATTGGTCCTATCCGACTATCCGGCTTCAGCCTGCTTGCTTGAAGACCGGGAAGGGTTAACACCAGCAGGGGGAGCCCTGCTGATGCACATCAACTAGGCACTCTCCCGGGGTCACTGCTCGGGGGCGTGCCTTAGGCCCTGGCCTCCATAGGCTTCTGACGGAGCCACGCCCCCCGGAATCCTTTACCGGACTATGGCGCTCCTCCCCCCCATACATCTGCATAACAATACCCCTACCAATACCTAACCGCCACTCGAGCAAAGCTCGCCGCCAATACCCTCAGACTTGCAACCAATCCCTAATCCCTGCAGATATGTCAGCCAACCAAACATCATTTCCCACATTGGAAAGATGCATGCCATCTTCACGGTAGAGGGCCACCTTGTTGGGGTGGTCAATGACTTGTCCCCCCAGCGCTGCCACTCTATGAGCCACTGAGCGTTCCAGGATCTTTCTAGATTTGTTTATAGCAATAGGGCATCGGCAGTCCCTCCAAGTGTGCCTTTCCAACGGTGATGTAATGGGAATTGGGGTTGCTTGTGCGTAAACTCCAACTGCTCCAAGCTGGTTGTATAGCTAAACCTTTCCCTGGTTTGACAGCCCTTACAACGCGACTGTCTCAATCACTGGCAGAATCCGTCAGTGGGCGTTTCCTAAACTTCTTCCAACATAAGAATTCTTTGACTCCAAGTCTCCGCCTAGATTCTCTGCGCGGAAGCTTTCTGCGCAGAGTGGGCGTGCCAAGCGGAGGTCCTGTGCTCTCCCCGCTGATGTCACTGGAAAAGTCTCGGAGCCTTCCCTCCGAAGTACTCTCAGCCTCCCCTTTCTTCCAGGTGTCACCTTGATTTCCTTCCCCAGCGGAAGCTCTCTCTCTCTCTCTTTTTAAAAAAGATATTTATTGGCATTTTCACAAATTTTATAAAACATAAAAGTCACAAAAAACACAAAAAAGAAAGACAAAAATACATACAAAAAAGCAAAAAACCACATGTATAACTTCATTCCCTTATGTTCATGAAACTTACTTTCCCGACCTCCTCATACCTCTCCTTACTGCATTCCATTCTCTAATTAATTCTCTTCAACAAATCCTTCCCTTAATTTCTATTAAATTTTGAGCTTTCTTTTCATATTTACATAATAATTACAGCTAGCAACCCCTTAATTTCAGAATCAACATCGTCTTAACATTCAGCAATTTTACAGTATTTCTTAAGATAGTCTTTAAATTTCTTCCAATCTTCTTCCGCCGTCTCTTTCCCCTGGTCTCGGATTCTGCCGGTCATCTCTGCCAGTCCCATATAGTCTATAACTTTCATCTGCCATTCTTCCACGGTGGGTAGTTCTTCTGTCTTCCAATACTTTGCAATAAGTATTCTTGCTGCTGTTGTAGCATACATAAAAAAAGTTCTATCCTTCTTTAGCACCAATTGGCCGACCATACCCAGGAGAAAGGCCTCTGGTTTCTTCAAGAAGGTATATTTAAATACCTTTTTCATTTCATTATAAATCATCTCCTAGAAAGCCTTAATCCTTGGGCACGTCCACCAAAGGTGAAAGAATGTACCTTCAGTCTCTTTACATTTCCAACACTTATGATCAGGCAAGTGGTAAATTTTTGCAAGCTTGACTGGGGTCATGTACCACCTATAAATCATTTTCATAATATTTTCTTTTAAGGCATTACATGCCGTAAATTTTATACCGGTGGTCCATAACCGTTCCCAGTCTTCAAACATGATGTTATGACCAATATCTTGTGCCCACTTAATCATAGCTGATTTAACTGTTTCATCTTGTGTGTTCCATTCCAACAGCAAGTTATACATTTTTGACAAGTTCTTAGTTTTGGACTCTAACAGTTCTGTCTCCAGTTTCGATTTTTCCACCTGGAAACCATTTTTCCTATCAGACCTAAAAACCTCCATTATTTGATAATAGTGAAGCCAATCTCGCACTTTATCTTTCAATTTCTCATAACTCTGCAATTTCAATTTATCCCCCTCTTGTTCCACAATTTCCCAATATTTCGGCCATTTCGACTCCATATTAAGTTTTTTCACGGCCTTTGCCTCCATTGGAGATAACCACCTGGGAGTTTTGTTTTCCAGCAAATCTTTATATTTAATCCAGACATTATACAATGCTTTCCTGACAATATGATTTTTAAAAGCTTTATGAGCTTTGACCTTCTCATACCACAGATATGCATGCCACCCAAAGGTATTGTTGAACCCTTCTAAATCCAAAATATCTGTATTCTCAAGAAGTAGCCAGTCTTTCAACCAGCAGAAAGCTGCTGATTCATAGTAAAGTTTAAAGTCTGGCAGGGCAAATCCCCCCCCTTTCTTTTGCATCAGTTAATATCTTAAATTTTATTCTGGGCTTTTTGCCCTGCCAGACAAATTTAGAAATGTCTTTTTGCCACTTCTTGAAACAGTCCATCTTGTCCACAATTTGCAGTGTTTGGAACAAAAACAACATTCTAGGCAATACATTCATTTTTATAGCTGCAATTCGACCCAACAAGGAAAGCTTCAACTTCGACCAGATTTCTAAGTCTTTTTTCACTTCTATCCAACATTTTTCATAATTGTTTTTAAACAAATTCAAATTTTTAGCTGTCATATTAATCCCCAAATATTTCACTTTCTTAACCACAGTTAAACCTGTCACATTCTGAAACCTCTCCCTTTCAATAGGTTTTAAGTTTTTCTCCAAAACCTTAGTTTTAGTTTTGTTCAGTTTGAATCCTGCCACTTGACCAAAATCTTGAATTAGTTCTAAAGCCCTTTTTGTACTAGATTCTGGCTCTTGTAAAGTAAGTACCAGATCATCTGCAAATGCTCTCAATTTGTATTGTTTAGCTCCGACCTGAACCCCTTTAACCAACTGGTCCCTTCTAATCATATTTAGTAAAACCTCCAGAACTGAAATAAAAAGTAATGGAGAGATTGGGCACCCCTGACGTGTTCCTTTTTCTATCTTGAACTCTTCTGCATCCGGTAGATGCTGGCCTGGTTGTGGATGGAATACAAGGCTTCCTCGTCCACCTCCCCGGGGTGGAACGGAGTGGAAAGGCGGGTGACCAGGTCGTCCATCGGCTGCTGGCCAAAGGGCTTGAGGGCCCCAGTGCCCGGCTCATACATGGAGAAGGCGTGGCGGTCCCGGCGGTGGGCTCCCGTGGCCGTGGAGGCCACGTGGCTGTGGTCGGGGCGCTCGCTGGGGGGTGGCGCTGCTGCCGGGTGGATGGGCCCCACCTGCTGGCGAATCTGCATGTTCTCCGCCTGCAGCTTGTGGATCTCTCTCTGCAGCCACCTCAGCTCGTCGCTCAGGCTGTTGTTGACTTTCATCAGCTGCTGCACTTTTGCTTCGGAGGCGGCCAGCGCCTTCTTGACCTCCAGGTACTCCTGCAGCGTGATGGGACCATCTGAGAGGTCCGAGGAATCCATGCTCCGGGCGCGGTTATTGCGCCCCGCGTTGGCACTGCGGAGGGGCTCCTGGTCCGTGTCCTCATCTGAGGCAACGCTGTCGTAGTCGTGTTAGTCGTCGAGGTCGCTGGGCCCGTGGAGGGAGGAGTCGAGGATCTCTGTGGGGCTGGAGAGGCTTTTGCCCTGCTGCCGACGTTTCACCTCGCTTAAGATGTCGATGATGAGGGTGGCAAATTCCCGGGCATTGAAACGGGCAAGTTTCTGCCGTCCCTGATTGCGCGTTGCAGAATATTCGGGGTTCACGGGAAGGAAGGGGACTGCGCTGCGCTCCGTCACCAAGGTGCTGTGGTTCTGCGTCGTGAGCCAGACTGCATCATTCTCCCGGCGATCCACTTCATCGTAGACATCCATGGCAAGTTCCTCAAAGAGACGGTTGCTTAGCGCCTGCAGTTTCTTCTTGGCTGCTTTGGCGAGCTCAGAGAGGTCCAGGCTGTCTGCCATTTGCGGGATGGTGTAATGCCCATTCTTGTGGTCTGGCTTTCGCCCGCAGAGGTAGAAAGCCAGCCTGTCCGTCAGCTCGTACTGGCATTCCACCAGGCGCTCGGCCAGTTCGTGCTGAGAAGCCTGCCTGGCATAATCGATGGGGCTGCGTCCGTTCACGTCAGGTGCCCCGGGGTCCGCCCCGTAGACAACGAGCAGCTCTGCCTGGAGGATCTGGCTCGCCTTGGCAGCGACGTGCAGGGGCGTCGTCCCTTTCTCCGGGTGGAAGAAGTTGGCCTGGGCGCCCAGGGAAAGAAGGCGCAAGCAGGTCTCCAGGTTCCCCGTCTGGACGCTTGAATGCAGTTGCTTGCTGAGGTCCTTGGCGGTGACGCCGTCATCGTCTCGGCACGGGAGCTTGTGGACAAAGGCCAGCATCTGGTATTTGGCACGGATGAATTCAGACTTGGTGGGGTGGACTTTATCCTGCGGGTTAGCCTTACGCTTCCCGCTCTGGACCTGCGCCGGATCAAGCAGCGAGTGTTCCCATATAGAATTGGCACCGTTACTCGCGAGGGTGTGCACCATCTGCAACAAGGTGGCCGACCAAGGGCTGTGTCGAAGGTGCTTGACGATGGATATATGGCGCCCCAGACTGCGATGGACGCTGCAACATTTGTCGCAGACCAGCACTCCGCGATTGATTGACGCCCAACCAGGGTCTGGGGCGCTGCAGTCGGCGCACACCTCCGCGCGGGGCACCTTGCGTGACATCCTGAGCGGGCGCCGCGCGCCGCGACCACCCCGCCGGCGCTGGGCTCCCTCGGCCGCCGGGCTCCGGGGCTCAGCGCGGCGGCGGCGGGGGCAGCAGCAGCAGCAGCGCCAGCAGCAGCAGCAGCCGCCTCCTGCGCCTCCTCCTCCTGCAGGAAGAAGCCAGGCGGGCGGGCGCGCCACTTCTGTAACCACATTATTCACAATTAATTTTGCTTTCTGTTCTGAATATATTGCACCAATACCATTTTCAAATCCTTGGCCTACCCCCATCCCCTGGAGATTCTTCTTCATAAAACTTCAAGAAATGTTGTCAAATGCTTTCTCCGCGTCAACAAATATCAAAACTGCTCTAGTATTTATGTTCGCTTCTAGCATTTCCAAAATATCAAAATATCAATTATATTCCTTACGTTATCTGACATATGTCTTTTCGGGAGGAAGCCCGCTTGGTCCCCATGAATCTCCTCCATCAAAACTTTCTTCAATCTCTTAGCCAAAATGTCAGCAAATATTTTGTAATCCACATTTAATAGCGAGATAGGGCGGTAGTTCTTAAGTTGAGTCTTTTCTGTCTCTGTCTTCGGTATTAGTCAAAACAAAAAAAATTCCTTCCAGTAGCACCTTCCAGTAGCACCTTCCAGTAGCACCTTAAAGACCAACTAAGTTAGTTCTTGGTATGAGCTTTCGTGTGCATGCACACTTCTTCAGATACACAGTTAGTGTGTATCTGTGTGATATATTATATTAGTGTGATATACGCCTCTTTCCACGAATCCGGTACCCTTTTCCCCTCCAAAATTTCATTACAAACTTCCTTCATTGGTTGTACAATCCATTCCTTCAACATCTTATAATACTTGGAAGTAAGCCCATCTGGTCCCGGGGATTTGCCCAATTGCATATTTTGAATGGCACCTTCTATTTCCTGTTCAGTTATTTTCTGGTTCAGCCCTATTTTACTTTCCTGGGAAATTTTTTGTAATCCATATGTCTTAAGGAATTGGTCTATATCTTCTTCTTTCTGCGGTCCTTGTGAATATAATTGTTTAAAATAACTCTGAAAACAATCTCTAATTTCATTTGGCTTATGAATGCTCTTTCCTTCCACCTCTAGACTTGTAACCGTATTAAGTTTTTATCTTTTCCTCATTTGCCAAGCCAGAAGTTTACCACATTTGTCCGCTGATTCAAATGTCTTTTGTCTCATTTGTTTAATTTTCCATTCTATTTCCTGATTCATCAATTCCATATATTGTGTTTGATATAGCTTGATTTCTCTCAAAGTCTCTTGGGACTTTGGTTTGGATCTTAGTTTCCTTTCCCCATCTTTTATCTTCTCCAAAATCTTGTCTTTTTTCTCATTTTGAGTTCTCTTTTTAATTGCATTTTGTTGTATCAAAAATCCTCTCATAACGGCTTTACTTGCGTCCCAGATTACTCTTTTTTCAACGTTAGTGTTCATATTTATTTCAAAATAGTCTCTCAAAGTTTTTTGGGCCTTTTTGTAAACTTCTTCATCTCTAAACAAGGTGTCATTCATCCTCCATCTGAAGGTGCCAGTAGTTGCTAATTTCATCTCCATTTTTACTGGATTATGGTCGGAGCAAGTTTTTGGGCAGATTTCCACTTTTTTTATCTTTGATGCCATTCCTCTAGTAACCCAAATTTGGTCGATTCTGGTCCATGTCATTTTGGACTCAGAAAAGAAGGTTCCCTCTCTTTCAAGAGGATTCTTTGTTCTCCATATGTCAATTATATCCATATTGTCAGTCATTTCAAAAAAAGTTTTTGGTAATCTTCCATCCTTGGTAAGTGTTTGTCTTTGTGCTTTGTCCATGTTCGTTGAAACAACTCCATTCATGTCTCCCATCATTATCAAGTTGTAATCCAAATAGTCTAACAAAATCTCATGCAACTTCTTAAAGAATTCCGATTTCCCCTCATTAGGTGCATAAACTCCAACAATCAAAAATTTCTCTCCTTGGGCTTGAATTTCAATTGCCAAAAATCTTCCTTGTTCATCTTTAAACAAAAATTTTGGTAGCAGTTTTTCTTTTGCATATATTACAACTCCTCTTTTTTTAACTCTGTCAGATGAAATAAATTCTTGTCCCAGTCTTTTATTCACTAATAATTTCCTGTGCAGCCTTGTCACATGTGTTTCTTGTAAACAAATCAAGTCCAATTGTTCTTTCTTCAATATATGAAAAACCGCTTTCCTCTTTCGGGGCATGTTCAAACCATTGCAGTTCCAACTTAGAAGTTGCAGAGCCATGGTGAGACTATTTACTTCCTCCAACTGCTCCAAGTCGTTGTTCTTCCTCTGTCGGTGGTGACAACCCAAATGATAAATTAGATATGTCCAATGATCCTTTTCCTGGTAGTACCAGTTCCCCTCCGGATTCCACCTCCTTTTGAAGATCTTCTTCGTGGTCTCTCAAGAATTTGTCTTTATCACTCAATGATCTTATTCTTATCTTCCTTCCTTTAAACTTAAAAGATAGGCCTTGTGGATATTCCCACCTGAAAAATGTCTTATTTTCCTTCAATAGAATGACCAAGTCTTTGTAGTCTGCTCTTACATCCAAAATGTGCTTCGGGATGTCTTTATAGATCTCCACAAAAGAATTTTCAATCTCCAGAGTTCTTTGGTAGTGCAGGTTCAGAATTTTGTCTCTTTCTTCTTTAGTTCTTAATGTTATCAAACAATCTCTTGCTTTATTTTTCCTTTGTCTTGTACCAAGCCTAAATGCACTCAGTATCTTAAATTCTTCCTCCTCCAGGTCCTGTTGCCAAAAGTCCGAAAATTCTTTTGTTAAAAAATCCACCAGGTTATCTGTCAGGGCCGCCTCAGGTCCCAGCTCACAAGAGACCAACGCCAAGTCCACTTTATTTACAAAAGTCTTTATTGAAGTACATTGTTCCACAGCTGAGGCGCGCAGCCCCACGTCTGTTACGCTTAGACCGCTGAAGTCCCCTCTGAATCAGTCCCGCCTCTACACCAGTTTAAGAGGCTTGTGCTAGTCCACCTCTTCCTGTCCTTCTTTTTCCGCAGGGTCTTTCTGCCCCCCTGGGTTCCTTCCCTCCTGCTTTCCTCTGACGCTGAGTCCCCAGACGCCTGCTCCCCCCTCCTCCGTGCTTTGGGACCAGGCTCCTCCTCCGGGCTCTCCGCATTTCCGCGCGCCTCCACATTTGAACTTGGCGCGCGTTCGCTACCCCTGACCTTCCTCTTGACAGTTATACTACTCTCTGTACTACTCTCCGCCCCTTCCGGCAGGACGCCTTGCCCCGATCTCCTTCCCCTCTCTGCTTCCTGCTCTGCTCCGTGTGTCACACTGGGAACTCCACCCTCTTCACTCCGTTCCGGCTGGGAAGCCGGCCCCGATCTCCCACTCCCACTCGGGGTTTCCCTGCTGCTCCCCTGCTCCTGACGAGTCCCCCCTGTGGCTCCCCTTGGCCTGACCAGGGGCGCCCCCTTTTGGGAATCCTCCGATTCACTTGAGAGACTCATGGAAGCCCTCAAGTCATTGTCATCCTCCTCCTCCTCGTTCCTGGATTCTTCCCCCTCGCTCTCAGTCTCCTCCCTCATCTGTGCCTCTCTCCCTGAACCCCTGACATTATCTTTTTCACTTTCCGGAACTGACCTCAGCCTTAAATTTCTCTCTTTTCTTTGCAATTCGATCATAGACAAGGTCAGGTCATGGTCCTCCAATCTCTTGATGACAGGTGGTATCCTCTCCTGGGTGGCAACAGCAATTTCTTTCGCTTCCTCGGCAATCTTTCGGGTTGTAGCCGAATCCTCCAAAAGCCTTACAATAGTCTCTGTGTTAGAATTTACCTTCTTCCCCAGGTCGTCGATGCTTTTCGTATTCAAATCAATTTTTTTTGAGACTTCAGCCACTTGTTTGTTAGTTTCCACAACTTGTTTACTTGTCTCAGTACCCTGCTTTGTTAAATTTTCCAGAGATGCATTAATTTTGCTAAGAGCCTGTGCCAGAGTATCTTCTGTAGACATTGCTCTTACTTTTGGTTGAGAGGCAGCAGCTGTTCCTATGCCTCCGGACGTTGAGGCTCTTCGCTGGTGGGAACTGTCAGTTTTGTATTGTCTCCCGGATCTTAGACTTGTTTTTTCTTCAAATTTCCCCTTCTCTTTATCCATAACACTCTCATTCAAAGCCAAGGTCACGTCCCACACTTGCACTTTTGTTTCTTAAAGGAAATTTCCACTGGATCTTGTTACAGTGGCTTAATTATTAATGTTACCACAAAGTCTCCACTAGGGGGTAAAACTCCAACTTCCCTTTATAATTTTATAGTCAATATCTCTGTGAAATCCCCCTTTTCAGTTAGCCACAGTTTCAAGTTCTTTACAGTGCTATTTTGTATTAAAGTCTCTCTGAAGACAATGTAGCTTACACAGAGTTAATGCAACAATTGTTCCCAATGTGCTGAGAATCCACCATTAAGTTCCCTTATCAAGGCAGTCCGACTCCAGAGATCAGGGCAGCAGATATCTTTTCCCCTTTAAAGTCATACGTTTCTTGCAGGCATACAAAAGTTCAGTTTCCACCCCCCTCCGCTCCTGCACAACGGGGGAAGATATTCTCCAAACGATAGATTCTTAACTTTAAGAGTTCTTATCTTTGGTTGCTGCTTTACAGTCACTTTGCTTTAAACATCTGCAGCGTGGAAAGGCAGACTTCCTTTTTATACCTTTCCCGTGGTAGTTCTCAAATTCTTAAAATTTTCCCCCAAATTCAATCTGTTAAATCCTACTCACGAGTAGTTGCTTTAAAGTCCGAATTCTTTAGAAGAAATCAGCGCTCTCCGATCATGGCGGTGCAGCTTCACTCCACAGGCTGTAGACGACCCTCAGCACCGCGCCGCTCACCCGCTACCGCTCCGAAACCTTTAAAAAGGCTCCTTTGCAGTTTAGGGGGGGCGCAAAAGGTGCCCACCGGGTCTCCTTGTTCACAGGATTCCGCTCCTGTGATTTTTAAGGGTCACCGCTTCGCCGTAGCGGCAGGACCCGAACCCGCGGAGCAGACTTCCCCCGGAGCTCGGAGGCAAGTCCGCCATTGATCACTGGCGCTGACCGGAAGTGCCCGGAAGCTCTCTCTCTCTCCTTGCTAGTTCCCTCCCCTGCATCATTGGGGCGACTTCCCTCTCCTCTAGTCTCTGATGGCAGTTCCCTGACAGGTGATGACCAAATTATGACTAAATTTGGAAAAGAAATCCTCAGATCATCCAAATCATCGAAAATGTTCCACATTAAGTCACCGCCTGTCCGGTAGGCCAAATCATTTTCACCCAGCTGAATGACAAGGGCATCCGGTGGGCCTTTCACGGTGGCTTTAGCTTTTACCCCTGGCAGAAATTCCGCCCAATGCATTCCACAGTGACTGATCCAAGAGATTTCAACGTTTTTTGGCAGCTCTAACGCGCACCCCTGGCCACGGCTGACAGCATGGTTCCTGGCCCAGTGGACGATACTATGGCCTATGATCCAAACACGCACAACCACGTCACCTAGAAGAAAAGAGCACAACAAGAAGGGGTCAGGGATGATGAAAACTGTCAAAAAGGCCTCCAAATGTACCCTTTAAAAGCATCTGACTTCCATCGACCCAGATCCTTTATCCTTTCAGCCGGTAGGCCTAAGTGTACCGCTGTAGTGGCTGCCCCGATTCGAAATGAGTGAGCCGCAAATTCAGCCAGGGGAAAGCAGCAAGCAGCAATTGCCTTACGCATAACGCGTGTAAACTGATGTCTTGTAAGGCGGGAGCCATCTGCATGTATGAAAAATGGGCCCGGGGTATTTGGTCTCAAATATATAAATCGTCTTGTGTCCTTTACTGCAGTGCTCCCCAACCTTTTTATCGCCGCGGACCGGTAAATGTTTGATAATTTTTCCGTGGCCCGCTTGTTTTGATTTAATAATTTTGATTTAATTGTATTTAAACATGCCTTCAAAAGAAAATACCGCTACACCAAAAAATGAATATAAAGTGATTTATTTTATTTAACTCACTAGAATGCCAAATCAATGAGAACCCTGAGCTTGTTTCTTTGCAACGAGACGGTTCCATCTCGGGGTAATAGGAGACAATGACACCCGAAGTGTGTTGCTTATGTCCAGTTTATTCCGTTGTTTTGTTTTGGTTGCTGTCACTGCAGAAAACCCCGCTTCACACAGATAGGTTGTCGGAAATGGCAATAGGGATTTAAGTGCTGTGGTGGCAATCTCAGGGTATTCCAGAACATCGGCAGAGTTGTTGTCTTGAACGTAGTTTTAAGGCCACCGTCATTTGCAATCTCCAGCAGTTGTTCTTCTTCTTTCATAGACATGCTAGATTCGCCTGATTTGTTGGCAAATGGGTCGCGGATCCATTCCTTACCAGTTCGTGGGTCTTTTGTGGTTGGGAAGTAGCGCTCAAACTCTTTTAAAAGCAAAGACAGGTGATCGTGCACCAACTGGCAGAATGAATGTTCAAGCTCAGTCTCTCCTACAATCCCTGCTAATGTCTGAAACATGTCCAAAATGCCTCTGTTCACGCGCCGTCCCCACAACTCCAGTTTGGCTTTAAATGCAGCTACTTTGTCTGACAACTTGAAAACAGTTGTCATTTTCCCCTGAAGGCCCAGATTGAGTTCATTGAGCAGGCTGAATATGTCACACAGGTAAGCCAGTTTTGTGACCCATACCTTGTCACTGAAATGTGCTGCCAGCGGTGACTTCTTTTCTGAGAGAAATCATTGCAATGGCTCTCGTAATTCAAATACTCTGGTTAGCGATTTCCCTCTGGATAACCATCTTATTTCTGTGTATAAGAGACGGCATCTGTACTCTGCGTCCATCTCCTCACAA
This sequence comes from Podarcis muralis, assembly GCF_964188315.1. NCBI lineage: Eukaryota > Metazoa > Chordata > Lepidosauria > Squamata > Lacertidae > Podarcis > Podarcis muralis. The sequence goes on from NC_135674.1 coordinate 17,777,729, forward strand.
AGCTGCTCAAACAGGCGCGAGTTAAGTGCGTGTGCTTTGATGTGGTTAATAACTTTAACGACATCCATCAATACGCTGTTAAATTCCGGTGACATTTTTCGGCTTGCCAGCATTTCCCTGTGAATGAGACAATGCGTAGATTCACTCTCAGGTGCAACCTCCTTAATCCGAGCAGTTAAACCAGACAGTCGTCCGGTCATGGCAGCAGCTCCGTCTGTGCATATGCTGACACAAAAGGACCATTTCAGTTTTTCTGATATATAACCATCCAGTGACTTGAACAGTTCTGCTCCTGTGGTGTTGGTTGGCAAAGATGGTGCACATAACAAATCCTCATGCACATCCTCCTGATATAGATATCGCACATAAACAAGTAGTAGTGCCTTGTTGTCGATATCTGTAGATTCGTCAACCTGGAGTGCATACCACGGTGATGTATTAATCCTCTCCAACAATTGTGCCTCAATGTCTTCGGCTATTTCCTCAATGCGCCTAGTCACAGTGCTAGCTGACAAAGGCACATGTGCTATCTTTTCCACAGCAGCCTCTCCTAGAAGTTCACGGCAAATGTCTTTAGTGGAGGACAAGATCAATTCTTCACCAATAGTAAATGGCTTTTTAGCCTTAGCAATGCGGTTAGCCACCAAATATGATGCTCTCAGTGCATTCTCCTTTATTGATGTGGTGGCCCTCATAAATATCTTCTGTGCTTCATGCTCCCGTTTTTTTTCTTTCAAAATACTCCAGGGGCTTGTCTTTTATGCCAGGGTGCTTGGCGGTCAAGTGGCGAAGCAGTTTTGAAGGTTTCATTGCCTCATTAGAGAGCTTCTCGCCACAAACTATGCAGAGCGGTTTTGATGCGTGGGAATCACCTGTCCCGATAAATCCATATTTCAAATAGGACTCATGGTATTGTCTGTTAAAAGTTGCATGTTTCTTTGATGTTGAAGGCTCTTCTTCTGTCTGTTCACTGGGCCTTTTTTTCTTCCCAAGGAAACTTTCTAACGATGTCTGTTTCATACTCATTTTTGCTAATTTGTGGGTTAAAGCAGACACAATAACACGTCAGTACACACGAGTACCGGTGAAGAGATAGAAGAGCTAGAAGAGTGATACCTTCTCTTTCTCTTCACTCCACTGCTGCTTGCAACCGCTCAGCTCCAGATGTCACCTAAATCCGAATGTAAATCAAAAAACTATCAACACAAAAATGTGATCAGTGTTTTAAATATATGACCAGTGTATCAAAATAACTGTGAAATATATACCGTATTTTTCACTCCATAGGACGCACTTTTTCCCTCCTAAAAAGCAAGGGAAAATGTGTGTGCGTCCTATGGAGCGAATGCAGGCTTTCGCTGAAGCCTGGAGAGCGAGAGGGGTCGGTGCGCACTGACCCCTCTCGCTCTCCAGGCTTCAGGAAGCTATCCGCTAGCCGTGGGAGACCCAGCTCTCCCACGGCTAGCGGAGCGCTGCATTAATCCCGAAGTTTGGGGCATGCGGAGCTCAGCGCGCCCCAAGCTTCTGGGTGCCAGCAAGGTCTCCGCTAGCCCTGGGAGAGCCCCGCGACGTCGCGCGGCTCTCCCAGGGCTAGCGGACCACTGCGCTAATCCCGAAGCTTGGGGCGTGCGGAGCTCAGCGCGCCCCAAGCTTCTGGGTGCCGGCAAGGTCTCCGCTAGCCCTGGGAGAGCCCCGCGACGTCGCGCGGCTCTCCCAGGGCTAGCGGACCACTGCGCTAATCCCGAAGCTTGGGGCGTGAGGAGCTCAGCGTGCCCCAAGCTTCTGGGTGCCGGCAAGGTCTCCGCTAGACGGCTAGGGGAGACCTTGCCGGCGCCCAGAAGCTTGGGGCGCGCTGAGCTCCGCACGCCCCAAGCTTCGGGATTAGCGCTCCGCTAGCCGTGTCTGGGCTGCGGATAGCAGCCTGCTTCCCGGAGCGTCGGGCGCCCTGAAAGCAGAGCTCCCTGCGCTTCTGGAACGCATCTGCAGCGTGGGGAGCCTTGCAGGAGTTCCTCGCAGGGCTCCCCACGCTGCGGATAGCAGCCTGCTGCCTGGCGGGTGGGGCGCCCTGAAGCAGAGCACCCCTCGCGCCGGGCAGACATCCGCAGAGTGGGGAGCCCTGCAGGAGTTCCCCACAGGGCTCCCCACACTGCGGATAGCAGCCTGCTGCCTGGCAGGTGGGGCGCCCTGAAGCAGAGCGCCCCTCACGCCGGGCATACATCCGCAGCGTGCGGAGCCCTGCAGGAGCTCCCCACAGGGCTCCCCACGCTGCGGATAGCAGCCTGCTTCCCGGAGCGTCGGGCGCCCTAAAAGCAGAGCGCCTGGTGCTTCGGGAACACATCCGCAGCGTGGGGAGCCTTGCAGGAGTTCCCCGCAGGGCTCCCCACGCTGCGGATAGTAGCCTGCCGCCCGGCGCGAGGGGCGCCCTGAAGCAGAGCGCCCCTCTCACCGGGCAGACATCCGCAGCATGGGGAGCCTTGCAGGAGTTCCCTGCAGGGCTCCCCACGCTGCGGATAGCAGCCTGCCGCCCGGCGGGTGGGGCGCCCTGAAGCAGAGCGCCCCGCGCGCCAGGCAGACATCAGCCAGCCCCACAAGCTCGGGGGACAGCAGGGAGGCGCAGCGCCACTATCCCGCTGTTCCTCGACCTGGTTCGGTTTCCCTGACCTGCTTTGGGGGGGGGAATAAAGGGAAAAATTTTTTCCTTTATTTCCTCCCCAAAAAACTAGCTGCGTCCTATGGTCCGGTGCGTCCAATCGTGCGAAAAATACGGTATATAAATCACAAAAGATGACTGTGCCCCCTTTCAATACAGAGATGCCAGCGTGCCCCTTTCAACACAGAGATGCCCCAGCATTCCCCCTTTCAATACAGAGATGCCCCAGCATTCCCCCTTTCAATACAGAGATCATCGTGCCATAGTGCTGAGTCTCCTCAATAGCAGAGAACCCCCGCCCCGCCTCCGTGCACTTATGCCTGAACCCGCACAAACACATTCGACCCAGGAGTTGTTGACCTAAATAAGTGCAATAGGCCTGGGTGAATGAGAGGGCATTCTAATAAAACCATTGCTGCTCCTCTTTCTGTTTGATAGTGCTGAGTCCCCCCCTCCGTGCACTTACCTCACGGCAGCTTCTCTTCAGTCCCCGCGTCTCCGACCTCGAGTCCTCAGTCCTCCCGTGGCGCCTCCTCCTCGGCCAATGGCGTGAGGTTTGCCTTTCGGCCAATCAGGAAGCGGGAGGACCCGCTCCCTGATTGGCCAGGAGGAGCATCAGTGTAACAATAGCGAATTTTCATTTGCTATTGTCACACAATGGGCGGGCTTGAGAGGGCGCAATGCTCTGCTCTGCTCCGCCCGCCACAGTGAAATGATTTGAAGTTCCTCGGGCGGCCCGGTGCCAATTGATCCACGGACTGGCACCGGTCCGTGGACCGGGGGTTGGGGAACACTGCTTTACTGGGCATGGCCCCTTCATTTGAGTTGCTATAAGCCAGATTAGGGCCCCTTTTCCTAGCTGATCAGTTTTGGAGCTCCGGATATGGATAACTAGATCAGAGCGAGATAATGTTACATCCTTCAAGAGGATCCCCCGTGCAACAGAATTAGGATGGTCGTCACAAACCACCCCGCCTATGCGCAAAGTGCTGAAAAAGGCGATGGAGTAAGCTGATGAAAAGACGCGTGCTTCATACTTTGACCAACAAATGGCCCTTAGTTTTTTATGGATTTGACATAAGATGTCGAAGGTTATGAGTCTTCTACCATCGGTGCTGGGAGGCTGAAGCCTGCGCCAGCCCTCCAGCGCTTTCCGCACCAAGAAATCGGCACAAGGGTCTACCGAGTACATGGCCTTACAAAAGAAGGAGATTGCCGTAGTCTGTATGTTAAGTGTCTTTTGTGCGTGGCCCAACCCCCTTAAATGCACCAGGTATTTTAGCACCTCTGCCTTTGTAGGGCGGGGGTGTCATGCCTATCCTTCTCTATTTTATTAAGGAACGCCGGAAAATCCGACCGAGCCTTTTTATATGATCTCAGTGTTGATGGGGCAACAGATGCTAATACTCTCTTCAGGACTTCTCGCTCCCAAGGCTCCAAAGGTGCTCTGGAAGCAGTTGTGACAATTGCTGTGCTTCTGGCGCCAAAGAGTGGAAGCGATCCCTCTGGAAATGAGATAGAGCATCCGCGATGTCATTATTAACTCCTGGTACAAACTTAGCCGAAAAATAAATGTTTAGTTTTAGGCACAAAAGGATAAAGGATCGCAGCAGGGCCACCACCCTCGGGGAACGCGATGATTGCTTTGACAGGATGGAGACAACCACCTGGTTGTCTTTCCAGAAGCATACCCGGTGATCTTTGAACTCCTCCGCCCACAAGTGAACCGCGACCACGATTGGAAAAAATTCTAGGAAGGTGAGGTCACGTGTTATAGGCTTACCCTGCCAGGTCGAGGGCCACGGTTGCGCACACCACTGTCCCTTAAAATAGACGCCGAACCCTAAGGAACCCGCCGCATCAGACTGTACCTGAAAATCAGCCTGAAGCGACAGATTGTCCTGCCATAAAGAAATGCCATTGTACATGTCCAAAAACTTTAGCCACACCTCCAAATCAGACTTGACCGCTTTTGAGAGGCGCTCCCTGTGTTGGGGAACCCGCAGTCCTGCTGACAACCTTGCCAAATGCCCGCAAAAGGGGCGGCCCGGGAACACAACCTGGCAAGCAAAGTTAAGACGACCTAGGAGTGATTGAATCTGCCTGAGGGTGACCTTCTTAAGGGGCAGCAGCTGTAAAATAAACTCTTTAAGGGCAGTTAACTTTTCTTTGGGTAGGCGGGATGTCTGCGCGATTGTGTCAAGCTCAATGCCCAAATAGGTCATGGTTGTGACTGGGCCCTCAGTTTTGTCATTCGCCAATGGGACGCCGAGCTCCTCTGCCAGGGATGTAAATGCTTGTAGCAACGCTACGCAGTCGGGCACATTACTTGCCACGAGAATAAAGTCCTCTAAATAATGTCCCACCCCCTCGGAACCGGTTTTAAAGCGAAGGGCCCAGTCCAGAAATGTGCTAAATGCCTCAAAGGCTGCACATGCTACTGAGCATCCCATGGGCATGGCTTTATCTATGAAATACGCCCCCTCAAATTTAAAACCCAGCCAACGGAAGTTGTCCAGGTGGACTGGAAGGAGCCGAAAGGCAGACTCGATGTCGCATTTCGCTAACAGGGCTCCCCTACTGAATCTACGAATAAGCTTCACTGCTTGGTCGAAGGAGGCATACTTCACGGAACACAGTTCCTGTGGTATTGCATTGTTAACCGAACTCCCCCTTGGATAGGAATATCATGCGGTATTCGCCCGGGGCCTTCTTAGAGACAATACCTAATGGTGAGATGTGTAAACCCTTGAAAGGAGGCTACATGAAGGGGCCAACTACCTTCCCAGCCACAATTTCCTTATGTATTTTCTTTTTAGCGATATCTGGCATGTCTTTTACAGATTTTTTGTTAGGGGGATTCCTGGAGTTAGGTGTGAATGAAACAGGAATTCTGAAGCCAAGGGAAAACCCCTCCCACAGGTACCTAGCGGCTTGTCTGTTTGGGTATAAATCAAGGAGGACTTTTTACGGTTGTAGTTTAATTGGTGAGAAGGCCAGACCGAGGGTAGTATTAATAATTCCAGCTGCACCCTGGGAGGGTCCGGGGGCACCACGATTACCCTGGTGGAAGTGCCCCCTGCCACCCCGAAAGGGCTGCTTACCTTTGAAGCAAGATGTGGCCAGATGATTGCCTAGGCACTTCTCACATTCGTGCAGGTACTTACAGTTTGGTCACATACACTGCCCTCTGTTATACTCCCAGCATTGCCTACGCCTTTTTGTCTCGACCTTCCCAGACTTATATGGGTCCTGTGGTATCTTTTCCATGTATGGGCCCACATGCTCCATCCAATAGTTCTGGTCCCTCAGGTCCCAGCGGATAGTGAGCAGTAAAGAAGCATTTCTGTGGAAATCTTCATCATACGTTAAGGCGGCTGTCTCCCCAGCCACAGCAAAGGCCCTTCTTACGTGGGCTATGTAAGCTACTAGATGCATGCTGCGTTTAGGGTAACACGCGCAAATTACGGCCATGTAAACCCTGGAAATATCCTCACCCAGGCCCCAGTACCCATCCAAGGGGGCATCGCTGTCAGAGTCTGATGAGGAAGTAGAGTCTCAGTGTCGGAAGGCTTATTTTTCTTACTCTTCTTCGCCGTGTGTTTCTTCTTTGCCTTTCTCTTTTCCCCCTGCACTTCACTGACACCCAGAGCCTGCTCGGCGGTTGTGGGCGTTACTTGCTGTGCCTGCGCCTCTTCCTCTGATGATGAACCCAATCCACCTTCTGTGGGTGTAGGCTGAGCCAGTGGCTCCTGGAATATACAGGTGCACTGATGTACCCGGGCGCTTCTGATTGCTAGGGAGGGTGTCTGGAATGCAATCCTGTGTACCCACCATTGGCGTGGAGGACTCTGCGACCCCTGGTCTACATTGTAGATAGAATGTTTCAAACGCGGAAAAGAATTGGGCAAAGGCTTGCAGGTTGCAAGGCATAGCCGGGGTTTGCGAACCACCTTGCGGGCCAAACCCCCCTCCATTGGTAAAGGGTGCCTGAGAGTTACCCCTGTTAGCCATGTCACACAGAAGTTATCTGCACTGGCACTCGAATCGGCTAATGCTTTAATGGTACGCTATAGCTCAGTATTTACCACACCAACCTTGAAAAGCTCAGAGCTCATCTAAATTTACTTGTTGGAGCTCGTTTTATGTTACCCTAACTCAAACCTAACAGAATTTAACTAAATGCCACAAACACTTCACCCCCTGGCCACCAAGTATCTCACCTAATGCTGTACTGCGTACCTTGTGAGTCAGGCGCCGAGCAATACACTAAAACCTTAAGCCACAAAGCACAGTCAATGCCCCGGAGAGCCAGTTCTATCCAGATAAGACGCTAAGCCCTTATGGACAAGGCGTTCAACAGGGGCACTTTAGATCCAAAGCAGCATGCACCAAATTCAACCCCTGCTCCCGTTAAGTTCGCGCACGTCGGATTTTACCAAATAAAATACCATGCACTTATGCACTTAAGCCTGACACGCTCCAAATTAATTCGAAACAGAGGATTAAAGCCCCCCTTCGAGAGGGATTATGAGATTATGAGAGAATTGACTACCAAAATTGTTTTCCCAGGGCACCATCAGAGCATCAAGTTATAATAAACAGCCTGCCTTCCAAGCTAAGTCTTTAAATGCCTCCACATTAAACTGCAGCTACTGACTGCACTTTAACTTATAACTACTGCCGCTGATGACTGCATTTTAATTATACTCTATAAATTAGCAATTATATATTATAAAATTATAATTTAGATAGCAATTCCCCGCTTTTACTTCAATAAGCGTTCTCTTTATGAAGTCAGCCTTTTGAGACAGCCCCTTATAGTACTACACTAGACACTTTATTTCAACTGGAGGATTTTAAAAACCTCCCTCTGTTAGGGATCAACGGAGGCAAGAAAGAAATTCAGCAATATAATGAGTTCAGCAAATATACAATGTAGCCCCGTCAGTTAAGACCAACTCAGCACACAGGCATGCACAGCCAGGAGGATGCCTAGCCTAAAAGTAGCCGCTGTGGTTCGCCCACGTGGTCCCTCAATTTATTGCACTGCAGGCCTGCCTCTCCTAAGATGGCCGCCACTGTCCGACCACGTGGTCACCCTAAAATGGCAGCGCCCGGCACAGTAACCTTGGCAACTGCAAACAACTTACTTTTTTTGAAGGGGCGAAGCTGCTGCTGCTCTGCCTCTAACTGAAGCCTCTCAAACTGCTACTGCTCTGCCGCTAATTGTAGCCTCTCCAACCAAGAATTTTACTTAGTCCAGCCTCCCAGATTATCTCCCGAGCGCAGCCCTAAAGAGTCCCCGAAGTACATTACCCTTCCGTAGGAAGCAACTGTCCCAAGTGCCCCAAGGCTGCCGGCAACGCGCAAAGTTCCCCAGCCGAGAAAATTCCCTTGAGAGCGTTGTTGGGCGGCTGTTTTGGCTCCACGCGGGGCGGGCGCTCCATGCGGGGTGGGCAAAATCCGGCCAGAGAGGGAAAGGCTGCACCCAAAATGAAAGAATCCCCCAGTGATTTTCAGCTCAGAGGCACAAACCTGTCAGTATATGGAAACATCACAGCTGCAGACAGCCAGATTGTTGACATCACATGATGCGCCTATCTGTGGGAAAGAAGAATTTCCCAGGAAGTTCACAGGCTGGAAAAGTCTCTGTGAAGAGTGTAATTTGAAACCTTCCGTGTGCGCATGTACAGGAAGTTTGTCAGACTTGCTAGAAGAACTGAACTGAAAGGACATGTTTTTCTCTAGTGCTGTAGACAGAAATAAAAGAATGTAAATAGAGGTTTCTGTCTGTCTCCTTTTCCCTGCTAGGGAAGAAGCAGGAGGAGGGGTGTGCATTTTACCCACGCTTGGGAAAATGTCGCCTATCAAAATCTCCCTGGTCTGTCTGGATGTCAGCCAGAGGAGGCTACCAGTATGCAAGCTCCGAGGACAGTGAGAGGGGCCAGCTTCTGTGGAGGGGGGCTTGCAAACTGATAAATGGTAGCAGAGCCCGATGGTTGCTACAACAAGTGCTTAAGACGGCTGAGCACCAGGTGGGAGACTTTTTTTTGCTGATAAGCAACGATCCACGTACCTCTGCGATGCTGATTTATGGCTGGATGGTGAACGCGAATTGAAAAGTCTTCGGTTCCCTAAGAAAAAAGCTCCTGTTTTGGATAAAACAGAGCTGAGAGAAGCCAAATACTTCGCATTCCAGAGCTGATAAGAGCTGCCGTTGCTCGGAGACGGAATCATGAGTACTCTTGAGAAAATTTATGGGCTGGTTAGCTTAAAAAAACAAGAGAGAAAAGAAGCTTCAAAAGCGAAAGCAAGGCTGGGTTTTCAGCGACGCTTGTTGTAAACAAACTGTTGGAAAGGGACTTTCCAAAGCAGCTAGGCTGCAAAGAGCTGTTGGATTGCAGCGAAGGCTTATTGTTTACAGATTCTCGGAAGGGAAAATTCCAGGCAGCTGGGCTGACTGCCAGGTGCAAAGCAGCTAGTAAACAAGACATAGACTTTTGGATTTTCCAGATTGTAGCTGGAAGCTGCAGTTTGGGATTAAAGATGGCTCTGTTCTCTCAGAAACTGAATAGCCAAAACTGGCTAGAATGGTCATTTGCAATGGAATTCTTGCTGGTGGGAGAGCAATTATGGGACTTAGTCCAGACCCCACAGCCTGTTACTGTACAAGCACAGGGGGAGAAGGCTGCAGTTCAAAGTGAATTGAAGCAGCGTGTGATCAGAATTTTGGCGGAAAATGTGGACGCTTATCTTGAGCCAGTCCTAAAGGGTGCAGAAGAACCAAGGGTCGCTTGGGAGTCACTCCGGAAAGCTTGTGAAGCTGGGGTGGGAAGCAAGGACCGAGAATTGGTTGCACCAAAGGGGGAGAGCCAAGATAAAGCTAGCCAAATTCTTGAGAGCTCATCGAAAGCTGGGAGGAGCTTTGAGCCAAGAAAGGGAAGTGAAGGGACTGTTGCTGCAATGGCTGTTGCTGATGGGGGGAGTGAAGCTCAGAAATCAAGCACCCACACTACAATTGCTACAGAGGAGAAAGCTGTAGCTCAGAATGCTGTTCGTCAGGAGACACCACATCAGGAGAAAGGAGCTAGAGGGAGCTCTGTAAAGCCTGAGGCCTCAAACAAAGGTCGTACCCAGTCCCAGGCAAAACCAGATATGGCTTTGATGTCGCTAAAGGCCACATCATCCGTGGAAAACGCATTTGTTATCGACACAGGTTGCACGCAACACATGGCATCACACCGAGAATTGTTTTCTACGTTTGAGAAGCAACGCTTCACTGTGAAACTGGCCAATGGTCAGGTAATGGAAGCAACCGGGATTGGAACTGTGTATCTAGAAAGCCTGAACTTGACTATAAACAATGTGTATTTTGTTCCTGATTTAAAGTACAATCTGTTGAGTGTATCTCAGATGACTAAGAAGAAACTGCTGGTATCCTATGATGAGGAAAGCTGCAAAATCTACAAAGATGGAGAGCTGTATCTTTCTGCCAGAGAGAAAGACGGACTGTATCTGTTAACATTTGATGAAAATGATTATAAAATGTGTACAGCATGTGAATCTAAAAAGCTTTCTCTTGCAGGTATCTCGAAAGAAGACACGAGAGGAAAGGCAACAAAGATTAACACAGTTTTTCAGCGAGTATATGCTGATGTAATTGGTCCTTTAGCACCATCTAGAGACAATGCAAAATACTACCTTGTATTTGTTGATCATTTTTCTCATTTTGTATGGATTTACATTTTGCAGAATCCCAGAGAAACCTTAGAAAGGTTTAAGGAGTTTTGTGATAAGGTTAAGAATGTTCATGATGCTAAAATTGATTTTCTTTTCACAGATGAGAAGCCAATTTTTCTTTCACAGGATTTTCAGGATTTCCTTGAGAAGCAAGGAAAAGAGCACAAGGTTGCTGTCTCAGAGGCTGCATGGAACAAAACTGTCTGTGTAAAAGTGAACAAAGAGTTGCAAAATGGCATGAATGCACAATTGCTGAGTTCACACTTGCCACATGAGTTTTGGGCTGAATCTTTATCTTGTTATTGTTACACTTGGGTGAGAAAGGTTTCAAAGGGCACGGAATGTTCTCCTTTTGAGAGACTGTTCCACAGAAAACCTAGCGCATTTTAGGGTTTTTGGATCCCAAATCAAGACAGAAACTCCAGAAGGGATGAAGAGGCATTTTTGTGGGTTATGAAAAGGGTCTCTACAGAGTAATTTTGTCTGAATCTGGTCAAGTGATTCTCACAAAATTTCTAGAAAGTGCTCCTGGACAGGAGAGAGTAATTTTTCACACATTTCCCACTGCGGATGATTCAGATGATGAAGTTGATTATTCTGATTATAGTGGTACTGAAAGTGACACAGAAAGCTCAGAGAGTTCTGTTGACACAGTTATTGAGAAAGGTTCACACACAAAAGCTAGATCTTCACAGGTTAAGGCTGAATCACTGTTTACTATTGGAACTGGTTCTCCGAAAAGTCCTGAGACTGAACCAGTCAGCAAAGAGGATCAGCACCTCATACGCAGGTCTGAGAGAATAACAAAGGGCGTACCACCCAAGAGGTATTCTCAAGACTTTGCTAGTTCAGCTGTTGCATGTATTGCTATTGTTGACAACAAAAGCCAAGTTAAGGGTATGTCTAAGTCAGAGACAAAGACACAACAGGGAGTTGCTAAGCGCAACACAACATTCCCTAGCCAAGGTAATGCAGATGCACTCATTCCTTGGAAAACAGACAACCGGAGAGTTACATTGGTGGAACCAGTGGCGGGTAGTTCCAAGGGTGGAACTGAAACAACAGGGGATTGTTATATGTATAACAACTGTTTGTTTTCTTCTCTGGACCAAGCTTTGTCCGCAGCTAATGATGATTCATATGGGGGAGGATGTCAGTATATGGAAACATCACAGCTGCAGACAGCCAGATTGTTGACATCACATGATGCGCCTATCTGTGGGAAAGAAGAATTTCCCAGGAAGTTCACAGGCTGGAAAAGTCTCTGTGAAGAGTGTAATTTAAAACCTTCCGTGTGCACATGTACAGGAAGTTTGTCAGACTTGCTAGAAGAACTGAACTGAAAGGACATGTTTTTCTCTAGTGCTGTAGACAGAAATAAAAGAATGTAAATAGAGGTTTCTGTCTGTCTCCTTTTCCCTGCTAGGGAAGAAGCAGGAGGAGGGGTGTGCATTTTACCCACGCTTGGGAAAATGTCGCCTATCAAAATCTCCCTGGTCTGTCTGGATGTCAGCCAGAGGAGGCTACCGGTATGCAAGCTCCGAGGACAGTGAGAGGGGCCAGCCTCTGTGGAGGGGGGCTTGCAAACCGACAGGTAGAACGCTAGCAGGAAAGCACCCCCCAAGAGATTTCAGCTCCCATGTGAGCCGGAGGCTCAGAGAAGGAAAAAGGAAAAGGCTCCTGAAGGAACCGGCAGCCTGCTGAGGCAGCACCCGGCGATCCGGGCTGCTTCACGGCGCGCGAGGCTGGCAATTGAGTGGTTTCAGCTCTGTGTTGAGCCGGAGGCTCAATGAAAGAAAGCACGCTCCTCGGAGGATTCAGCAGCCTGCCGAGGCAGTGAGCGACAGGCCGGGCTGCTTCCCAGCACGCAAAGGTGGCGAACAAGCAAAGACCCGACAAGCCAGCAAACCTTCCTAAAAACCACAGGAAAAAACCTCTAAAATCAGAAAACGCAGCTGCAGTAAACCAAACAGCTGATCGGCCAAAGAAGGAGATCCTCGGCCATGCTTGTCTTAAATGAGGCAAGCCACACCACCTGAGCCAGCCGATTGGCTGGCCCGGGGATGACACTGCCGAGGATTCCCCAGATCACGCGGGGCTGGGAGCCAGCCACCGCACTCGTGTTGGGGGCGTGAAGCCCTCAACACCACCTCCTCCCGAGTTCAGAAGTGGCTTTAAGGATACACAGACTTTGGGAATATGGATCTCAGATCATGCCCCACTGGTGGTAGAGCTGGGATTAGAGGAGGAAGGACAAAGTAGAAGATGGCAGTATAACAATATAATAATGGCTAAAGATCATGACAGGGAATGTATTAGAAAATGATGTAATTGGTATTTTAAAGAAAATAACGGTACGGGGGAGATCTCAATAGTGTGGGATGCATTTAAAACTGTTATAAGAGGTCAATGTATAATGAAAGAGAAGGCTATTAAGAAAGCATGGTGTAATGGGATGATGAGCTGCTTGTGCGTAAAATGCAAGTCCCTCAGAGTTTGGTCAAGTTCTCAAACCTCTGCCTGCGACGGAGCCCCTCCGGCATGGCTGCGTCAGTCGCTAGCAGAATCCGAAAGTGGTCGCTTTCGGAATCTCTTCCAACATAAAAGCTCCTTAACGGAAACACGTCTTCTGGACTCTTGGCGTGACAGTTTCCGGCGAGGAGTGGCTGTCCCTATAGGAGGTCTTGAGACCTCCCCACTGTTTTCGCTGGAAGTGTCTCTGAGCCATCCCTCCGACTCACTTTCCCTTGGAGTCCCTTCTCTCCCCCTACTGGTTCCCTCTTCAGCTGCTACGTCTCTCTCAACTTCAGTGAGCCTTTCCACCTCCCGTCCTTCCGATGGCAGTTCCCTGACATCCACCTCCCCTCCAGGGCCCCCTTCACCCCCTCCCGTCCCCTCCTCTATGGGCGGTGAGGAGGCAAAACCCCTGAAAGAACCTCCCTCATCTTCCAAAGTCTCGAACACTTCCCTCCACTTGTTGCTGTCCCTGGTCTCCCGGTACTCCTCGTCATCGGAGTCAATTCCCTCTTCCAACTCCGATTCCGCGAATCCTTCCAGTTCCTCTTCCTCGTCGGTGGTGCTGAAATACTCCCTCCTAAACCTTGCTACAGGCTGAGGTTTCCTCGGGAACCTTTGGTGGAACGTTTCTATTAAAACCTCGTCATTGACATCCCCTGCAGTCACCCAGGTGTTTTCTGACTCCGGTTCCCCTTCCCACGCCACCAAATACTCCACCTGATTTCCCTTCCACCTGGAATCGAGGATTTCCGCTACATGGTTGCTGCGTTCCCTTTCTTCCAAGGCGGGCCCCCTGGCGTGCTCCCCTTCACGTCCCCCCCTGTACGGTGACAGTAACGACCTGTGGAACACTGGGTGCAATTTCATGTGGTTGGGCAACCGGAGTTTGAAAGCCACTGGGTTGACCTGCTGAATGACCTCAAAGGGTCCCAATCTTTTGGGTCTCAATTTCTTACAACCCCCTTTGAAAGGCAACCCTTGGGTTGACAGCCACACCTGATCCCCCACCCTTATGGTTTCACCTTCCCTTCTGTTCTTGTCTGCCTGCTTCTTATATTGTTCCTTGGCCCTTTCTAAGTTGAGCTGGAGCTGATGATGGATCGCTTCCATCTCTTCTACAAAATGTTCGGCCGCTGGGACGCTCCATCTCTCCCCTCCATCCCCTGGAAATGCCCTGGGGTGACACCCGTAATTAGCCAAAAAGGGGCTCATCCCTGTAGACACATTCTCCGCATTATTGTAGGCAAATTCTGCCAGCGCCAACTTTTCGACCCAATCGTTCTCTCTGTCATTGACATAACACCTCAGGTATTGCTGGAGGATACCATTTGCCCTTTCCGCCTGCCCGTTGGTTTCAGGGTGCCGGGCAGTCGAAAAATTGACCTCCACGTGCAGCAAGCTCATGAGCTTCCTCCAGAACCTGGACGTAAATTGTTTGCCTCTGTCTGAGATCACCCTCAAGGGGGCGCCGTGCAACCTAAAAATGTGTTCTACAAACAACTTCGCGGTTTCTTCCGCTGTGACGGCATGCGAGCATGCTACAAAGTGGCATATCTTAGTTAACAGGTCTACTACTACCATGATGGCTGTTTTCCCCTTGGACTTCGGCAGATCCGTCATAAAATCTATCGATACCGCTTCCCAAGGCCGTTCTGGCGTGGGTAATGGTTCTAATAACCCTGCCGGCGCCCGCCTTTCCCCTTTGGCTCGCTGACATTGGTCACACCCTCTTACATACTCCCTTACATCTTCCCTCACCTTGGGCCACCAAAATTCCCTGGTAACCAACCACATGGTCTTGTGTTGCCCAAAATGTCCCGCCGTGGGACTATCGTGCAACTGCTTGAGTACTCTCCCCCTCAATTCACCTTCGGGTATATACAGTGCCCCTTTGTAATACAATGCCCCATTTCTTTCCTCAAAACCCCTGGGGCTCTCGCCCTCCCCCCTGAGACCTCTGAGCTTATCCTGGGCATATTCATCATGTTGCGTTTCCTCTACCAGTTCTCGTTGCCCCACCAGCGCCCCCACACACACCCAGCGGTCCTCAGGGATGACATGTCTCTCTTCGATTGCCCCCTCCCCCTCCAAATACTCTGGTTTACGTGAGAGAGCGTCCGCCCTGACGTTTTCTGGGCCTGGCACATAACGAATTTCAAAGTGGAATTTGGAGAACTCCTGTGCCCATCTCACTTGTCGTTGGTTGAGCACTCGACCCGTTCTCCAATACTCCAAATTCTTGTGGTCGGTGCACACTTGCACCTTATGTTGTGCCCCAATTAATAAATGTCTCCACCTCCGGAACGCTTCGTGAATGGCGAGTAGTTCCCGGTCATACACCGTGTAGTTCCTCTCGGATTTATTCAGCTTCCGCGAGAAGAAGGCACACGGTCTCCACTCTGACGTACTCCTTCCCGGTTGAAGAAGCGCCGCCCCTACCGCCCGGTCTGACGCATCGGTTTCCACTCTCATGGGTTTTTGTAAATCCACATGCAGAAGTTGCTCTTCCGAGGCGAATGCCCTTTTCAGTTCTTCAAATGCTCGCTCCGCCTCCGCCGTCCAAACAAATTTCTTCTTGCTGCTGAGGCAGTTGGTGATGGGAGCCGTCAAGTGGGCAAAGTTCTTGATGAACTTCCGATAAAAGTTCCCAAACCCCAGGAATCTTTGCACATCCTTCTTGGTCTTCGGTGTTTTCCATTCCAGTACCGCCTGGACCTTGCCTGGATCCATGGCCAATCCCTTGTCTGACAAGCGGTACCCCAGGAATTCCACCTCCTTGGTATGAAACTGACACTTCTCCAGTTTCACCCATAGCTGGTTGGCTTGCAGCCTGCCCAACACTTCTCGAACGTCCCTCACATGCTGCTCCTCATTCTCCGAATATACCAACACGTCGTCTAAAAAGGCCACACAATTCTTGTAGAGCAAAGGTCCCAGGACGTGGTTCATAAAGGCTTGAAAACACGCCGAGCCTGCTTGCAGACCGAAGGGCATAACGAGATATTCAAAGGCTCCCAAAGGGGTGAACATGGTGGTCTTCCATTCATCCCCCTTCCTTATTCGTATCAGGTTGTACGCCCCCCGCAGGTCCAGTTTTGTAAAAATCTTTCCCTTCCTCACCCTAGTCAAAATGTCATCGATTCGGGGCATAGGGAAAGCCAGGGGTTCCGACACTGCATTCAGGGCCCTAAAGTCCACTACAAGCCTCGGCTTATCTGTGGTTTTTTTTGTCCACAAAAAACACTGGGCTGCCCCCCACCGCTCGGGACTCTCTGATGAAACCTCGTTTCAGGTTTTTGTCAATGAACTCCCTCAACTCCTGCATCTCCCTGTCTGACATGGCGTACAGCTTGCCCACTGGGAGTTGGGCCCCAGGGAGTAGATTGATTTGACAGTCAAAGGGTCTATGCGGCGGCAGTTTGTCTGCTTCCCTTTCGCTGAATACGTTGCTCAGATCTGCGTATTGCGGGGGCACCTTCCCTTTATCCGTTACTTCCATCCCGGCTAGGGTGACTCTGGCTCCTCCCGGAACCATCCCCTCTTTGCAGTGTTCTAGGCAATGCGCTGACCCAAAGGAGACCACCCTCTGATGCCAGCCCACTAGCGGATCGTGGAGCGCCAGCCAGCTCATCCCCAAAATAATGGGAGCTCCTCCCAAGGTGGCCACATTAAACGCTATCCGTCCGGTGTGCCTTGCCACCCTCATTATCATCGGGACAGTCTGTTGGCTAACTTCTCCTCCTAACAGCTCTCTGCCGTCAATCGTGGTCACCTGCAAGGGGTTACTTAAAGGGATAGTCTGTATCTGGTGCTCAGCTGCAAACTCCTTACTCATGAAATTACAGGAGCTGCCTGAATCCAAAAGCGCCTTGATCTTTAGTGGGTGTGCGTTTGGCAGCTCTAGTAACACCTCTATCACTAAAGCAGGTCTTGGAGGTTCCGGCGTGGGCACTTTCACTGCTCTTTGGCCTGGCTGCTGTGCCCCGACGGTGGCAGCCAGGCGTTGGCTTTTACTTGCTCCTTGCCTTCCTCCTCTTTTTCCCCAACAGCTCCCGCCATCCCTTGCCATTCCTTTCTTTGTGGGCAGACTCTGGCAAAGTGACCTGGCTGTTGGCAGAGATAACATTTATTAGCGCTCTTCCCCTCCTTCTTCCGCCCTTCACTGGGATTTGAAACTGCGCGCGCCTGCGCTGTTCCAATTTCCATCGGCTCTGCCGGCGGGAAAGGTGGCTCTGGAATGTCTGGAATGCGGAAATCCCTCCAACGTTCCCTTTTCCCTTCCCGCTTTTCCAAAGCCCTCGCCTCCTGGCGTGCTCCTATGGTCAGCGCGGATTTGGTCAGCTGGTCCATAGACTCCGCCCTGGGCGCCCGGGAAAGTTCGTCTTTCACCGCCGAAGAAAGCCCTTCTTCGAAAAGCATTTGGATGGGTTCCGCCGATAGATCCCACCCCAACTTATGGATCAGCATGGTAAACTCAGTCCAGTACTCACGGACAGATCGGCTCCCCTGTTTGCAAGCCATTAACTGCCTTCACACCACTCCCTGCTCAATGTCGCTGGAAAACATCAGGTCCATGGCGCGAAAAAACTTCCGCGTATCCTTTAGGATCTCATTATTCACTGCCATCACGGGCCTGACCCAGTCTTTCGCCCCCGCTTCGAGATGGCCAATCACAAAAGCCACTCGCGACTCCTCGTCGGGGAAGTCATCAAACTGCAGATTGAGAGCATATTGCATCTCTGTTCTGAAGGCATGATAGTTCCTGGGATCCCCCCCAAACTTCTGCACCAATCCTGGCACCTTTCTGGCGAGCGGGGTGGTTTTTCCCTTTTCCGCATCCTGAGCCCTCCTCTCCTCGAGCCGTGCCGTTTGCAGCGCTAGCTGGACCTCCAACACCCTGTACCTTTCTTCCAGGTTTGGACCGGCTCCAGCTCCTCCTGCTCCTCCGGTTTCGGCTGGGTTGCTCATGATGCCTTTCCCTGCACAAGCTGCTTACAGAGACTTTCGGATTGCTGTAATGGGATGATGAGCTGCTTGTGCGTAAAATGCAAGTCCCTCAGAGTTTGGTCAAGTTCTCAAACCTCTGCCTGCGACGGAGCCCCTCCGGCATGGCTGCGTCAGTCGCTAGCAGAATCCGAAAGTGGTCGCTTTCGGAATCTCTTCCAACATAAAAGCTCCTTAACGGAAACACGTCTTCTGGACTCTCGGCGTGACAGTTTCCGGCGAGGAGTGGGTGTCCCTATAGGAGGTCTTGAGACCTCCCCACTGTTTTCGCTGGAAGTGTCTCTGAGCCATCCCTCCGACTCACTTTCCCTTGGAGTCCCTTCTCTCCCCCTACTGGTTCCCTCTTCAGCTGCTACGTCTCTCTCAACCTCAGTGAGCCTTTCCACCTCCCGTCCTTCCGATGGCAGTTCCCTGACACATGGTATTCGGGGAGGCAGGAAAAAAATTAAAGAAATCGAAATATTACAACAACAGCAGCAAATTAAATATCAAAGGAGTAGACAGGGGCAATTAAGAAAGTTAAAACAAGAACTGGATCAATTAGATTGGTTCACGGTTTGGAAGAGAGATAATATTATTAAAAATGAGTTTCAGAGAACTTCAATAAGATCAAATAAGAGGTTAGCAAAATACTTAAAGAAAAGGAGGAATAAACAGAGGGTTAAGGCTATTAGAACTAAAAGGAACATATTTATACAAAGCTCTAAAGGATAAGGAAGGAATTTGCAGCATTTTATCAAAAAATATATAAAGAAGAAAACAAAAGTATCAGTAGCAAAAGTTTAGTGATTAAGATCGAAGAAAGTGATAGGGTGCATTGAATGAGGAAATCTCTCTGGAGGAAATTGGAGATGTGATTAAAACATTTAAGAGAAAGAAATCCCCGGGATTACATGAATTTACTGCAGACTTTTATAAAGAAACTATAGATATTATGGGTCCAGAAATGAAAAAAGTATTTAATAATATTTTAGAAGGCGGGAAAGCACCTGATATGTGGAAATTAGCTGAAATAGTGGTGATCCAAAAACCACAGAAGGATCCTACTGAGGTGGGCTCATACAGACCGATTAGTTTACGGAATATGGATTATAAAATTTACAAAGATTTTGGCAAAACGATTAGAAAAGGTATTGCCTAAAATAATTAATGAAGACCAATATGGGTTCATAAAGGGGAGATATATAGGTCAACCAATAAGAAATGTGATAAACGTATTAACTAGTAGGGCAAAAGGTGAATTGGCCTTGTTAAAATGGGATGTTTATAAGGCTTTTGATACAATAAGACACAAGTTTTTGGAGAGTATTATGATGAAGGCAGGAATAGTTAAAAAATTTGTGCAGGCGATCCGAGAACTATATAGAGAAGGGAAGGCTGTAATCAGAGTGAATGCAGGGATCTCCGAACAAATTAATATACAAAGAGGGGTTGAACAGGAAGGAAGGTCCGAGGCGTCACTGCAGAGCGAACAGCTCGGTCGGCGTAGGTGGCTCCAAGCGCGCACCCTACCATTTCTAGGGGGAGCCCCCCACCACGTTCCTGAGTGGAGACGCTGCAGAGACAGAAGAAAGAGACAGCAGCTGCACGGGAAAAGGGTGCCCAAGGGAAAGGTAAGCTCCACAGTTTATTTTGTGAGAGCCAGGGGTCTGATCAGCCCCGCCCAGTAGGAGCAGTAGAGTGCCGCGGGGTCTGACCAGTAGAGAGCAGTAGAGTGCCGCTGGTTTGCCGGTAGAAGAGCAGTAAAGTGCCACCAGTTTTGGGAAGTTTGTGGATAAAGGGGATTGGGGAGGTGCATGGGGTTTGTATGTATGTGTATTTATTTGTGTGTGGGGACACTCCAGTGAATGTTTTGAGTGGATGAGACGTCGAGGCTCAGAAGCCACTGGCGAAGCGAAGTGTGGTCCTTGAGGTGCGTTTCCTAGCGACGCGAGTCCGTCTAGGCCACTGACAGGACGCGGAGAAAGGTGACTGAGTGAGAAACAACGCTAGGTGGACGGAGTGTCCCAGGGGTTAAGAGAAAAAAAGGTAAACCAACCCCCTTGCAGTGGTTTTTTGGGACAATTGGAAATGTCAAGCTACAGTTGAAAACCCTTGTAAGCTCCTTTCTGTATTCTGGCGGTGACCAGCATAGGTGCGTCCAGTTGGCTTGTATTGTATTGCCAACACGTGGGGTCCGGAAAAAAATATGTGCTCTGCCGATGCGCAGAGGTGCCAGGAATAGAACCCTGCATGAAGGGGTTCCCGATTCTGCCACATTCACTGTGCTGCATGATAGGGGGTTGGGAAACAGACCTTAAAACACCTAGAATCTTGCAGAGTAGAAGTATAAAAAAGGATTATTTGGTCTTTAACATTAAAAGTGACATGAGTTGCTCATGAGGTCAAATTTTATATTTTCATGTTAAAGGTGGGAAGGTTTCAATTACTAATACAATCGTATTGTACTGGTTTCAGAATTTGAATGTCATCAATTCACTGTGCTTTGAGCTACCTGGTATCTTAATATTTTTGTTAAAAGTTTGTTTCTTATTGACTCTGTTGCATAGATTGGTTTTGGGTGGGGATTGGTTTTGTTTTGGTGTAATTGTTTTTTGTTTGTTTGCTTTTATATTTTGTAAATGGAGGCGAGTATGAGGCTTAGGATTCCTACTGTGGAGGGGCGAGGGAGGTATGGCGGTGGGGGCAGATGTCATAGGCGAAGGGGATCGAGATACGGATATGCTCGTACCCCTTCCAATCTGCGCCCCATCCCGAGAGACGAGGGTAGGGTGAGCAAGGATTACTCACCTCCGTCACTGGTGTTGTGCAATGCCACGTCTATAGGCAACAAAACCGCCACCCTGCGAGATTTCTTCATCTCGCAGGGGGTCGACCTGGCTTGTGTGACGGAGACCTGCGTGCGCGAAGGGGATACTGTTACCTTACGAGAGATGGCGCCCCCGGGTTTCTCCGTCCTCCACCAGTCGCGGACTGTGGGCCGGGGGGGAGGGGTGGCATTATTAATCCGGGAAGATTGTTCTTTCAGGGCTCTACCATCGCCATCGATCCCCGGCATTGAATGTGTTGGCCTAGTGTGGGGCTCCGAGGTGAGCTTGGCTGTCTGGCTGGTGTACCGGCCACCTAGCGCACCAGCAGCCACCCTGTCAGGCCTGCTGGAGGCGGTGGCCGGCTGGGCCTTGGAGTTCCCTAACCTATTGGTATTGGGGGACTTCAACATCCATGCTGATGCCACTCCCTCCTCACAGGCTCTGGACCTGGTGTCTTCCATGGCGACACTAGGGCTCTCCCAGTTTGTTTCGGGCCCCACACATCAAGCAGGCCACACGCTGGATTTGATCTTTGGCGTCGGTATAGATGTGATCATGTTTCCTTCGATGAAGGTGCCATGGTCTGATCACTACGCTCTGAAAGCCAGGATTGATGTTCCACCCCCACCCTGCTTAGGTGGCGAGCCAATTTGGGCTCGCCCGCAGAGGCTGATGGACCCTGATAGATTCCGTCAAGCCTTGCGGGGCCTTTCTCCCCCTGGCGACTCATTGACTGAGCTTGTTGAGGGCTGGAATACCCAGCTCCTGGCAGCCATCGATGAGATCGCACCTAAGCGCCCTCTGCGACCCCGCAGAAACCGGGCTCCCTGGTTTACCGAGGAGCTCCGGAAAATGAAGCGGGACCTCAGACGGCTAGAGCGAGTATGGCGGGGTGCCCGTGACGGAGCCTCAAGAACATCTTATAGGGTTTTTATGAAAACCTACGAGATGGCAGTGAAGGCCGCTAAGAAGTCCTACTTCTCGGCCTCCATTGCATCCGCTAGCTCTCGCCCGGCGCAATTATTTAGTATAATTCGGTCTTTAACGTCCCTCGAAGGACAGCCAAATTTAAATAACAATTTGACACACAGCTGTGAGGCATTTGCGAGCTTTTTTGCGGAGAAGGTCCTGTTGCTCCGCCATGACCTCCCCGCCAATTTGGATACAATAAAGGAACTGGAGGCCCCTCGACTGTCCTCGGGTCCAGTATTGGACCACTTTGACCAGATATCCCCAGCCGATGTGGACAGACTCTTCCGAGCTGGAAAGCCCACCACTTGTCCTCTCGACCCGTGCCCGTCCTGGCTGATTAGAGCGTGTCCAGACGAGGTGCGGGCCCCCCTGGGGGATATCATCAATTTGTCCCTTGGCACCGGGACATTCCCCGGGGAACTGAAGGAGGCAGTGGTGCGCCCGCTTTTAAAGAAAACATCATTAGATCCCTTAGATCTATCCAATTACCGCCCGGTTTCGAACCTTCCATTCCTGGGTAAGGTGATTGAGAGAGCGGTTGCGGAACAGCTTGGTAGGTTTCTGGATGAAACATAGGCTCTGGATCCATTCTAGTCCGGCTTCCGCGCTGGTCATGGGACTGAGACGGCTCTGGTCGCCTTAACAGATGATCTCCGCAGGCAGCTGGATCGAGGCAGGTCAGTGCTGCTGATTCTTCTAGACCTGTCAGCAGCCTTCGACATGGTCGATCACGAACTCCTGGACCACCGCCTTGCCGATGTGGGGATCCAGGGCACAGTCCTTCAATGGCTGCGCTCGTTTCTCTCTGGTCGGGGACAGAGGATGGCGCTTGGGGGGGGAATTGTCATCCCGCCACTCCTTGGTGTGTGGAGTGCCCCAGGGTGCGATACTCTCCCCAATGCTTTTAACATCTTTATGCGCCCCCTTGCCCAGCTTGTCCGGAGTTTTGGGCTGGGTTGCCATCAGTATGCTGATGACACCCAACTCTATCTGTTGATGGATGGCCATCCTGACTCGGCCCCAGACACACTGATCAGATGCTTGGAAGCTGTGGCTGGATGGTTACGTGGGAGCTGGTTGAAGTTAAATCCTTCGAAGACAGAGGTCCTCTGGCTGGGACAGGACGATATGAGATTGAGGGGGCAACTCCCATCTCTTGCGGGGGTGCAATTAGTGCCAGCACCGTCCGTTCAGAGTTTGGGTGTAATCTTCGATACCTCCCTCTCCATGGAGGCGCAGATTGCAGCTATAACAAAGGCGGCATTTTTTCATCTCCGCCAAGCTAAGCAGTTGGCTCCTTACCTCTCTCGCCCTGACCTAGCCACTGTGATCCACGCGACGGTCACCTCCAGACTGGATTATTGTAACTCACTCTACGTGGGGCTGCCCTTGAGACTGACCCAGAAACTCCAGCGGGTGCAGAATGCCGCAGCGAGACTCCTTACGGGGTCTTCGCTGCGAGATCACATTCATCCGGTGCTATACCAGCTGCACTGGCTCCCGGTGGAGTACAGGATCAGGTTTAAGGTGCTGGTTTTAACCTTCAAAGCCCTATACGGCTTAGGACCCTCGTACCTACGGGACCGCCTCTCCTGGTATGCCCCACAGAGGAACTTACGGTCTTCAAATAAAAACATCTTGAAGGTCCCAGGCCACAGAGAGGTTAGGCTGGCCTCAACTAGAGCCAGAGCTTTTTCGGCTGCGGCTCCAACCTGGTGGAACGCTCTGTCGCAAGAGACAAGGGCCCTGCAGGACTTGACATCTTTTCGCAGGGCCTGTAAGACAGAGCTGTTCCACCAGGCCTTTGGTCAGGGCGCAGCCTGACTCCCTCCTTTGGCAATCTTTACAAAACTTTAGTTTATGGTTGCCATCAATTTGTATTTTAATTAATTTTTATAATGTTTTTATAATGTTGCACTGTTTTAGTGTTGTTAGCCGCCCTGAGCCCGGCTTCGGCTGGGGAGGGCGGGATATAAATAAAATTTATTATTATTATTATTATTATTATAGGTACCCTGGGTGATTTAGAAACCACTTGTTAAATGTTGATCAAAAGTAAAAATGTACAAATGTATGGGAAAAAGTAGTGTTGCCAAAAGGGATGGGGTTTTAAATCCCATGTTCATACAGATGAGGAGAGAAGTCAGAATGTAGGAACAAAAGAAAAGTTGGGTAGTGGGTTGTAAAGACGGTTGAGTATTTATGCTGATTAGTATTACTGAAATTAATATATTCATATGCTATTATTGAGAGAGAATTTACTCTCTCTAGTAAAAGCTGAATAGATAGAGGCTGTGTGAACAGCAACACACTTTAGTCACAGTCCTACATGGAGGAGTGGAGTGATTCACATTAAGATTCTTGGTTGAGGTTTTCATAAGTAAAAACAGCTTTTAAAGAATTAATCCACAGCAGTTGCAATCCTGAAAGGTGCAGTTGCCTTGATCTCCAGGAAGAAAGAAAGTCCTTCTGAATTAAGAATATAATATATTATAGAGCAGCCCTCTTTTTGGCTGGCTGGACAGCTAACCATCCATAAATTAACAGCAAGAGTAGGGACCTGGATTGTTATTTGTGCTTTTAGTATGTCCCTCCCATGAAAGATACTCCTTGGACATCTATTAATTGAAAATTGAGGTGGCTCTTTTGGTTTCTGAGTGTACATGCCAGGAGAGGTCTTAGGCAAAATAACTTATTTCTCTGTTCACATTAGGCTGTGGAAAGTGTTCAATGCTTTGAAATTTTCCTGTTCTGAGACACACATATACTCAGGGTAAGAAGAGCCTACTTCCAAAACAAACATCTTATATGAGAAAGGGAGAGATTGAAGCTCTTTGTGTTGATTTAACCTCCAAAGTTGTCAAATGCATCAGTGACATGACAGCAGAATCAAGATGTTGATAGACAAATACCTCAATGCTTATTGATACAATTACCCAGTATGTCAGGGATGTTTGGTGGGTGCTAGAAGAGATAAGAGTCCGGGCCTCCAGCCAGTTTTACAGGTTTTATTAGGTCCATTTTCCTATTTACACACAGAGCTCTCAGAGCACTCCGGCTCATTCGGTATCAGATGCAGAGACTAAATGTTCCTTTCGTTTTCTCCAGCATAGCCACTTCCGGAGCCCTCCCCTTTTCCTTCCTCTTTTACGTGAAGAGCTGAGCTCCGGAAATTGCTCCCCCCCTCCCTGATTCATGGCTTCCTGACATCCCTTCGTCATCCTCCCCTCTGATGAGGTGCAACTACTTACGATCGGAGGCTTATCTCTGTATTTCCCCATCATTTCCCCCTTCTCAGCCCCCAGTTCCCTGACACAGTAGGTGTCTCCTCCTAGGTGAAAGGCAATATTGGGTGAAAGGCAATATTGAACAAAGGCAATATTGGGTGAAAGGCAATATTGAACAATATTGGGTGAAAGGCAATATTGAACAAAGTTACCTTATGTATGGTTCCTTTGAAGGAAAAGTGATTTTTAATTTTTGCATGCAAATTGATGTATTAAGGTAAATGGAGAAAGTATGTACAATGAACTCATCACTGGTATGCTACTGAACCATGGTGAATAATTGGAAGAGGAAGAATTTTGTGTTCTGATTGTAACCACATTTTCCCCAGAACTATTTCTATCTGAAGTATGTAAGGTGTAAATGAACCTTTATATGAATGTAACAAAAGACTTTCAAGTTTATATTTGCGGCCACCCAGGGGGGAAAAGATATGAATTATCTGGGCATTGATTTTGAAATTTCTGAGTAATTATCTGCCAGTTTCTGACGCCTGGTGGGGATTATATGCAACTCCAAGACATACGTTCTCTTGGAAAAATGTGCCCTTTATTGTTTCTATTGTTTTGTTAATCAACTGAGGGCGCTGACAGAAAGCAAAGAAATCTTCTGCCAAAGCATCCAGTTGTACCCTAATGGTTCAGGAGTAGTCTGCAGCCATTAAAATAAGAGAACTAGTGGGTAGATCTTTCCCAATATTTGTGTGTTAATAATGTCCCCTTCATGGATCACTGCCTTGCCGTGGCGAAGGGGCTTGAATAACTCAGAGAAGCTATGAACTATGCCAAGCAGGGCACCCAAGATGAACAAGTCATAGTGAAGAGTTTTGACGAAACGTGATCCACCTGGAGGAGGAACCGGCAAGCCACTCCAGTATCCCTGCCAAGAAAACTCCATGGACAAAGACAACAGGCATATAAAAGTTATGACGCTGGAAGATGAGTCCCTCAGGTCGGAAGGCGTCCAACATGCTACTGGGGAAGAGCGGAGGACAAGTACAAGTAGATCCAGAGCTGATGAAGCGGCTGGGCCAAAGCCGAAAGGACGCTCAGTTGCGGATATGCCTGGAAGCAAAAGGAAAGTCCAATGCTGTAAAGAAAAATATTGCATAGGAACCTGGAATGTAAGAACCATGAACCTGGGTAAGTTGGATGTGGTCAAAAATGAGATGGCAAGAATAAATATTGACATCCTGGGCATCAGTGAACTAAAATGGACGGGAATGGGCGAATTCAGGTTGGATGACTATCATATCGACTACTGTGGGCAAGAAGCTCATAAAAGAAATGGAGTGGCCCTCATAGTCAACAAAAGAGTGGCAAAAGCTGTACTGGGATGCAATCTCAAAAATGATAGAATGATCTCGATACGAATCCAAGGCAGACCTTTTAACATCACAGTAATTCAACTTTATGCACCAACCACTGGTGCTGAAGAAACTGAAATTGACCAATTCTATGAAGACTTACAAGACCTTCTAGAAATGACACCAAAGAAGGATGTTCTTCTCATTATAGGGGATTGGAATGCTAAAGTAGGGAATCAAGAGATAAAAGGAACAACTGGCAAGTTTGGCCTTGGAGATCAAAACGAAGCAGGGCAAAGGCTAATAGAGTTCTGTCAAGAGAACCAGCTGGTCATCACAAACACGCTTTTCCAACAACACAAGAGACGACTCTACACATGGACATCACCAGATGGGCAGCATCGAAATCAGATTGATTATATTCTCTGCAGCCAAAGATGGAGAAGCTCTATACAGTCAGCAAAAACAAGACCTGGAGCTGACTGTGGCTCAGATCATCAGCTTCTTATAGCAAAATTCAAGCTTAAACTGAAGGAAGTAGGAAAAACCACTGGGCCGGTAAAATACAATCTAAGTCAAATCCCTTATGAATACACAGTGGAAGTGAGGAACAGGTTTAAGGATTTAGATTTGGTGGACAGAGTGCCTAAAGAACTATGGGTGGAGGCTCGCAACATTATACAGGAAGCAGCAATGAAAACCATCCCAATGAAAAAGAAATGCAAGAAAGCAAAGTGGCTGTCCAACGAGGCCTTACAAATAGTGGGGGAGAGAAGGCAAGCAAAATGCAAGGGAGATAGTGAAAGATACAGGAAATTGAATGCAGATTTCCAAAAAATAGCAAGGAGAGACAAGAAGGCCTTCTTAAACGAGCAATGCAAAGAAATAGAGGAAATCAACAGAATGGGAAGAATCAGAGATCTGTTCAAGAAAATTGGAGATATGAAAGGAACATTTCGTACAAAGATTACCATAATAAAGGACAAAAGTGGTAAGGACCTAACAGAAGCAGAAGACATCAAGAAGAGGTGGCAAGAATACACAGAGGAATTATACCAGAAAGATATGGATGGCTCGTACACCCCAGGTAGTGTGGTTGCTGACCTAGAGCCAGACATCCTGGAGAGTGAAGTCAAATGCTGAATAGCTGAGCTATTTAAAATTTTAAAAGATAATGCTGTTAAGGTGCTACACTCAGTATGCCAGCAAGTTTGGAAAACTCAGCAGTGGCCAGAGGATTGGAGAAGACCAGTCTACAACCCAATCCCAAAGAAGGGCAGTGCCAAAGAATGCTCCAACTACCGCACAATTGCACTCATTTCACACACTATCAAGGTTATGCTTAAAATTCTACAAGGAAGGCTCAAGCAGTATGTGGACCGAGAACTCCCAGAAGTGCAAGCTGGATTTAGAAGAGGCAGAGGAAGCAGAGACCAAATTGCAAACATGCGCTGGATTATGGAGAAAGCTAGAGAGTTCCAGAAAGACATCTACTTCTGCTTCATTGACTATGCAAAAGCCTTTGACTGTGTTGATCACAGCAAACCATGGCAAGTTCTTAAAGAAATGGGAGTGCCTGATCACCTCATCTGTCTCCTGAGAAATCTCTATGTGGGACAAGAAGCTACAGTTAGAACTGGATATGGAACAACTGATTGGTTCAAAATTGGGAAAGGAGTACAACAAGGCTGTATATTGTCTCCCTGCTTATTTAACTTATATGCAGAATTCATCATGCGAAAGGCTGGGCTGGATGAATCCCTAGCCGGAATTAAGATCGCCGGAAGAAATATCAACAACCTCAGATATGCAGATGACACAACCTTGATGGCAGAAAGTGATGAGGAATTAAAGAACCTTTTATTGAGAGTGAAAGAGGAGGAGGGAAAATATGGTATGAAGCTCAACATCAAAAAAACGAAGATCATGGCCACTGGGCCCATCACCTCCTGGCAAATAGAAGGGGAAGAAATGGAGGCAGTGAGAGATTTTACTTTCTTGGGCTCCATGATCACTGCAGATGGTGACAGCAGCCACGAAATTAAAAGACGCCTGCTTCTTGGGAGAAAAGCAATGACAAACCTAGACAGCATCTTAAAAAGTAGAGACATCACCTTGCCAACAAAGGTCCATATAGTAAAAGCTATGGTTTTCCCAGTAGTGATCTATGGAAGTGAAAGCTGGACTATAAAGAAGGCTGATCGCCGAAGAATTAATGCTTTTGAATTATGGTGCTGGAGGAGGCAGTGGAAGACAGGAGTGCCTGGCGTGCTCTGGTCCATGGGGTCACGAAGAGTCGTACACGACTAAGCGACTAAACAACAACAACAACAATGTCTACAGCTTTAAAAGCAAAAGCTCTATTAGAGGCTCTTTCCTTCAACTATACAAT
Organism: Podarcis muralis; assembly: GCF_964188315.1. Classification (NCBI taxonomy): domain Eukaryota; kingdom Metazoa; phylum Chordata; class Lepidosauria; order Squamata; family Lacertidae; genus Podarcis; species Podarcis muralis. The sequence continues at coordinate 17,806,408 of NC_135674.1, forward strand.
CTTGCAGGAAGTGCACAGAAAGTGGAACTTGGGTTTTCAAACCAAAATGCTCAGTAAAACAGAATGTTGTGAACACTGGCCCAACTGAATGCAAAAGTGCAGTATAATTTGTATGAATTACATAAATGTGCAAACATGGTTACACTGACGCAAATTCAGGCACACTCCAGTTTAATATTCCTGTAACTACTTGATAAGAAGTGTGTGTGTGTGTGTGTGTGAATCCATGTAGGAAGAGTGTTGGGGAGGAATAGCAAATGTGTGTATTGGGAAACTGGGACAAAGGATAGGTCACAGTAGCATATCTGTGATCCTGCCTCCCTTTCCAAGTACTCCATCTGGCACACTGCCAATATTAAAATATTAAAAGTATTATCTATTTGATGCTGGAGCCGAGAGAAAAAATCTCACTGGTTTTCTGCTCCACTCACCCCAAGCTGGACTTGTAGCACAATCCCGTAAACGTCTACTCAGAAGGCTGTTCCAGTAAGCTCAATAGGACTTACTCCCTTGTTAGTGTGCTTGCAGCCTTACAGATTCTTGTTGTGGAAAAGTTGAGATCAATAAAAGAAGCTCCACACAATGGAGGACTGACCTTTTCATTTCAGGAAATGCCTTGAGCGTCCAGTGCATCTGTGTGTGCTGAGCATTCCCTAACATCATAAAGAACGGGGGGGGGGGGGACTGGGCCAGAACCCCTTTTCTTTTCAGCTTTTGGGGAGAGATGTTTAGTGAAGTCCATAGGCCCCACTGCCTGTATTCGTTTATGGTTTGTGCCTTTCTTTGTGGTTTCAGATATGTAAGTTGTCAGGCACTTCTTATCAGGGCTGCTTATGTCATATGCTGTCGTAGCCTTCTCTGACATGGTGGTGTTCCCTAAAATGTTCCTAGTACTCTAGGTCAGATATTTAGTCTCACATTATGAAGAGGAACAAGCAGGAACCTTTCCCCTAAACTGTGTCTTTGTACCTGCTCTCTCAACCCCCCCCCCCCACCTGCTCTATATAGGATTGAATTAAATAGATATGCAAAAAAAAAAAAAAAAAATGGTGTTAAAAGTTGAGTTGCGCCCTTTCAAACTGTTATCAGATGTTCTCTTATAAGAAAATTCAGCCATACAGCAGGTATGAAAATTCATACAGCAGGTATGAAAAGCCATACAGCAGGTATGAAAATTCAGCCATACAGCAGGTAGCTATTGCTAGTTTGAGATCAATTGTTGATTATTAATAGTTGATTAATAGTTGATTATTGTTCCTAGTGCTCTAGGTCAGATATTTAGTCTCACATTATGAAGAGGAACAAGCAGGAACCTTTCCCCTAAACTGTGTCTTGGTACCTGCTCTCTCAAACCCCCCCCCCCCATCTGCTCTATATAGGATTGAATTAAATAGATATGCAAAAAAAAAAAAAGGGTGTTAAAAGTTGAGTTGCGCCCTTTCAAACTGTTATCAGATGTTCTCTTATAAGAAAATTCAGCCATACAGCAGGTAGCTATTGCTGTGCCCTAATTATAACTGAACCAGTGTCCCAAGTCAATTAAGTACATGAATATGTATATCAAAATTAAATTATTTGCAGATAAATAATAAATAATAATAGGGGGAAACTGGGAAGGACTGTCCTACAGTTTATTTAAAAGGTCAATCAATTTTCAAATGCAGCCCAACAGAACACCCGTTTGCAGTGAATATTCTGCAGAAAGAATTTAAAACAGAAGCGTATCTTAAGAGGCAAAGGTAGGATAATCACTGTAATATGTTACCTTCCGAGAGGATCTCATTCTTTTGTGATTTAATCTCTGCTTGCAGGCAGTATCGGATTGGACTGCTACAATTGATCTACACCAACCCCTTTGACTCACCATCTCTCGGTGCCCTACAGACGCCACCTCACGCTTCTCCTCATCGCATCAGCTCGGCGCCCACCAGACGGCCGCCCTGCTGGTGCCACCCCTGGAAGCTGGCATCTCCACACATGGCAAAAGAAGAATCCAGCGTGGACTAAAAGAGGTCATTTTCTTTTCTTTCCCTTTGAATATATAGCTTTGTATATAGCTTTGTGGGAGGTACCCCAGGTGTTAGAAGAAGAAGGTATTAGGAAATAGATATATCCCTGTGCCCAAATGATGCAGGTAGGGCTGTGGGGGGACATGGTTTTGGCCGAGATGGTAGTCTTCTTGTTTCTGGCCATCGCCGCGCCCACACCACTTAAGGTAACCCAGCGGCTAATGAGAGAATGGGGTGCCCGCAACACGTACAATAAATGGCTGCAAATGGCAGAAATGGTAGCCTACTCTGCAAACCGAACCAATTGCACGGTCTGCACTCTGGGACCTACAGACGCTTTGGAAGGAATACCCCTCCTCCCTGTGCCTTGGAATGAGTCCTCAGTTACGGCCCCAATTTTGGGTTCCGCCAGATTTTGGGCTGCGTTAAATTTGACAGAAGGAGCCTGTTGCTTTAACATCTCTGACCATGGTGAAGCTATTCGACACCTGGCGGAAGAAATAGAAAAAGTGGCCCATGTTCCTGTCCCAACCTGGAACGGATGTGACATGTCTTGGTTGACTGAGTGGCTTCCGAACCTGGGGTGGCTTAGAGGACTTTTAATGATGTTAATAGGCCCCTTGCTAATCTTGCTTCTTTTCTGCTCCTGTATACCTTGTTGGAAACTGGCCCCCTCAGGAAAGGCTGGCTCCTCTTCCCAGGCACTGGGGCCTGTTGCCGGTGATCTACCCTGGCTGGTTTTCGGTCAGACCAGGGAGGTCTTCAAGAAGCAACACCTCCCTCCAGAGAGGTGCACACTCCCTTCCCCTTGCATGCCAGCAGGAGAAAGAAAACAGTCAGAAAAGTAGTCTATTTATTCTACTTTATTCCTGGACTGTACACTGCATAAGAGCTTGCACAAAGCATGTCTGCTCTCTCAGAAACCTCCGAGCATCTGACTGACTCCCCCTTTACAGGAACAACAGGAAGGTCTCAAGTTACACTGAGAACACAACTCTGAGAAGAGCTTCGAACATCCGGTCTCACGCTCAGACCCAGCAAACACATCATGTGATGTGAGCACTCATATTACAACATCCTCCCCCATATGAGTCGAAGCGAGCTGCGAAAACAAAAGCAGCATCTAGAGAAGAAAACAAACAGTTGTTATACACATAACAATCCCCTGTTGTTTCAGTTCCACCTTTGGAACTACCTGCCACTGGTTCCACCAGTGTAAACCTCTGGTTGCCTGTTTTCAAGGAATTAGAGCATCTGCTCTACCTTGACTAGGGGAAATTGTGTTGCTTTTTGCAACTTCCAGGAGTGGCTTTATCTTTGTCTTGGACAAACCTTGAACCTTGAACCTGGTTTGAGCTGTTAACTACAGCAACACATGCAACAGCTGAGTTAGCAAACTCCTGAGAGTACCTTTTGGGTGGTATTCCCTTTGGAACTCTCTCAGATCTGCGAATGAGGTGCAGATCTTCCTTGCTGACTGGTTCATCCTTGGGACTTTTGGGAGAACCACGCCCAACAGTAAACAGTGGTTCTGTCAATTCCAGTTCAGCCTTAACCTGTGAAGGTCTGGACATTGTGTATGAACCCTTCTCAATGACTGTGTCAGCAGAACTCTCTGAGCTCTCTGTGTCACTCTCAGTATCAGAATACTCATCTGTATTGACATCTGTGGGAAATGTGTGGAGAACCTCTCTCTCCTGTCTTGCAGTGCTCTCTACAAACTTTGTGAGAATCACTTGATCAGACACAGGCAATACTACTCTGTAGAAACCCTTTTCATAACCCACAAAAATGCCCTTGGCACCCTTAATTCCCTGTGGTGTATCCACACGCACATGAGATCCAAAGACCCTAAAGTGTTTAACTGAAGGTTTCCTCTGGAACAGCCTCTCAAATGGAGAACTTTCCATACCTACTGAAACCTTTCTCACCCACGTGTAAGAAAAAGCGCTCAGCGATTCGGCCCAGTACTCTTGGGGCAAATGTGAACTAAGCAGTTGAGCTTTCATGCCTTTCTGCAATTCTGTGTTCACCTTTACACACACACTCTTGTTCCATGAAGCTTCAGAGACAGCAATCTTATGATCTATCTCACGTTTCTCTAGGAAATCTTGAAAATCCTGTGAAACAAAAATTGGCTTTTCATTTGTGAAAAGACTTTCAACATTAGCATCATGAACAATTTTAACCTTATCACAAAACTCTCTGAAATTTGCTAAGGTCTCCTGTGGTTTCTGCAGCACATGAATCCACACATACTGAGGAAAATGATCAACAATTACAAGATAGAATTTTGCTTTGCCTCTAGAGGACCAATTACGTCAGCATACACCCGCTGGAAAATCTTGGTAACCTTCGTGGATTTCTTTTCCTTGGCACCTGTGGAAAAACCTGTAAAAGAAGACATTTTAGTTTCACAAGCATTACAAACTTTGTAATCAGGAACTTCAAAAGTCAACAGATACAGTCCATCTTTCTCTTTGGTAGAAAGATACAGCTTTCCTTCCTTGAAGATCCTGCATCTCTTTTCATCATAGGATATCACCAATCCTTTCTTTGTCATCTGAGATACACTCAGCAAGTTGAATTTTAAACCTGGGACAAAGTAAACGTTGTTTATAGTCAATTCAGACTCTCCAGATAAACAGTCCCGAATCCAGTTGCTTCCATCTCCTGACCATTGGCCTGTTTCACAGTGAAGCGTTGATCCTGAAATGTAGAGAATAATTCTTGCCGTGCCGCTAGGTGCTCTGTAGCTCCTGCATCTATTACAAACGCATTCTCAACCGATGATGAAGCCTTTGGCGACATCAAAGCCTTTGCTGGTCTCGCCTGTGACTTGGCACGACCCTTGCTTGTAGCCTCTGGCTTTGCTGAGCTCCCCTTGGCTCCTTTGGAAACACGGCTCTTTTTACAGTTCTTCTGTAAATGGCCAGCCTGACCACAATTGTAGCATCGAATGACGTTTAGGGCTACAGCCTGCTCCTCTTGAGCAACAACAGTGGTGGGGGTAGAACTGGCAGCTTCACTCCCCCCATCAGCAACAGCCATTGCAGCTAGTCTGTCATTCTCATTAAGCAAAACGGCACAAATGTGCTGCACCGTCAGATCTGCAGCAGGTAGCGATCCCAGTTGACTCGCAACCGTTTTGAATCTTTGATCCAAGCTGTTTATGATCGTAAAACAAAAGATAGACTCTTCAAGTGGAAAATTCCTCTGCGCCATCTGCTGGCGAAGATATTGCATCTGCGTCAGATGCACCTGAACATCCCCATCAGGCTTCAGTCTCAAGTTTGTGAGCTTCTCAAAATGCAGCAGCACAGTCCCAGCTGCCTCATGCATATGAATACGTCGCAAAGCAAGCCACATATCTCTTGCGCATTGCAAACCTGAGATATGTACCAGCTGATCGTCCCCAACACACAAGACGATATCAGACCTTGCTTGCATGTTAGAATCATTCCAGGCCCTTGTTGGTGCAGCAGGAATGGGATTTTGAATCACTCCAAATATTCTCTGTCTCTCAAGCAGGGCTTGCATTTTCAGAGACCAGGAAGAATAATTGCCATCTGATAATGGCGGAGGGTAGGTGTGATGGCTTGTGAGTGCTCTCCGCAAGAAATGCCTCTGCTCATTCAGAGAGACATATATACATCCTTTATTTTGCATATGTACAAGCAGCACACATAATTATGCATCCAAATCCTGTGAGTCAGATTCTCGGAGTGACTTACGTCCGCCCCTTTTCCAGCAGAAGAGGCGAGGCATTCTCATTTGATGTCTCTGCCCCCTCCGCTTTAACCCTCTTCTTTCCTGAGCAGATGGAACCGGCACTGCATCGCTGTCCATGCCAGAGCTTCCTGTGCGGAGTTGAGGCTCTGCTCCAACATCTGAGAGCCTTCCCTCCTCCTGACTTCCCCTCCTTTCCTCCACTGGCACTTCCGGCCCCCCTTCCTCTGCTTGTCTCTCCTCCTCCCCTGCGTTCTCCATCAATACCATGACATCACCCCCCTTCTAAGACCCCCCTCCTCCGTGTCACTCTCGCTGTCTTCTGAGGATTGAAAACTGAAGAAGTCTTCCTCTTCCTCATCAGTTTGCTCAAATATTTCTCTTAATTGCCAATCGTGGGGTCTAGGTTTATGGGGGTATCGTGTATGGAAATACCTTTGCAATTCTGGCGCGTGAATAGATTCTGCCAGTTCCCAGGAGTTTTCAGTTTCCGGACAACCCTCCCACGCCACCAGGTATTGCAACCTATTTCTATACCACCTAGAATCCAGAATTTCTTCAATCTCTTCCTCCACCCCATTCTCTGCCACTGTTGGAGATGGAGGAGTTTCCCTTGCCTCCTGTTGATACCTGTGTGCAGGATTGTATGGTGATAGTAAAGATCTGTGAAACACAGTGTGTATTTTCATGTTCTCTGGTAAGTGGAGTCTGAAGGACACTGGATTAATCTGCTCTATTACTTCGAATGGTCCCAGCTTCTGAGGTTCCAGCTTTTTACACCTACCCTTAAAGGGTAACCCCTTGGACGATAACCAAACCTTGTCTTCCACTTGTATCCTCTCTCCCTCTCTCCTTCTGGCATCCGCTGTTCTCTTGTATTCTAATTTTGCTCTTTCTAAGTCCTCCTTCAGCATCCTATGTAGGAATTCCATTTCCTCTACAAACTCTTCTGCTGCAGGCACCAACAACCTTTCTTCCCTCCCAGGGAATGCCCAGGGATGCCTCCCATAGTTAGCCATGAATGGGGACACCCCTGTAGAGGTGTGCACTGCATTATTATATGCAAATTCAGCCAAACTTAATTTCTCAGCCCAGTCATTTTGTTGGTGACTTACGTAGCATCTCAAGTATTGCTGTAATATAGCATTCACTCTCTCTGACTGTCCATTCGTCTGGGGATGTCTGGCTGAGGTGAAATTTACTTCCACCTCCAATAACTGCATTAACTTCCTCCAGAAACGTGAAGTAAATTGACTTCCTCTGTCTGTTATTAGTCTCGAAGCTATTCCATGCAACCTGAATACATTGTCTATAAACAGTTTGGCTGTTTCTTGTGCTGAGGGCATCTTGGTACAGGGTATAAAGTGTGCCATCTTTGTCAACATGTCCACCACTGCTAGAATCACTGTCTTCCTCTGAGACACCGGCAAGTCTGTGATAAAATCCATAGAGACCATCTCCCAAGGTCTATCCGGTGTGGGCAAAGGTTGGAGCAAGCCTGCAGGCGCAGTCATGATGTTGCCTGAGAATTCTTGCCCTCAATTCCCCATCTGGTACATACAACACCCCCTTGTAATAAAGTAAACCCTCTCTCTCCTTAAAACACCCCACTCTGCCTTCGTTTTGCCTTACTTCTAACAGTTTTCTTTGTGCATACTCGTCCCTTTCTGTGAGTGTTTGCAGTTCTTGCTCCCTTACTATGGTGGCTGCGCATTGCCATTGTTCTGGTTTGAACACATATCTCTCTGTGGGAGCCTCTTGCCCTTCCATATATTCTGGCTTTCTGGATAGCGCATCTGCCCTTGCGTTCTGCACCCCTGGCACATACCCTATCTTGAAGTTAAAGCCCGACAGGAATTCCGCCCATCTAAACTGTCTCTGATTCAGTAGTCTAGCCTTCCTCCAGTACTCTAGGTTTTTGTGGTCTGTATATACCTGCACCTGCTGCTGTGCACCTGCTAGGAAGTGCTTCCAAACCCTAAACGAATCTACGATCGCTAAAAGTTCCTTATCAAAGATCGTGTAATTCTGCTCAGTGCGACTTAGCTTCCTGGAGTAAAAGGCACAGGGCCTCCAGTTCTTTTCTCGATCCTCCTGAAGTAGTATGGCCCCCACCGCTCTGTCAGAGGCATCTGTCTCAACCCTCATGGGTTTCCCTGGCTCCACGTGTATCAAGTATTCTTCTGAGGCAAACACCTTCTTTAATTTCTCAAAGGAGGCCTGTGCCTCAGAAGTCCAATAGAAAGTCTTCTTCCCTCTCAGGCAATCGTTTATAGGGGCCGTGATTTGAGCGTAATTGGGTATAAAATTTCTATAATAATTACTGAAGCCTATGAACCTTTGCACATCTTTTCGCGTTCTGGGCGGCTTCCATTCTAGCACACTTCTCACCTTACCCTTTTCCATGTGTATACCCTCTGTAGAGAGGCGGTATCCCAAAAATTCCACTTCTCGCACGTGGAATTGGCACTTCTCTAACTTGGCATACAACTTATGCCTTTTCAGCCTCTCCAATACCTCTATAACGTGCTTCACATGTTCCTCCTCAGTTTCTGAGAAGATAAGCACATCATCCAAATAACAAACAGTTTTTGTACAGCAGTGACCCCAATACGTGCTGTATAAAGGATTGAAACGTGGCCGTCCCCGCCTGTAAGCCATAGGGTATGACTAAGAACTCATATGACCCAAATAGGGTGTAGAACGTGGTTTTCCACTCATCCCCCTCTCGAATTCTGATCAGATTATAAACCCCCTTCAAATCCAACTTCGTGAAGATCTTCCCAGTCCTGACCTTCGTCAATAAATCCCCTATCTTTGGTAATGGGTAGGCTATAGGTACCGTTACACTGTTAAGCCGTCTAAAGTCACATACGAGCCTCAGCTGATCCGTGTTTTTCTTGCTTACAAAGAAAACTGGGGAACCCCCTGCTGCAGTAGATTCTCTGATAAAACCCTTTTTCAAGTTCTCGTCCAAAAACTCCCTCAGAGCCTGCCTTTCTGCCTCCGACATGGAATAAATCTTCCCAGGGGGTAGTGTGGCCCCGGGCACCAAGTCTATCCTGCAATCGTACTCCCTGGGGGGGGGGGCAGCTTATCTGCCTCCTTCTCACTAAAAACGTCCTTATAGGCAGCATAGTAATGAGGTACCGTATTTTTCCCTCTATAACACGCAGATTTTTTCTCCTAAAAAGGAAGGGGAAATGTCTGTGCGTGTTATAGAGCGAATGTGTGGTCCCTGGAGCCCAAAAATCAGGCAAAAGTCAAATCGTGAGTCACGGAGAAGGGAAACCTGAAAAGAGGAAGTGGCTGCTTTCCTGCATTCTGCCTCAGGGTCTTACTGCCCACCCTTCTCTGTTTCGTTGCTGTGTTTGCTGAAACGGAACAAAGAGCAGGGAAAGCCCCTCCCCTCCAGGCAAACAGAGTGTCGTTCTTTCTAATTCCTCTCTGTGCTCCGGTGCTGCTGGGGGAGAGGGAGAGAGAGTGGGGGAGGGAGAGGGAGAGGGGGGGAGGGAGAGGGAGGGGGAGGGAGGGAGGGAGGGAGGGAGGGAGAGAGAGAGAGAGAGAGAGAGAGAGAGATGGCTGGCTTGGGGGGGGGGAACTTTTGCCTTTCTTTCCTCCCACCCGTAAAATCCCTCTCCAGCATTCTTAGCCAGCTGCTTCTCTGCACACCCCTCTCATGTCCCTTCTTTGTTTTTCCTTCGCTCCCCACTTAAAATGTGGTTACAAAGCATAGATCAACATGGATCCTCAGGATCTTTGCATTGGGTCACCCCAAATTCACCATCAGATCACATAGCATGTCCATGGCTACAGCCTGCCCCCCCAAAATCACGCACCCATTGTTGCCTGGGGCTGCAATGGTGCAAAACGTGGTTAAAAAGCATGGATCCACATGGATCCTCAGGATCTTTGCATTGGGTCACCCCAAATTCACCATCAGATCACATAGCATGTCCATGGCTACAGCCTGCACCAAAAAAATCACGCACCCACTGTTGCCTGGGGCTGCAATGGTGCAAAAACGTGGTTAAAAAGCATGGATCCACATGGATCCTCAGGATCTTTGCATTGGGTCACCCCAAATTCACCATCAGATCACATAGCATGTCCATGGCTACAGCCTGCACCAAAAAAAGCACGCACCCACTGTTGCCTGGGGCTGCAATGGTGCAAAAATGTGGTTACAAAGCATGGATCCACAGGGATTCTCAGGATCTTTGCATTGGGTCACCCCAAATTCACCATCAGATCACATAGCATGTCCATGGCTACAGCCTGCACCCAAAAAATCACGCACCCACTGTTGCCTGGGGCTGCAATGGTGCAAAACCGTGGTTACAAAGCATGGATCCACAGGAATTCTCAGGATTTTTGCATTGGGTCACCCCAAATTCACCATCAGATCACATGTCTGTGGCCACAGCATGAAGCACAAAAATGATACATCCACTGTTTCATTCAGAATGTTTTTTCCCTTGTTTTCCTCCTCTAAAAACGATGTGCGTGTTATGGTCAGGTGCGTGTTATAGAGCGAAAAATACGGTATGTTCACTTCTCCCGTGTGAACCCCTTCCCCTTCCACAGTAGCTCCCCAGACTCCCACCGGATCATCCCTCTTTCCCCCCAAACAATTCTGAAGACAGTGGGCCGAAGCAAACGTGAGCGACCTTTGGTGCCAAGCTATGGCAGGGTCATGCTTGGCCAACGAACTCATCCCCAATACCACGGGGTGGCCACTCAGCTTAGTCACATGGAAAGACAGTGTCTCAGTATGGCGGTCCACTTCCATTCTCATAGGCGGGGTCTGGTACGCGACATCTGCCACCAGGGGCCTCCCATCGATCGTTTGGACCTGTAAGGGAAAATCTAAAGGAATTAGTGCCAGTCTCTGTTCCAGGGCCAAGTCAATGTCAAAAAAATCAGCAGATGCCCCAGAGTCAATTAATGCATGAACAGTCAGGTGGCGCCCATTTGGGAGTTGTAGTTTCACTGCCAAAGTGATTCCAGGGACTGGAGCATCGGCTCAGAGACCTCTTAGTTCTTCCTTTCCTGGCTGGGGGCCTCCACTTCCAGCCAGGGTTTCTCGTTTCCCTGGTCCTGCCCTTGTGCTCTGTCACCTTCCTTCACTTCTGCGCCTGACAAGGACTCCCAGGCGTGACGTTTTGGACAGTTTTTGGCAATATGTCCAGGCTGGTTGCATAGGAAACATTTCCTAGTCTCTTTCCAGCCCCTCCTCTCCTCTTTGGCCGTTGTGCTAATGGTCGGAGTGGTTTTTTTCACTGCTAAAATGGCCGCTGTTTCTTTAATGCGAATAAAGCTGGGTCAGCATGACTCAGCGGTCTGCACCAAGTTGTATATATAGTGAGAAATGTTAGTTTGTTGCTGAGGCTGGTGTTTGGGTTGGTTGGTTAGTGCTGGTGTGTATAGTTATTCAGTCGTGTTTTTGCACAAAGGCTTTTAAGAATAAAACTCTGCAAGGATATTCTCGTGGACTCTTTTTGTGCCGACAAGGGTCCGAGGACCAGGCTGAGGAGACAAAGGGAGGTCAGAACCCCTTTCCTCCTTTTTTGCTTTTTACAAACACTGACAGGTTATGGGCCCAGTGTTTCTGAGCATGTGCAGAGTGTAAAACGACTGACAGCATCTGAGCAGGGAGCTGGTGAGTCCTGGTGGTGTATGGAGCCAGTGGCTGTGCGTTGGAGCAGTTGGTGGCAAGCTGTAACTGTCTGCAGTGACGCTGGAGCGGCTAGGATCTGAGGATCAGGAAAGCACTCAGCGTTGGCTACTGGAACAGTTTGAACTGCTAGAGGGCCACAGTAGGCGACACAGAGCGGCTACACCAGTTGCAGAGCCAGGCGGGACCTAAGGGTCAACAGAGGCAGCAGCTAGAAGCCAGTGAGTGCCAGCCACGACCATCCAGTTGGACTCTAAAGAAAGAGTCAGGAGAGATTGCTGGAGACCCCACAGAAGGGGCTCAGCAAGCACCAGCAGAGATGGCAGATTTCCAGTCTTCCCAAGTTGTAAATATTGGGGGAGGCATCCCTTTTGAACTTCTCTCAGAAAACAACTGGCTGAGTTGGTCAATTAAACTGCAGCAGTTGTTAAGGAGAGATGGACTATGGGACTGTGTTGAAACTGAGGTTTTGAGAACTGACTCTGCTGAGAAAAAACGGCTGGATGAAAGGGCCCATGCCCAAATCATGCTGTGTTTGAGCAACTCTCAGTTATTGCATGTAGCAAATGCCAGCACAGCGTTTGAGTGCTGGAATTTATTAAGGGCAATGCATGTCAGAGAAACTGCTGGAACTATAATTTCTCTGACCAGAAGGCTGTTCAGGACTGTTATGAAGGAAGGTGAGAGTTTGGCAACTCATCTTCAAACGCTGAAATCTCTGTTTCTTCAACTACAGCAGAGAGGTAAGCGTTATGATGAGACTGACCAAACATACATTATCCTTTCAAGTTTGCCTGACAGCTGGTTGCCCGTAATTAACAGCATTGACCAAACTGCGGAAAGTAGTGGAGGACAGAGGTGCCTGGCGTGCTCTGGTCCATGGGGTCACGAAGAGTCGGACACGACTAAACGACTAAACAACAACAACAGCATGGAGAGTATGCGTCCCCGAGATCTGACCCTTGAGTATGGGGTTGGAAGATTGACCGAAGAAGCAGAAAGAAGGTCAGATAGACAGGCTGAACTCCAAGAACGGAGGAGTTACAGCCGAGGGGGCCAGCAGCAGAATCTGCCAATGGAGCAACGCCAAGGTTTGGACTTGGCCATGGCGGTGAGGAGGTGCTATAGATGCAACCAACCCAGGCATCTCCAACGTCAATGCAGGGCTAGACTTCCAGGAGACGACATGGAGCAGAGACAGCAATCGACGCAGAAACGTAAGCAGAAGGGGTTCTCTTCAGGGAAGAACACGCGTACTGCTCAATTTGTTTCTGCATTTTCTCGAGAGGAGAGAAAGATACATCGAGGAACATGGTTGTTGGACTCTGGGATTATCTGCAACAGTCGGGAGGACTTTAAGACCCTGGGGAAGCCAGCTGATGGAAAAGACTCAATCTATCTTGCTGATGGTCGTAGAAGCAAGATTGATGGCCAGGGAACATGTTTCCTGCAGTGCTTGAACACTACTCTACCAGAGACTCTGTTTGTCAGCAGTTTGGACTATTGTTTACTGCCTGTAAGCTGTTTGATTAATGCAGGGTATAGTGTTAAGTTCACGCAGGATGGCTGTCTGATAAAGAATGGAACTCAGGTATGTGGCCAAGCAAAGTTGGAAAATGGGTTATATGTAATGCAGGACAAGCCTGTTAAAGCAGCCCAGGTGGTTCAGGATAATTTGCCAGTTCATAAGGGGTGTGTACATGAACTGCACAGAAAACTGGGTCACGCCAATTTCCGTGTGCTTGCAGAGATGCAAAAGGTGTGCAAGAACTTAAAAGTAAATAGCTGTAACTGTTTCCTAGATTGCAATTTATGTAAAATGGCCAAATCTAAGAGGAAGCCTGTGGCTTCTAAAAGTGATCTAAAGAGGTTTTAGAACTTGTCCATTGTGACGTGATATGTCCTTTTCCACAGAAGACTGAAGGGGGCGCCAGATATGCTTTTCTGGTAATAGATGATAAATCATGTTTTAGTTGATTGTTTTTGTTAAAGCAGAAATCTGAGTGTTTCCCCACATTCAGAGAATGGGTTGCCCAAGCTGAAAAGTTCTTCGCTCGCCCTGTTGTGCAGTTGCAAACAGATAGGGGCGGAGAATTTCTGAACAAACAATTTGGGACATGGTTGCGACGTAAGGGGATCACCCATCGTTTGACTAACCCTTATAGCCCTGCTGAAAATGGTCTGTGTGAAAGACGTGGGGCTGTAATACAGTCAGTAAAGGACTGCCTGCTAGTGGATGCAGGATTGGGTCACAACCATAGGCTGTGGGGCGAGGCTTTTCTGACAGCGAACTTTTTGATTAATAGAACCTGGTCTAGCTCTATAAAAGATATTCCTTATCGTGTATTGTTTGGGAAAGGACCAGAGTGGACAATGCTCCATAACTGGGGTTCTTGGGCACATGTAAATATTCCCAAAGCTCAGCGTCAGAAAGGGGGCGCTAGAGCGCAGAAACTGCGGTTTGTGGGATATCAGTCCTATGGCAAAGGGTGGCGTTTCAATTTACGCCCAGGACACGTGGTTCTGTCACGAAGTGCAGACTTTGCTGACCAGGACAGACGGACTGTGATCCATGCCAACCCAGATTGCCTTCTGCCCCTGCAAGTAAGAGAAGAGGCTTCTTCTCAGCCATTGGCAGCACAGGAGCAGGATGAGGAGGAGGCACAGATTTCCCCAAAAGATGTGGCAATAGATAATACTTCTCTAGAGGAAGAGGAAGAAGAGCCAGAGATAAGGGGGGAAGAAGAAGTAGTTGTGCCTAGGCGCTCCCAGCGTTCAAACAAGGGTGTACCTCCTCAGCGTTTGACCCTAGGAGGAGTGAGAGTATGCAATGTGAGTTGTGTGGAACCACAAAGTTATAATGAAGTCTTAGACTTACCCCCTGGGGAACGTGCTTTGTGGCAACAAGTTATGAAAGAAGAAATGGACTCTTTTAAACGTAACAAAGTGTTTGAGGTCATAATGCCGGCACCTGGTGGCAGAGTAGTGTCATGCAAGTGGGTTTACAAAAGGAAAACCCTTGCATCTGGGGAACCACGTTTTCGAGCCAGATTAGTAGCCAGAGGGTTCACTCAGATTAAAGGGGAGAGTTATGATGAAGTGTTTTCTCCCACTGTAAAGAGTGAAACTTTTCGTTTAATGCTTTCCATTGCTGCTGTAAGACAACTAGCAGTGCACCATTTTGATGTTGATGCTGCATATCTGCATGCAAATTTAGACCATGAAGTGTTAATGAGACAACCCCCTGGGTTTGAAGAGGGGAATGGTGCAGTCTGGCGTTTGAAAAAGGCTGTTTACGGTCTCAAACAAAGTGGAAGGTGTTGGAACCAGTGTTTAAATGAAGCCCTTGTAAAACTTGGTTTTAAAAGGAGTGTGGCTGATCCATGCCTGTACACCAAGGGGACAAGCAACAAATATCTAATGCTCTTAGTCTTTGTTGATGATTTGCTTGTAGCAGGGAGTTCCACAGATGAGCTACAGAAGCTCACAAGTCAACTGGAAAAGAGGTTTAAGCTTAAAGCCTTAGGGCCTGTAAGCAATTACTTGGGAGTAGAAGTAAGGCAGGAAGCTGATGGAAGCTTCCTATTGAGCCACAAAGAGAAAATTCTTCGTTTGATAGAGCAGTTTGGCATGGAAAACTGCAAGCCAGTTCAGACTCCCATGATACCAGATTTCCCAAAGACAGTGTGTGATGATGAATTTGACCAGCCTGAGTTGTATCACTCAAAAATAGGATCACTGTTGTATTTAAGCCAGTGGTCAAGGCCAGACATTGCATGTGCTACAAATGTTCTGAGCCAACGTGTATCTAAACCCAGTACTGCCGATTGGTGTGCTTTGAAAACGCTTATCAGATATCTAAAGGGGACATTATATGTATGTTTGAAGATATCTAGTACACAAGACGAAAAACTAGAAGTATTTGTTGATGCGGACTTGGGAAGCTGTGTAGCTACTAGAAAATCTACAAGTGGAATGGTTATGATGTTTGCCAATTCCATAATTGGATGGAGGACAAAGAAACAAGGATTTCTTGCGACCTCATCCTGTGAGGCAGAATATGGGAGCCTGTCACTAGCATGCAATGAAATCATGTGGTTTATACAGATACTAAAAGATCTAGATTGTAAAGTAGATTTGCCTATCCAAATGTATGAAGATAGCCAATCGTGCATTGCATTAGCGGGCTCGGAAATAATGAAATCTGCATCAAAACATATTGCTATCCATCATGCAAATAAAAAAAATTCCTTCCAGTAGCACCTTAAAGACCAACTAAGTTAGTTCTTGGTATGAGCTTTCGTGTGCATGCACACTTCTTCAGATACATGCAAATGTTAGAGATTGTGTACAGAATGGGGTAATCAAACTGGAGTATTGTCAATCACAAGATAATATTGCTAATTTGTTTACCAAGCCTTTGCCAGCAACATAACATAATGAATTGATGACGAAACTGGGTTTATGTATATAGTGTATGTATGTATGTATGTATGTATGTATGTATGTATGTATGTATGTATTGTTTCTGTTGGGGTTTTTTGCATTTAAGAAACAGAAGGGGTGTCATGGCTAAAAATTGGCCGCTGTTTCTTTAATGCTTAAAAAGCTGGGTCAGCATGAGTCAGCGGCCTGCAGTGACTCATGCAGCCTTTTACTGGGTTGTACTTGTATATATAGAATGGTAAATTTCAGTGTGGTGTTGGGTCGGTTGGTTGGTTAGCGAAAGCTGGTAGTGTTGATGTGTGTACAGTTGATCAGTCGCTTTTGCAGAAAGACTTTTAAGAATAAAGGCAGAAAGTACTCTGCAAGGATACTCTTCTCGTGGACTCTTTTATGCTGACAAGGGTCCAAGGACCAGGCCGAGGCGACAAAGGGAGGTCAGAACCTTTGCTTTTTGCAAACACTGACAGAATATGTATGCAGATCATATTTTGTTACTATTAACAAACCCATTGGATAGTGTAAGAGAATTGATGATAATATTGAAAGATTTTAAAGATGAGTCTGGATTGGGAGTTAATCCGAAGAAGTCCGAAATTATGTACTGGGATGTAAAGACAGAGGAAAAGAACGAGATAGCAAAAATAACTGGGATGGATACAAAGGGGGGGGGGAATCAAATATTTGGGGGTAAAAATAATTAAAAATATTGATAGGATTCCAGATGTAAATTACAAAGAAGCATGGAGAAATGTTAAGAAAGATATGAGATCTTGGAAAGATACAAATCTGGCTATTTTAAGTAGGGTTAGAGCAGTTAAAATGTTTTTGGTTTCAAAATTACTATATTTATTCCAAGTTATTGCAATGCCGTTTAAAAAGAAGTGGTTTAAAACATGGAATAAGGTCTTTAAAAATTGGATTTTTGGTAGTAAAAGAGCCAGAACAACAGATATAGTAAAATATTCCCCTCAGGAGGAGATGGGATGGGGGATATAAAATTTAGAATTTTATTATGAAGCGTTCCAATTGAAATTTTTAATAGATATTGGTTATAATGATAAGATCAAATGGGTTAGGATGGAGAATGAAATAAATAATGGAATAGAAAGAGAGGGGATCTTTATTAGAGATATACAGATGGCATGTAAGAAGACGACAGGACCTAGGAAAATAGCTCTAGGAATTTGGAATAGGCGGAATAAGAAATGGACACCTATATATTCAAAGTGGGCCCCATTAAAATATATAGATAAGAGTTATACAGATCCTGGTTGGTGGAAGAAATTAGAAGAACATGGATTTAATAAATTAAAAGATCTGTTAGATGAAGATGGGACGTTAAGGACACAAAATAGCATTTTGGAGAAAGTAGGAAAACAATATTGGTTAGAATCAGAGAATCATAGAGTTGGAATAGACCACAAGGGCCATCGAGTCCAACCCCCTGCCAAGCAGGAAACACCATCAGAGCACTCCTGACATATGGTTGTCAAGCCGCTGCTTAAAGACCTCCAAAGAAGGAGACTCCACCACACTCCTTGGCAGCAAATTCCACTGTCGAACAGCTCTTACTGTCAGGAAGTTCTTCCTAATGTTTAGGTGGAATCTTCTTTCTTGTAGTTTGGATCCATTGCTCCGTGTCCGCTTCTCTGGAGCAGCAGAAAACAACCTTTCTCCCTCCTCTATATGACATCCCTTTATATATTTGAACATGGCTATCATATCACCCCTTAACCTCCTCTTCTCCAGGCTAAACATGCCCAGCTCCCTTAGCCGTTCCTCATAAGACATCGTTTCCAGGCCTTTGACCATTTTGGTTGCCCTCCTCTGGACACGTTCCAGTTTGTCAGTGTCCTTCTTGAACTGTGGTGCCCAGAACTGGACACAGTACTCCAGGTGAGGTCTGACCAGAGCAGAATACAGTGGCACTATTACTTCCCTTGAGCTAGATGCTATACTCCTATTGATGCAGCCCAGAATTGCATTGGCTTTTTTAGCTGCCGCGTCACACTGTTGGCTCATGTCACGTTTGTGGTCAACCAAGACTCCTAGATCCTTTTCACATGTACTGCTCTCAAGCCAGGTGTCACCCATCTTGTATTTGTGCCTCTCAATTTTTTTTGCCCAAGTGCGATACTTTACATTTCTCCCTGTTAAAGTTCAATTTGTTTGTTTTGGCCCAGTTCTCTAATCTGTCAAGGTCGTTTTGAAGTGTGATCCTGTCCTCTGGGGTGTTAGCCACCCCTCCCAGTTTGGTGTCATCTGCAAATTTGATCAGGATGCCCTTGAGTCCATCATCCAAGTCTTTGATAAAGATGTTGAATAAGACCGGGCCCAAGACAGAACCCTGTGGCACCCCACTAGTCACTCTTCTCCAGGATGAAGAGGAACCATTGATGAGCACCCTTTGGGTTCGGTCAGTCAGCCAGTTACAAATCCACTGAGTGGTAGCATAGTCAAGACCGCATTTTACCAGCTTCTTTACAAGAATATCATGGGGCACCTTGTCGAATGCCTTGCTGAAATCAAGGTAGGCTACATCCACTGTATTCCCTTCATCTACCAGGCTTGTAATTCTGTCAAAAAACGAGATCAGGTTAGTCTGACATGACTTACTTTTCAGAAATCCATGCTGACTATTGGTGATCACAGCATTCCTTTCTAGGTGCTCACAGACTGTTTGCTTAATGATCTGCTCCAGAATCTTTCCTGGTATTGACGTCAGACTGACTGGGCGATAATTATTTGGGTCCTCTCTTTTCCCCATTTTGAAAATAGGGACAACATTTGCCCTCCTCCAGTCTGCCGGGACTTCGCCTGTTCTCCAGGAATTCTCAAAGATGACTGCCAGTGGTTCTGAGATCACATCTGCCAGTTCTTTTAATACTCTTGGATGCAGTTCATCTGGCCCTGGAGACTTGAATACATCTAAACTAGCCAAGTATTCTTGTACTATCTCCTTAGTTATTCTGGGCTGTGTTTCCTCTGCTGAATCATTTGCTCCAAATTCTTCAGGTCGGCCATTGTTTTCTTTATCGGAGAAGACTGAGGCAAAGAAGGCATTGAGGAGTTCAGCCCTTTCTGTGTCCCCTGTTTGCATTTCACCATCTTCTCCTCTGAGTGACCTCACTGTTTCTTTGTTCTTCCTTTTGCTACGGACATACCCATAAAAGCCTTTTTTGTTGCTTTTAACCTCTCTAGCAAGCCTGAGTTCATTCTGTGCTTTAGCTTTTCTGTCTTTGTGTCTACATGTGCTGGCTATTTGTTTGAATTCCTCTTTGGTGGTTTCCCCCCTTTTCCATTTTTTGTACACATCCTTCTTTAATCTTAACTCAGTTAAAAGTTCTTTAGATAGCCACCCTAGCTTCTTTAGGCACCTTCCATGTTTCCGTCTCATTGGTATTGCCTGAAGTTGTGCTTTTACTATCTCCCTCTTAACAAACTCCCAGCCATCATGAACTCCCTTTCCTTTTAGTATTACTGTCCATGGGATCTCACCCAGCACTTCCCTAAGTTTTATAAAGTTGGCTTTCTTAAAGTCAAGACATTGAGTCCTAGTATGCTTGGCTGCTCCTTTCCGCTGTATAGTAAACTTCAGAAGAGCATGATCATATTATGACAATAAAGATTTATTATTATTATTATTATTATTATTATTATTATTATTATTATTATTATTATTATTATCACTCACGCCTAATGATCCTTCCACTTCTACCCCACTAACCAGGTCATCAACATTGGTTAGGACCAGATCTAAAATGGCTGTTCCTCTTGTTGCTTCTCCCACTTTCTGGACAATGAAGTTGTCTGCAAGGCCAGTGAGGAATCTGTTTGACCTTATGCTCTTGGCTGAGTTTGACATCCAACAAATATCCGGGTAATTGAAGTCCCCCATTACTACTATCTCCCTTCCTTTTGCATGCTTGGCCATCTGTTCTGGTTGAAAGTGCAAGGGCTATATAAATTAATAGAAGCGGAAAAAATAGAGGATATGATGAGGTCAGGATCAGTAATTGATGAAATACTTAACAAAAGACAATTAACAGAGAAAGGGATAGCAGGCATGGTATATAAATTAATGATAAGAAATAAGGAAAGGATGATAAGGGTAATTCAGAATAAATGGGAGCAGGAAGGGCTGTTTCATTTGAATACGGTCCAAGAGATGATGAAGAGTACAGATAAAATAAAAATGGATAAATATAAAGAATTAAGTAGGAAATTCCTATTGAAATGGTATAGAACCCCGCGCAATTGGCATATATAGTTAAAGGATTGAGTCCTAAGTGCTGGCACTGCGGTCAAGAGTTAGGGGTACACGCACATATGTAGTGGGAGTGCATTTGTGTAAAGGAATATTGGCAAAAGATTATCAAGGTTATTTCTGATGTATTTCAGGTTAATATAGAAGTCAATAGAGAAATGCTTATCTCAGGAATTCTGGGGAATAGTAAAATAGAAAGAAAAGAGCAAGACTGGTATAAAATTATGATCTTAGCTGGTATGCTTGTTCTTGCATCAGGATGGAAAGAAAAGGATAAATGGACAATGGAAAAATGGAATGACTATGTTTTTGAATACAGTGGTACCCCGCAAGACGAACGCCTCGCGAGACGAAAAACTCGCAAAACGAAAGGTTTTTTCGTTTTCGAGTTGCCTCGCAAGACGAATTTCCCTATGGGCTTGCTTCGCAAAACGAAGCTTGCCCAGGGGACAGCGGGTCTTCTCTTTTGAAGCAAGGGGCGGCGGGGAGAAGCGATCTTCTCCCCGCAGCCCCAGGTCCGGGGACAGCGCGAAGCGCTTCCCGCTGCCCCCGGACCTCTTTTGAAGCAAGGGGCTGCGGGGAGATCGCTTCTCCCCACCGCCCCTTGCTTCAAAAGAGGTCCGGGGACAGCGGGAAGCGCTTCGCGCTGCCCCCGGACCTCTTTTGAAGCAAGGGTTTGCGGGGAAAAGCGATCTCCCCGCAGCCCCTTGCTTCAAAAGAGGTCCGGGGGCAGCGGGAAGCGCAGCGCTTCTTCCCCGCTGCCCCCGGACCTCTTTTGAAGCAAGGGGCTGCGGGGAGATCGCTTCTCCCGGTGCTCCGAAGCGGGGCGGGGGGGCGGGAACACCTGCCCCAGCCGCCCCGCTTCGGAACGCTGCTCCGAAGCGGGGCGGGGGGACGGGAACACCTGCCCCAGCCGCCCCGCTTCGGAACGCTGCCCCGAAGCGGGGCGGGGGGGCGGGAACACCTGCCCCAGCCGCCCCGCTTCGGAACGCTGCCCCGAAGCGGGGCGGGGGGGCGGGAACACCTGCCCCCGAAGCGGGGCGGGGGGGCGGGAACACCTGCCCCAGCCGCCCCGCTTCGGAACGCTGCCCCGAAGCGGGGCGGGGGGGCGGGAACACCTGCCCCAGCCGCCCCGCTTCGGAACGCTGCCCCGAAGCGGGGCGGGGGGGCGGGAACACCTGCCGCAGCCGCCCCACTTCGGAACGCTGCCCCGAAGCGGGGCGGGGGGGCGGGAACACCTGCCCCAGCCGCCCCGCTTCGGAACACTGCTCCGAAGCGGGGCGGGGGGGGCGGGAACCTCTCACCCCGCCGCCGGGCATCGGAACGAGGTCCTGGACCTCTTCTGAAGGCAGGCGGGGGCAAAAGTCTTTGCTCCCCCCGCCTGCCTTCCCGGGACAGCGGAGACTTCTCCGCTGCCCCGGGCGATCTTAAAATGCTGGCGGGCGGGAGCGAAGCGTTCGCTGCCGACCCCCAGCATTTTTAAATCTCTTCGGGGCAGCGGAGACTTCGCTCCCGCCCGCCAGCATTTTAAAATCGCCCCGGGACAGCAGGGGCTTTTAAAATGCTGGCGGTCGGCAGCAAAGCCCTCCTGTCCCCGGAGCTTGCGGGGCGGGAGGTGGGAAGAAGGGCTTTTCTTCCCACCGCCAGCCTTCAGAACAGCCTTCTGAAGGCTGGCAGTGGGAAGAAAAGCCCTTGTCCCCCCCCCCCAGCCTTCAGAAGAGGTCGGGGGACAAACTGTCCCCGGACCTGGTCTGAAGGCGGTTTCCCTAGGAACGCATTAATTGATTTTCAATGCATTCCTATGGGAAACCGCGCATCGCAAGACGAAAAAACCGCAAGACGAAGAGACTTGCGGAACGAATTAATTTCGTCTTGCGAGGCACCACTGTACAGTTGTACCTCGGGTTAAGAACTTAATTCGTTCCGGAGGTGCGTTCTTAACCTGAAACACCACTTTAGCTAATGGGGCCTCCCGCTGCCGCCGTGCCGCCACTGCGCGATTTCTGTTCTCATCCTGAAGCAAAGTTCTTAACCCGAGGTACTATTTCTGGGTTAGCGGAGTCTGTAACCTGAGGCATCTGTAACCTGAGGTACCACTGTATACAATCTGATATATTTGAACAGGTAATGATGGAAGATACATGAGAAAACAAATGTCAGAAGATTTTGAATAAATGGACAAGTTATAGGAATTGGATAGCACGGGGGGGGGGGGGAGCCAACCCAAGCATCCAAATTAGAATGAATAATCTGTGCACATGGTTAAAGATCTGAAGAGAGAACAAGTTTTTGAGGGAGGTATAAAAGGGGAGGGAGGAAGGGGGGGAAATAGGATAAATGAGCAGGGACAAAAGTATATACAGTTATGTATAACTAATAGGAGGATGATTTTGATGCCTGTTATTGTTAAATTTTCAACTGAATGGTTTTTTTGTAAGTTATTTGACATCACTGGATGAAAGTGTGATTATAAAGAATGGATAACAATAATAATAATAATAATGATGATGATGATGATGATGATGATGATGATGATGATGATAATAATAATAATAATAATAATAATAATACCATCTGGCCTGGGGCGGGGCCTGAAGCCTCATAAGGACTGCGTGGTGCTGCTTGCTGCCTGCTGCCCAGGAGGACTCCCCTGAGTGAGTGCTTGAGGGCCCTGCTCTTGCCACCTACCATCTGGCCTGGGGCGGGGCCTGAAGCCTCATAAGGACTGCGTGCTGCTTGCTGCCGCTGCCCAGGAGGACTCCCCTGAGTGAGTGCCTGAGGGCCCTGCTCCTTTCTGCCACTTACCACCTGGCCCAGGGCGGGGCCTGACAGGCCTCACTAGGACAGTTGTTACTGCCGGAGGGGCACAGAGTGTTTTTTAAATGTTTTTTTTTATAAAAAAAATTCTTTTGGATTTTTTGTATGTGGGGGGTGGGGGTGGGATGGATGTTTGGTTGGGCTGGGGGAATTATTTTTGACTTTGATGTTTTTGTAATTTTTACATTTTTTTGTTTGTATTGTTTTATTGGTTTTGTTTGTTTGTTTAAGGTCTTATTTTGTTCTTAGGGGGAGGGGTCAGGGCTGCCGGGGAGTGGGCCCCAGCCCACAAAATGGCTGGGGCATGTTCCACAGGGGGGGATGCACTGGGGCAACCGATCTCAGTGATCACGGGTAGGAGGAGGAGTTACGCTAAGACTAGACCATGTCATTACAGAGGGGGCAGGTTTAGTCGTTGTCTGAGGACTATTCCTGCCTCCGGGTCTGGTCCTGACCGGATGGATACTAGAATCAGCAAGGGATACCCACATGACCTGAAGGTGCTGCTGTGCAATGCCAGGTCAATGATTCATAAGACCACTGCCATCCATGACTTGATCATGGATGGAGGACTTGACCTGGCATGTGTAACAGAGACTTGGTTGGATGAAGCAGATGGGCCTGTCCTTGCCGCTGCTTGTCCACCAGGTTTCTCTTACGCACAGCAACCCAGGTCATGTGGGCGGGGAGGGGGGGTTGCAGTGATTTTTAGGAAGTCATTAGTTTGCACCAGGCGTCCTATTGGGAAGACCCAGTTTTCCGAGTGCATGTTCTGGAAGTTGGGCAATAGGGGCAGTACAGGATTCCTTTTGGTGTACCGACCTCCCCGCTGCACCAAGGATTCCCTGCCCGAGCTGCTTCAGGTCGTGGCGGATGTTCTCCTGGAGACACCTAGCCTGGTCGTCCTAGGGGATTTTAACATCCATGCCGACACGACCTTACAAGGGGCTGCTCGGGACTTCGTGGAAAGCATGGCCTCCATGGGGCTGTCCCTGAGTAAGTCTGGCCCAACCCATAGCCACGGACATGCCTTGGACCTGGTGTTTACCTCTATGGATGTTGGTGATCTGACACTAAGTAAAAGCGAAACGAAAGAAGTGCCATGGTCAGATCACTTCCTGGTGCAACTGGACTGCTCTGCGACCCATCCCCTCTGCAGGGAGGTGGGACCAATTCGGATGGTCCGCCCCCGCCACTTAATGGATCCAAATGGTTTCCAGAGAGTGGTAGGGGATGCTTTATCCCATGTTGATGGCCTTTCAGCTGATTCCCTGGTGGCCCGCGGGAATGTGGAGTTAACCAGGGCTATTGACTGTTTGGCTCCGAAGCGCCCTCTCCGATTGCATGGAGCCCGGACAGCCCCGTGGTTTTCCACGGAGCTGAGGGCAATGAAACAATCGTTGAGACGGCTAGAGCGCCGGTGGCGGATAACTCATTCCGAATCTGACCGGACACAGGTTAGAGCTCAACGTCGAGCCTACCAAGTGGCGATAGCGACGGCGAAGAAGAATTTCTTCACCGCCTCTATTGCATCTGCAGAAAACAACAGCAGGAGACTTTTTCAGGTGGTTCACAATTTAGCGGAACCACCTGCAACATCGGGGCCCAGTACGGGCCACACGTTCTCCTGCAATGATTTTGCAAAGTTTTTTGCAGATAAAATCGCTCAGATTCGGGAAGAAGTAGACTCCACCGTGGGAGCAGGGCCGGGGCGGGAGAGTGCTAGAGTTCTGTCTAGTCAAGTTGAGTGGGATCAATTCCAATCTGTTACCTCCGAGGATGTGGACAGGCTGCTTGGACGAGTGAAACCAACCACCTGTCTCCTGGATCCTTGCCCATCCTGGCTTATAAAAGCTAGCCGGGAAGTACTGGGCGATGGGCTTCGTGGGGTGGTGAATGCTTCCCTCCGTGAGGGAGCCTTCCCAGACCCGCTGAAAGAGGCGGTTATTAAACCGCTTCTTAAAAAACCATCTTTAGATGCGGCCACGATGGCCAACTATCGCCCAGTCTCAAATCTTCCATTCTTGGGCAAGGTGATTGAGCGAGCGGTTGCCGAACAACTCCAGGCACGCCTGGAAGAAGCGGACCATTTGGATCCCTTCCAGTCGGGATTCAGGCCTCATCATGGGACTGAAACTGCCTTGGTCGCACTGGTTGATGATCTCCGGCGGGCTAGGGACAAAGGTGAGAGCTGTTTCCTAGTTCTGCTGGATCTCTCAGCGGCGTTTGATACCATCGACCATAACATCCTTCTGGACCGTCTTCAGGGGCTGGGAGCTGGAGGCACTGTTATACAGTGGTTCCACTCCTTCCTCCTGGGCCGGGTTCAGAAAGTGGTGGTGGGGGATGAGTGTTCAGACCCCTGGGCCCTCACTTGTGGGGTGCCTCAGGGTTCGGTCCTCTCCCCCATGCTCTTCAACATCTACATGAAGCTGCTGGGAGAGATCATCAGGGGATTTGGGCTGGGTGTTCATCAGTATGCGGATGATACCCAGCTCTACCTCTCTTTTAAATCAGAACCAGTGAAGGCAGTGAAGGTCCTGTGTGAGTGCCTGGAGGCGGTTGGAGGTTGGATGGCGGCTAACAGATTGAGGTTGAATCCTGACAAGACAGAAGTACTGTTTTTGGGGGACAGGACGTGGGCAGGTGTGGAGGATTCCCTGGTCCTGAATGGGGTAACTGTGCCCCTGAAGGACCAGGTGCGCAGCCTGGGAGTCATTTTGGACTCACAGCTGTCCATGGAGGCACAGGTCAAATCTGTGTCCAGGGCAGCTGTTTACCAGCTTCATCTGGTACGTAGGCTGAGACCCTATCTGCCTGCAGACTGTCTCACCAGAGTGGTACATGCTCTGGTTATCTCCCGCTTGGACTATTGCAATGCACTCTACGTGGGGCTACCTTTGAAGGTGACTCGGAAACTACAACTAATCCAGAATGCGGCAGCTAGACTGGTGACTGGGGGCGGCCGCCGAGACCATATAACACCAGTCTTGAAGGACCTACATTGGCTCCCAGTACGTTTCCGAGCACAATTCAAAGTGTTGGTGCTGACCTTTAAAGCCCTAAACGGCCTCGGTCCAGTATACCTGAAGGAGCGTCTCCACCCCCATCATTCTGCCCGGATGCTGAGGTCCAGCGCCGAGGGCCTTCTGGCGGTTCCCTCATTGCGAGAAGCAAAGCTACAGGGAACCAGGCAGAGGGCCTTCTCGGTAGTGGCGCCCGCCCTGTGGAACGCCCTTCCAGCAGATGTCAAAGCGATAAACAACTACCTGACATTCAGAAGACATCTTAAGGCAGCCCTGTTCAGGGAAGTTTTTAACGTGTGATATTTTACTGTATTTGTGGTTTTTATGGAAGCCGCCCAGAGTGGCTGGGGAGGCCCAGCCAGATGGGCGGGGTATAAATAATAAATTATTATTATTATTATTATTATTATTATTATTATTATTATTATTATTTATTATTTAATTAACTCCCCTCTCTGATCATGGCTTCTCTTATGACAATGGCTACAATGACTATGATTTCAGTACAACCCCTGAATCATTGCCAGACGTCTCTGCCTTTCTATGAGCTGCATAAAAAGGAAATGTTTATGTCAGCTGCTCCTTATCCCGTCGCAGTCGCTGCAACGCCCCAATTGGAAAAAGCTGCACTTGGAAAAAATCTCCTTCTTATACAACTCATTCATCACGACCTTAACCCATGTTAAGGTAAGTCCCGCCGAGTGCAATGGGGCTTCGTTACTCTCAAGTAAGTGTGCAACGTGAACAAGCCATGTAAGCACATGTGCCCGCAATTTCCTCTCCTTTCCTGAAGGTGGCAGACAGGGCTCACTCTAGCCTTCTGGGTTCCCTTTCTTTTTCTCTTCTTGTGTATCTTTGACTTCCGCTTCCGGGAAGAGGTTCTTTCTTCCTCTGTGCAGGTGACGTTGACGCTGGCAAGATGGTGAGATGCTTGGATCCAAAGCCATCCGCTTTGGGGGCTAAGGGCAGCGGTCTAGGTGTGGGTCTGAGAGAAGCGGCGACAGACGGCTGACAGGGCTGGGGGGATTTGGTTGAGGGAATCGCCGGGTTGTGGAGAGAAGGGAGGTGGAAAAGGCCTGAGGTTGGCATGGCCAGAATGGGCATTGAGGGGAAGGGTAGGCCCTGATTGTGCCTATCCAGTGAGTGAGGCCCTAACGGTAGTGCAGGTCACTCTTAGGCTATTGTAGGCTGCGCTGTGGTTCAGGTTGCGGGAGTGTTGGCGGAGGGCACGGTGCATATAAAGGCATTAACATTCCTGCGTATAGAAAACTAGCTCGTCGGTGGAAAGGTTTCCAACCTAGCCTTCTCGTGCTGATTTTCTGCTGGCGAGGATTTGATTACTTGTAATTCCATCGTGTAAACCTGTCGATGACCATGTGTGCCTCAGAAGATCAGTTGCTGTGGGATGTGAAAATGCTGCTGTGCTCAATACCTGTTTTTTATTTATTTCACAATCTACACAGGGCTTGATTGGTTTAGTTTCTAAACAATGTGCAATAAAATCAATACACAGATTTTTTAAAAAAACCAACCAATTCAGTTAAAATTCCCGTGGGGATTTTTTTAAAAAAACAACAACAACAGTGCCTTCTGTGGGTTCTTGAAGTTAAGCAATGAGGGTGTTGTTGTTTAGTCGTTTAGTCGTGTCCAACTCTTCATGACCCCATGGACCAGAGCACAGCAGGCACTCCTGTCTTCCACTGCCTCCCGCAGTTTGGTCAAACTCATGTTTGTAGCTTCGAGGAACACTGTCCAACCATCTCGTCCTCTGTCGTCCCCTTCTTCTTGTGCCTTCAATCTTTCCCAACATTAGGGTCTTTTCCAGGGAGTCTTCTATTCTCATGAGGTGGCCAAGGTATTGGAGCCTCAGCTTCAGGATCTGTCCTTCCAGTGAGCACTCAGGGCTGATTTCCTTAAGAATGGGTAGGTTTGATCTTCTTGCAGCCCATGGGACTCTCAAGAGTCTCCTCCAGCACCATAATTCAAAAGCATCAATTCTTCGGCAATCAGACTTCTTTATGGTCCACCTCTCACTTCCATACATCACTACTGGGAAAACCATGGCTTTAAACTATACGGACCTTTGTTGGCAAGGTGATGTCTCTGCTTTTTAAGATGCTGTCTAGGTTTGTCATTGCTTTTCTCCCAAGAAGCAGGCGTCTTTTAATTTCGTGGCTGCTGTCACCATCTGCAGTGATCATGGAGCCCAAGAAAGTAAAATCTCTCACTGCCTTCATTTCTTCCCCTTCTATTTGCCAGGAGGTGATGGGCCCAGTGGCCATGATCTTCGTTTTTTTGATGTTGAGCTTCAGACCATATTTTGCACTCTCCTCTTTCACCCTCATTAAAAGGTTCTTTAATTCCTCATCACTTTCTGCCATCAAGGTTGTGTCATCTGCATATCTGAGGCTGATATTTCTTCCGGCAATCTTAATTCCGGTTAGGGATTCATCCAGCCCAGCCTTTCGCATGATGAATTCTGCATATAAGTTAAATAAGCATCGAGACAATATACAGCCTTGTTGTACTCCTTTCCCAATTTTGAACCAATCAGTTGTTCCATATCCAGTTCTAACTGTAGCTTCTTGCCCCACATAGAAATTTCTCAGGAGACAGATGAGGTGATCAGGCACTCCCATTTCTTTAAGAACTTGCCATAGTTTGCTGTGGTTGACACAGTCAAAGGCTTTTGCATAGTCAATGAAGCAGAAGTAGATGTCTTTCTGGAACTCTCTAGCTTTCTCCATAATCCAGCGCATGTTTGCAATTTAGTCTCTGGTTCCTCTGCCCCTTCGAAATCCAGCTTGCACTTCTGGGAGTTCTGGGTCCACATACTGCTTGAGCCTTCCTTGTAGAATTTTAAGCATAACCTTGCTAGCGTGTGAAATGAGTGCAATTGTGCGGTGGTTGGAGCATTCTTTGGCACTGCCCTTCTTTGGGATTGGGATGTAGACTGATCTTCTTCAATCCTCTGGCCACTGCTGAGTTTTCCAAACTTGCTGGCATATTGAGTGTAGCACCTTAACAGCATTATCTTTTAAAATTTTAAATAGTTCAGCTGGAATATCATCACTTCCACTGGCCTTGTTATTAGCAGTGCTTTCTAAGGCCCATTTGACTTCACTCTCCAGGATGTCTGGCTCAAGGTCTGCAACCACACTACCTGGGGTATACGAGCCATCCATATCTTTCTGGTATAATTCCTCTGTGTATTCTTGCCACCTCTTCTTGATGTCTTCTGCTTCTGTTAGGTCCTTACCATTTTTGTCCTTTATTGTGGTAATCTTTCTACGAAATGTTCCTTTCATATCTCCAATTTTCTTGAACAGATCTCTGGTTTTCCCCGTTCTATTGTTTTCCTCTATTTCTTTGTATTGCTCGTTTAAGAAGGCCTTCTTGTCTCTCCTTGCTATTTTTTGGAAATCTGCATTCAATTTCCTGTATCTTTCACTATCTCCCTTGCATTTTGCTTGCCTTCTCTCCCCCACTATTTGTAAGGCCTCGTTGGTCAGCCACTTTGCTTTTATTGCATTTCCTTTTCATTGGGATGGTTTTCGTTGCTGCCTACTGTATAATGTTACGAGCCTCCACCCATAGTTCTTTAGGCACTCTGTCCACCAAATCTAAATCCTTAAACCTGTTCCTCACTTCCACTGTGTATTCATAAGGGATTTGACTTAGATTGTATTTTACCGGCCCAGTGGTTTTTCCTACTTTCTTCAGTTTAAGCTTGAATTTTGCTATAAGAAGCTGATGATCTGAGCCACAGTCAGCTCCAGGTCTTGTTTTTGCTGACTGTATAGAGCTTCTCCATCTTTGGCTGCAAAGAATATAATCAATCTGATTTTGATGCTGCCCATCTGGTGATGTGCATGTGCAGAGTCGTCTCTCGTGTTGTTGGAAAAGAGTGTTTGTGATGACCAGCTTGTTCTCTTGGCAGAACTCTATTAGCCTTTGCCCTGCTTTGTTTTGAACTCCAAGGCCAAACTTGCCAGTTGTTCCTTTTATCTCTTGATTCCCTACTTTAGCATTCCAGTCCCCTATAATGAGAAGAACATCCTTCTTTGGTGTCACTTCTATAAGGTGTTGTAAGTCTTTGTAGAATTGGTCAATTTCAGTTTCTTCAGCAGCAGTGGTTGGTGCATAAAATTGGATTACTGTGATGTTAAAAGGTCTGCCTTGGATTCGTATCGAGATCATTGTATCATTTTTGAGATTGCATCCCAGTACAGCTTTCGCCACTCTTTTGTTGACTGTGAGGGCCACTCCATTTCTTTTACGGTATTCTTGCCCACAGTAGTAGATATGATGGTCATCTGAACTGAATTCTCCCATTCCCGTCCATTTTAGTTCACTGATACCCAGGATGTCAACATTTACAGGTGAAACTCAGAAAATTAGAATATCATGGAAAAGTTCATTTATTTCAGTAATTCAACTTAAAAGGTGAAATTAATATATGAGATAGACTCATGCAAAGCGAGATATGTCAAGCCTTTATTTGTTATAATTGTGATGATCATGGCATACAGCTGGTGAAAACCCCAAAGTAATAATCTCAGAAAATTAGAATAGTAAATGAAATCAGCAAAACAAGGACTGCAAATAGAGCAATATTGGACCTCTCAGAAGTAGAAGGATGCATATGTACTCAGTACTTGGTTTGGGCCCCTTTTGCATCAATTACTACCTCAATGTGGCGTGGCATGGATGCTATCAGCCTGTGGCTCTGCTGAGATGTTATGGAATACCAGGATGATTCAATAGCAGCCTTCAGCTTTTTCGCATTGCTCGGTCTCATGTCTCTCATCTTTCTCTTGGCAATGCCCCATAGATTCTCTATGGGGTTCAGGTCAGGCGAGTTTGCTGGCCAATCAAGCACAGTTATCCCATGGGCATTGAACCAGGTTTTGGTACTTTTGGCAGTGTGGGCAGGTGCCAAAGTCCTGCTGGAAAATGAAGTCAGCATCCCCATAAAGTTTGTCTGCGGAAGGAAGCATGAAGTGCTCCAAAATCTCCTGGTAGACGGCTGCGTTGACCCTGGACTTAATGAAGCACAGTGGACCAACACCAGCTGATGACATGGCTCCCCAAATTTCTTTTCTGATGAGAGCAGCTTTTGCATCTCATTTGGAAACCAAGGACCCAGAGTCTGGAGGAAGAATGGGGAGGAACACAATGCCAGATGCTTGAAGTCCAGTGTGAAGTTTCCACAGTCTGTGTTGATTTGGGGAGCCGTCTACCAGGAGATTTTGGAGCACTTCATGCTTCCTTCCACAGAGAAAGATGAGAGACATGAGACCGAGCAATGGGGAAGAGCTGAAGGCTGCTATTGAAGCATCCTGGTATTCCATAACATCTCAGCAGTGCCACAGGCTGATAGCATCCATGCCATGGCACATTGAGGCAGTAATTGATGCAAAAGGGGCCCAGACCAAGTACTGAGTACATATGCATGCTTCTACTTCTGAGAGGTCCAATATTGCTCTATTTGCAATCCTTGTTTTGCTAATTTCATTTAATATTCTAATTTTCTGAGATTGTTAATTTGGGGATTTCTTCAGCTGTACGCCATAATATCACAATTATAACAAATAACCCCTTCATGGATCACTGCCTTGCCATGGTGAAGGGGCTTGAATAACTCAGAGAAGCTATGAACTATGCTGAGCAGGGCACCCAAGATGAACAGGTCATAGTGGAGAGTTTTGACCAAATGTTATCCACCTGGAGGAGGAACTGGCAAGCCACTCCAGTATCCCTGCCCAGAAAACTCCATGGACAAAGACAACAGGCATATAAAAGTTATGACGCTGGAAGATGAGTCCCTCAGGTCGGAAGGCGTCCAACATGCTACTGGGGAAGAGCGGAGGACAAGTACAAGTAGATCCAGAGCTGATGAAGCGGCTGGGCCAAAGCCGAAAGGACGCTCAGTTGCGGATATGCCTGGAAGCAAAAGGAAAGTCCAATGCTGTAAAGAAAAATATTGCATAGGAACCTGGAATGTTAGAAACATGAACCTTGGTAAGTTGGATGTGGTCAAAAATGAGATGGTAAGAATACAGGTGAAACTCGGAAAATTAGAATATCATGGAAAAGTTCATTTATTTCAGTAATTCAACTTAAAAGGTGAAACTAATATATGAGACAGACTCATAACATGCAAAGCAAGATACGTCAAGCCTTTATTTCCTTTCACTTCCAGGCATATCCTCAACTGAGCGAACTTTCGGCTTCATCAGCTCTGAATCTACTTGTACTACGTGTTATTCTCCTGACTTGCTAAGGCTTGAAAGGTAGTGGCTTTCATAAAGCTATTAAACATCTCTCATTTCTTATACTTCAATGAACTGACCAAGGTCTTCGATGAACTGACCTGACCAAGGTCTTAGAGAAGTATTTTCCTGCTGCTTTAAATCCTTTTCAACTGGGGAAGCCCTAGAATTGAACCTTGGCCCCCTTGTATGCATTTTCGCTAGGTGGCTTTTCCTGTTAAGGGACATCTTACTCTGCCTGACCACATGGTATGCTAATTATCTAGTTACCAGGATATAATCACATGGTTGCATGCAAAGCTAAGGAGACACACTTATTGCTGTAAAACTTAACTTGCTCTTCTTTGCCAGGTGAACATCCCCAAAACCTGCAGGACTTACTGCAAGAAGTGTGGGAAGCACCAGCCCCACAAAGTAACCCAGTACAAGAAGGGCAAGGAATCTTTGTATGCTCAGGGTAAGTTGCAGAACTATACATTTTACAGTGGTGACTCGCAAGACGAAAAGAATCCGTTCCGCGATTCTCTTCGTCTAGCGGTTTTTTCGTCTTGCGAAGCAAGCCCATTGACAGCTTAGCGGATTAGCGCTACAGCGGTCTAGCGGCTTTTCACGATCAGCTGTTAAGCGGGTTATCAGCGGAACAGCTGATAGGCGGCTTGGCGGCTTAGGAAAAGGGGGGGGGAAGCGGAAAAAAACCGCGGGGACGCGCAAGATTTTTTCGTCTTGCGAAGCAACCCCATAGGGAAATTCGTTTTGCGAAGTGCCTCCAAAACGGAAAACCCTTTCGTCTAGCGGGTTTTCCGTCTTGCGAGGCGTTCGTCTTGCGGGGCACCACTGTACTCTCAATTTCTTGGAATCACAAAGAGCATGCCTGCAATATTGTAGAAATGGTACTTTTTTTGAAACTTGGATTGCCATCTGTAAAACGGTATTTGAGCATATCTTTCATTAATTTAAGGAAATGCGGGAGGAGTACAGAGCATTGTGCCATGTGGGAAATACGGAATCAGCTCATGTCGTGAAGACATGAAGTGTTCTACTTCATTAAGTGGATTTTGCTTTTACTTTGCAGTGTTGGCCTTTATGTGCATAACCCATACAAAATGTGGGGGCGGGGGGGGGGGATAAGGGAATACAGAGGTTCCCTTAACATTTAAAAATAAAGATTCTGCCTGCATATACCTCATCACACAACACTATCCTAGTAAAGTAGATAAACACCACCTGGTTTGTGAAACCTCAAAACCTCAAAAAAAGAAAAATAGGCAAGGTAAGCTGTTCTGAGAATGTGTGGCAGGAGGAAACAGTTGCATGTTGTAGTAACACAGATAGCCAACCTACCTAATGGTGAAGTTGGTTGTTCTTGTGTCCTTGTAGTGTTTAGGGGGGTTGAGTTTCAAGTAGACTTCACTGTTATCTGAAGGATGTAATTTCTTCCCATTAGGAAAGCGGCAATATGATCGCAAGCAGAGTGGCTATGGTGGCCAAACAAAGCCCATCTTCCGCAAAAAGGTGAGCCTGACTGTAAGGCTATGGAAACTTGTATGGTACAACTTGAAGCTGAGTATGCTGGTGTGGAACTGGAGAATTCCTGTTGCGGGTTTATTTCAGGAATTAATATGAATGAATGAATGAATGAATGAATGAATGAATGAATGAATGAATGAAAGAAAAATCAGAACTTCTGGGACTGGATCTTCCTTTTTAGGATCTCAGCTTAATTGTGGTCACTTTTCATTTTCACAGAATACTAATCTGACTGATTGCCTCACATTTTCACTTTTCTGATTCCCTTTCTTCCTTGTAGTGAAGGTAGAGGACAAATGTTGAGATAGGCCTTTGTCAGGGCCTGAATAGACTTTATTTTCTGTTTCAGGCAAAGACCACAAAGAAGATTGTGTTGAGATTTGAATGTGCGGAGCCCAATTGCAGGTCAAAGAGGATGCTGACCATTAAGAGGTGCAAGCACTTTGAGTTGGGAGGCGACAAGAAGAGAAAGGTACAATCCTTTGCTAAGTCATGTTCTGTGCAATGCTGGCCCCATCCTTTAGTATCCAAAATGATGCTGCCTGTCTTGCTAATTGTGGGTGTTTGTTGTGACAGTGGGAGATGATAGCTGTCCTTTGGACCATTAAATTGATTGTAAAAGTGGGTTTGATATAGTGCGATGACAGAAAAGAGTTGGAGGAATAAATAAGTGAAAACAAATCAGGATATGTACACCTTTCTTATGCACCTATCTTGTTTTAGGGCTTCCCTCAGGAGCCTTAATTTTTGTAGGAGTGCAGTGGATTCAAATAGTATGAAAAACTATACTTTTCAGGGTGCCTTATATGGGACCTACAATCATACAGGTTTGAAATCATTGTCTAGGTTTATCTTTAGTCTTTGGGAGTGGTCCTGGTTAGCTGATAGCAAGTGATGAGCCTCTTTTGCAAATGGGTGGTGGTGGGGAAGCTGTTGTTGTTGTTTAGTCGTTTAGTCGTGTCCGACTCTTCGTGACCCCATGGACCAGAGCACGCCAGGCACCTCTGTCCTCCACTACCTCCCGCAGTTTGGTCAAACTCATGCTGGTAACCTCGAAAACACTATCCAACCATCTCGTCCTCTGTCGCCCCCTTCTCCTTGTGCCCTCCATCTTTCCCAGCATCAGTGTCTTCTCCAGGGAGTCTTCTCTTCTCATGAGGTGGCCAAAGTACTGGAGCCTCAGCTTCACGATCTGTCCTTCCAGCGAGCACTCAGGGCTGATTTCCTTAAGAATGGATGCATTTGATCTTCTTGCAGTCCATGGGACTCTCAAGAGTCTCCTCCAGCACAATAATTCAAAAGCATCAATTCTTCGGCGATCAGCCTTCTTTATGGTCCAGCTCTAACTTCCATACATCACTACTGGGAAAACCATGGCTTTAACTATACGGACCTTTGTTGGCAAGGTGATGTCTCTACTTCTCAAGATGCTGTCTAGGCCTGTCATTGCCCTTCTCCCAAGAAGCAGGCGTCTTTTAATTTCGTGGCTGCTGTCACCATCTGCAGTGATCATGGAGCCCAAAAAAGTAAAATCTCTCACTGCCTCCATTTCTTCCCCTTCTATTTGCCAGGAGGTGATGGGACCAGTGGCCATGATCTTCGTTTTTTTGATGTTGAGCTTCAGACCATATTTTGCACTCTCCTCTTTCACCCTCATTAAAAGGTTCTTTAATTCCTCCTCACTTTCTGCCATCAAGGTTGTGTCATCTGCATATCTGAGGTTGTTGATATTTCTTCCGGCAATCTTAATTCCAGTTTGGGATTCATCCAGCCCAGCCTTTCGCATGATGTATTCTGCATATAAGTTAAATAAGCATCGAGACAATATACAGCCTTATTGTACTCCTTTCCCAATTTTGAACCAATCAGTTGTTCCATATCCAGTTCTAACTGTAGCTTCTTGCCCCACATAGAGATTTCTCAGGAGACAGATGAGGTGATCAGGCACTCCCATTTCTTTAAGAACTTGCCATAGTTTGCTGTGGTCGACACAGTCAAAGGCTTTTGCACAGTCAATGAAGCAGAAGTAGATGTCTTTCTGGAACTCTCTAGCTTTCTCCATAATCCAGCGCATGTTTGCAATTTGGTCTCTGGTTCCTCTGCCTCTTCTAAATCCAGCTTGCACTTCTGGGAGTTCTCAATCCACATACTGCTTGAGCCTACCTTGTAGAATTTTAAGCATAACCTTGCTAGCGTGTGAAATGAGTGCAATTGTGCGGTAGTTGGAGCATTAGTTACCACATGTAGACCTGACTTAGCTAATGCTGTGGGGATTCTTAGCAGAAAAGTGAATTCTCCCACTGAGCATGATTGGGCAGGTGTAAAGAGGGTGGTGCGATATTTGAAGGGTACCATGAATTGCAAATTAAGGTTACCAGCCGTCAGAGATCCTAAGTTGGTTGGGTATACTGGTGCAGATTGGGCTGGGGATAATGCTGACTATAAATCAACAAGTGGTCATGTTTTTATGTTCGGGGATGGACCTGTTGCATGGGGCAGTTATAAACAGAGCTGTGTAGCATTATCTTCCACAGAATCAGAATACGTTGCAGCAACAGAAGCCTGCAGAGAGATCGCCTGGCTTGATCAACTCATAAAGGACTTTGGGTTGGTGAGAAAAGGGCCTGCCAGCTTGCTGGAGGACAATCAAAGTTGCCTGAAGCTGACGCAGAGTGAGAATTTCCTGGCCAGAACAAAACACATTGGGGTTA
Organism: Podarcis muralis; assembly: GCF_964188315.1. Taxonomy (NCBI): domain Eukaryota; kingdom Metazoa; phylum Chordata; class Lepidosauria; order Squamata; family Lacertidae; genus Podarcis; species Podarcis muralis. Next base: position 17,842,892 of record NC_135674.1, read on the forward strand.
AATACCACTACATAGGCCAGATGATCCAGGATGGAATAGTGGAACTATCCTACTGCAGCACCAATGAGATGACTGCTGACATCCAGATGAAGCCCCTACCAAAACAACAACAACAACAACAACAAATGTTTATTCGGCTATTACGCCCATCATGAAGCACAACACAACAAAACAAATCAAATAAAACAGCGGACTCATACAAACCACAAGTAGTATAACACAGTTCACACTCACAAGGACGGATATTAGCCATTCATAAAAAAGTTTAAGATTAAGATTAAAAAATTTGGCACTACACTAAAAACAATATCTGATGTCATTATAGAAAATTCTTGTGACTATCAATAATCAGCTAACATTCCGTTCCGTCTCTTGTGCGAGAGGACGGCTGTTAGGAATTTAGCAACCTGTAGGGTAATATAAGGATCCACATCTTGAAGTACCCAGGCAAGCTGTAAGTCTACTGGTTTGTCAGCCATAGGCTGGATTATGGGGTTTAGAATACTAGCACGGGCTGAACTGTACAAAGGGCAGATAAACATAACATGATGTAGAGATTCAGATGTTTTCATTTCACAAGCACACATTGAAGGGACTTGGCCCTTAGTGAATCTATGTCTCAGCACGTTTGTTGGAAAAACATTGAACCTAGCTCTAATGAAGGCATAACGGTGAGACACAGCCATAAGCGATGTTAAGTAGGACGGAGCGCGGTAGATAGGGGTTATGCCGAAATTTAACGGCGAGCAGGCTCCACCACCAGCTACGAAATTTTGGTATAGCTCCACATCATCCAGCCTTTGATTTATACACCTTTTTGCCACATTTAGATCCAGTTTGAGCAATTCAGTGGGCGAGATCTCATAGGACAGCAATTTGGCATGGATTTTTCCTGACCACAAATTTGTGAAGTCATCCCGCCACATGCATTGAATTAGATAGTGGTTCGGGAGTTTATGCCATAGGGATATCCAATAGATCAAAACTCTCCTCCATATGACTAACTCCACTGAGGGGATCTTCATTTCTAAGCGAATGGCCGCATTACTTACGCATGTTGGTAATTTTAAAAGTCGGCGTAAGAATTGGCTTTGAAGTGTCTCTAAAGGTGAGAGGTTTGCAAAGGCAGCCCATAAAGGTGCAGCATAGGCCATTGTGGCCATCACTTTGATGCTATACACTTTCAAGGCCGCAGGGATGAATAAGGCCCCCTCAGAGTAGAAAAAACGGAGGAGGGAGTGTGATAGGGCTTTTGTCTTGTTTTGAAGATATTCAATGTGCGCTTTCCACCCTAAATTATATTGAAAATAAATTCCTAAGTATTTAAATTTATGTACTTGTTCGATTTTCGTGCCCTCCAGCTTCCAAGAATAAAGTTTTCGACTCCTTGAAAATATCAGTACTTTAGACTTGGTGTGGTTGATAGACAGATGATTAGAAAGGCAATATGTCGCAAAAATCTTTAATGCCCTCCTTAAACCCACTCTAGAGTAAGAGAGTAGTACCGCATCATCTGCGTAGAGAAGTAAAGGACAACGGTAATCAGCTATGCGAGGGGTGTGGATAAATTTTTGTGCGACGGCTAATGGGTTCCTCATATCACTGATAAATAAGTTAAAAAGAAGCGGCGCTAAAATACAACCCTGGCGTACACCCTTATTTACTGGCACTGGGTTAGTCAGGTCTCCAGCAGGGGATAATCTCACCCTGGCCACGGACCCGGCATGAAGTTGGGAGATAAGCCACAGGAGCCTTCTATCTATTCCCCAGCAGGCAAGTTTATCCCATAGCAATTTCCTCGGAATACTATCAAATGCAGCTTTCAAATCTATGAAAGCTGCGCAAAGTTGGCCCCGTCGAGGTGTCGAGTATTTCCGGGCTAAGTGATAAAGAATAATTGCCTGGTCTGTTGTGGATCGGTTTGATCTAAATCCAGCTTGCTCATGTCCAATCAGGTCAGCCTCAACTGACCACTTCATCAGCCTTTTCAGCAAGAAACGGGCATATATTTTCCCAATGGACGATAGCAGACTGATATTCCGATAATTCCCTGGGTCACCGGGAGGGCCTTTTTTGTAGATAGGAATTATAATGGCCTCCTTCCACGTTCCTGGTATTAAGCCCGTGGCATTTATTGCGTCAAACGTTTTAGCTAAGATCCCTGCCCACCATGCAGAATGAAGCTTTATGGCCTCAACTGGGACCAAAACTGGCCCAGGGGCCTTACCAGTTTTCAGCTCAGCTATCAATTCTAGGATTTCAGCAGGGTCGGTATTGGGCCAGACGGGAAGGGGATTAGAAGGTCTCCAATGAGTGGCCGGAGCTTCTGCCACTGAGAAATATTTTCTCAGGAACTGCTCCCATGTTGGGGCCGGGATCACCGTTAAGGGATATTTCGTGTTTCTTCCCTTTATTAAGGACCAAAATTTCCGGGAGTTATGAGATTTCGAGGCAGAAATTTTAGTCTGCCAACGATTTGAATGCCATTCCCGTTTGGCCGATTTCTGGGCCTGTTTGTATGCTTTTTTAGCCAGGGAATAAGATGGAGGTAAAGCCGGAGCACCGGAAAGTTTATAGTCATTGTATATTGTGTGAAGATGGAGTCTGGCTAGTTTGCAAGCCGAGTTGAACCAAGGGGCGCCAAATTTAAAATAGTCTTTTTTAAGTCCATAGGTAGGAGAAGTAAAAAAGCGAGTTAAAACTTCTATCAGGCAAGAAAAAGAGTTCAAACAGGTAATAGGATCACGTGGGACTATTCCTACGTCCGGCTGATCACCAGAAAACTTTTCTCTGATAAAATCCATATATCTATGAGCGAGGGCAGGGGACCATCTAGTCCCCTTTACTTTAGTGGATGACTCCACAGTCACCGGGATTGGGTGGAAGCGGTCGAGCAACTGCCAGTCAACACATAACTTGGTTGTCAGGGGAAGATGGTCACTAAATTGGGCATTATCAATTTTAAAGGAGGTGACATTCAAAAATAGATCCCGGGAAACCAAAACATAGTCGAGAACACTGTTGGATTTTAACCCCAGGTGGGTGAACTCTCCTGGTATGTCTGGAGGACACCTGCCGTTTAATATTATTAAATTGAGGCGTAGAGTCATCTGATAAAGCATCACTCCCGCCTTGTTGACTTTTACATCCTTTGATATTCTAGTGGGGGTGTATGCTAGATCGTAAGTTTGAGCGCCAGGGTCAGTCCACCACTTAGACTTTTTAAGAGCCTCCCAATTTGAGGCTATCCGAGCGTTAAAATCGCCTCCAGTAATGGAGGGGACATTGGGATATTTAAGAAAGCAAGAAAGTAAAAAATCCTCTAGGGATTCCCATCTAGAAGTAAGATCCGCTGCTAACCCTCCCGGAGGGAAATAGACATTTGTAACCAATAAAGAGAAGTTACCACCAGAGATCAGTCCGGTAATAGCATAAGGCGGAAATGCATGCACTAGTGAAAGTTTAGCCCGAAGTTTAAGGGAGATACCAATTGTAAGGCCACCTTTAGGGCGGCCACCATTCATTGACGGGCTAGCAGGCAGACATATAAACTCAAAGCCATTTAACTCAATTTCCTCCTCCACCCAAGTTTCTTGTAATAGTATAATAAGAAAGGAATTAATATATTTTTGGAATTCTGGATCTAATTTTTTACTTTTCCATCCAGCAATGTTCCAACTTAATATTGAAGGCTGGGGTTCCCCCGTACCTCCAATTGACTGTCATTCGGAAAATTGGCTCAACTTTAATACGGGAAGAGGGGAGCCAATAAAGAAATCAGTTATCTTCCTCTGATGAAAAACCTCTCGTAAAGGCTGAGTGGGATTTACAAGGTCATCTGACTGTTGAGCTTGGCCACTCGATCTACTAGGAGTAGGACCTTGAACAGGGGCGGACCCCTTTTCCAAAAGAGTTTGGTGGGCCACCCAGGGTGGACCAGCTATCTCGTCAGAAGTTTGGTCTCTCTGTAGCCTGCTACTGGTCTTTTGAGCTACATGATTTATGTGGCCTGTTGGGTCTTCAATCAGTTCCGTCACTGATCTTGCTGTTGAATCCATGATACTCCGCAAGGAGGGATGAGGCTGGGTGGGAGGACTATTTGGGGAGGTTGGCAAAGACACCTCTTCTCGTGATTGGTCAGTGCTATAAGAAGGTTCCAGGTCTGGCATCGATGAATGTGTAGAAGGGGATTTTTCCTGTTGTGTGCTGCTTTCTTCAGGTATGTTTTTCGATGGACGGTCATGCAAATCTATTAAGAGCACAGAGGATTGTTCTGCTTGGAGGGGAGGACTGGTTGTTGCTTCTTGGGGTTGTATCTTATCCTCCATTGCCGACATGCATTTAGCATTAGATATTGAGAGATCCATGTGATCTGGTTCTTCTAGAGAGACATATTCGCTGTACGTGAGTATTCTGGTGTTGAGCTTCCTAATAAGTTGGGTTTTAAGCGATTCCAGTCTTTTAATAATTTCTTTTTGTTCCACCACTGGTAAATCTGCGAAGGAGGCAATGAGTTCTATCTCTTCTGGTGGTGTCAGGCCACTTTCCAGATGGTCATTGTTCTTTGCTAGGGGAGTGGAGACCACATAGCTCTTCTCCTGAGGTAGACCACCCACTCCGGTGTCCACTGGTGGATCGGGTTTAGCAGATTTTGAGCCCTCTTTGGTTGTTGCCTCCAACAGTAGGGGTTTAGGCTTAGGGTCTATAAAGGCTCTTGTTGGTACTATCCCACAGCGAAACAAAAATGCTTTCTTTCGTAGTATGATCGTGGGAATTTTTGTGGATTGGAACGCAAGCAGGACTCTCTGGGATTTATGATGATGGACAAGGGGGAGGACTGCACAGAGGTCAATTTGTGTTGCCTCCATATTTAAAAGCACCTTTAGGAGATCCTTGGCACCACACAGAGTTCTCCATCTTGGGTCCCCATTTTGTATAGTTAGGCTCACTTTCCTTGGTGTTAAGATCAAGGATTGATGACCTAATTGAAGGTTAAGGCTGTATTTAATTTTGTCGGTACGTTTGTTATTTAAGGACAAACTCCTCGTCCCCTTCCTCTCTTCAAGGGACTTAACACCGGCTGACGCTGGGGAAGTAGTAACTAGCTTTTGTTGGAGGCTGTGCAGCTGGGACGAAAGATCATCTAGTCTTTTGAATATACAGTGCAAGGTTTTGATTATTAAATGGGACTGTTCAAATGTCATATGATTGGTCGTGCCAAGGACCGGTTCCTCCTTCTGTGGAGAGACTGCACTCTTACTGTTGGTCACATCGCTTGTTGTTTGTGGCGTTATTCGCTCTTCATCTTTAAGTGCAGACGCGCAATCAATCAGTGGGTTGAAACGGTTCTGCGTTTCTACCATGTAGGAACAATCCAGTAGATTACTCCCTTCTTTAAAGTGACATGGTTCAACCCTTGTTTGCTTTGATCTCGGAAAGGGAACGGGGACTGTCTCCTCGGAGTCTCTAAGACGTTTCCCATATCCCATATTACAGATATCGATAAGGGGGGGGGATAGTATTTCAACGTCAACCCAGGTGATAAATATTTCCTTCTAGCCTACCAGCACTTGCAGTGGGGGGATATTTCACTGCCTGTTCATATGAACGTCGGCGTCTTCACCTACACCCTCACAGGCCGGCAATTTAGGTCTTTTTAGGTCTACAAGGAGACTACCGGTAAGCAGCACAGACCATTCCTTAGAAGTCCTGCTCCCACAGGACTAAAACTAATATAAGATTCTCCTTCAAAGCTTATCGCAGGGCCCACCGCTGGTCGGTCTCAGAAGAAAGGGAAACTCCCAAAGGCCTCACCTTGAACAGGGGAGTTTCTCTTCGTGCAGCTTAAAGATTTTCCTCCAGCATCTAGGTCACCAGCTCAAGCACACATTACCACCGCCACCGCGAGTTCGTTCTATTTTAGTCCAAGTTTTTAGCCAGGAATCAAAGCAGGCAATCAATCACAGGAGCCACTCCTTTAGGCATTTGTTGATGGGGGAGGCCAGCCTGGTCAGTAGCACAGCAACAAGCCAGTAAAACAATAAAAACGTTAACTAGGAAAAACAGGGGCAATGGTGAAGTGCTAAGGCAGCCAATAAATCATTAAAACTATAAAATTAGAGTCCAAGAAAGCTAAAAAACCGACTTAAAATCTTAATTGAAGGCAGGCGAACCTGACTATGCTGCTATCTCCGTCGCCATCTTGTGAAGAGTCTCTGCCCTACCAAAAAAGAGTTTCCAGAATCTACGTGTCAAGCTGGGACTCTGGGTGGTTGAATAAAGTTGTTTATGTTTTGTGTATGTTGTATTGCCTGAGAAGGGGTATGTGGGATGTCAATAACAGTCAATAACAACATTCCTAGAGTGTACATGTTTAAACATGGGGAGGGATGTCTGTCCAGCAAGCAGGTAAACTTCCTGGGGACGGACTTCCTCCGCATGTGACCAGAGGTGGGTGTGGCCTCACCTGTGCAGGTAATGATAAAAGCACAGGGCAGGCAGCCATTCTCTCTCTTGCTCTCTTGCTCTCTTGCCTCTCTCATCTTCATCTTCTGAAGGAGCAACATGCCCTCTTGGCTCTCAGCCAAGAGAGGACTAAGGGACTATCTTGCCATAAGATAGATTCTGAATGTATGTAACCTTTTAAAGCTGTCTGCCTTCTGGGATCACATTGTGAACAGAACGTGAGTAAACTCTTTTATACTTTTATAAAGACTGTGTCGTGTCTTGTATTTTAAGAGGGAACAAAGGGGAAATAACTAGAGTAATTATTATAGAGGTTCTAGCGAACCTGTGCAGACGTTACCGTTGCGAACTTAAAAAGGGGAATGTCTATAAACTCTGCTGATATTTTGGGAACTTGTTAGCACAAGTTGGATATGTAGCACCCTGCTTGTGGTTAACGCTTAGCTGGAATGAAATATTCAACGCAGCAATAGAGAAATTAAAATAATAATTTATTTGTCAGACAAATAAATGAGAGGCACAGTGGTATATGGTTACCAAGCTCTGGCCTGGCCTCCTGCCATTATGGCCAGCACTTATATTCCCTTAATCCAGCCCCCTTTGCTCCTCCTGTGGCTGCATCTGTCCAATCAGCCTGGTTGGATTTCCTATTGGCTGCCTGCTATATCCAATCACAAAAGATACACCCATTTCCTTCTATCCTTATAAGGGAGACAAAGAGCTATATATTGTTACATCTATAAATGACAAATAAGTAATAATATATCTTACATGGAATCTTAATTACCAGCTCACCTCTTGCCCTCTTTGCCCTATTGCCTTCTAAAACAAATGGTTAATCTTAAATTTTTATCTTAAACATATGTCAAGGATCTTGAGTTTCACATCAACATTGAAAGATCTCCTTCATTTGAAGGTTTCTAAACAAATGTCTGGCAACTATATATATCAGGACTGCTTGGATGGCGTCTTCTTGTCTGGCAGGGGGGCTAGGCTGGTGGCTGACTTAATTTCAGGATAAATACAACTCTTACAACTATATGAAATAAGAATCTAGCATTTCTTAAATCCTTTGCATAATTACATTTAAGCCAATATATTTAAGCTAATATATTTCATACATTATCATAGGTAACCTTTTAAAAGAATAAAGCTTCTCAAAGTAGAAAGGAAGGAACTCAGTAAAAAACAGCTTTTAAAAGAAACCTCTTCAGTTCACACCTCCCCCTTTCCCCCTCCTTTCCATCCTCAAAATAAAATAGGAAGAAGCTTCTTCTTCCCCAGCCAAGCCAGTTGCCTTTCCCAACATTTATTGCTCTTTTTAACTCTCTCAGTTTAAGAAAGAAACTGCTTTTAGAAGATTTCCTAAAAATGCTCTCTTTTCTGTCAGCTAGATGTTTTTTTTTTCCCATTTGCCTCTGGCCTTAGAAAATACAGCTCAAGGTTTAAGAGAGGCCCATGGTATCATTTTACTATTTACTCATTCCTAATTATGTTTATCTCTGCTTTTTTATCTTCTGTAACATGTAAGGTCAATATCCTCGCTCTTAGTCTGTAATTCCAGCTTTTACGACTTTGAGAATTGTTTTCTGCTATAAATCAAGGGGGGGCCCCTTGTCTTAGGAGAATGGCCAAGGTTTTCTCTGCCTGGCATGAAACATTTGTGAATTCAAGCCCATTTTAGACTTTATGAACCTGATCAAGATATAAGCCAATATAAGTCTTGATTAAAAATGCAGTCTATATTCAGATGCCACAGATAAGGATATAATCTCACAATATATCCTTTCCTGCACCCCTGAACATTTCCACAGGTCAGGGGTGCCACGGGAGACACTGGCCTCTGTCCCTCTTTCCTTCCCTCCCTCCTCGGATGCCATCTCTGCCTCCCCAAGGCTTGCCCAGCTGTTCTCCCCCAGAGAATGGAGCCTCTGGGGCTGGCCAGGGGGTGTGGGCTGCCAGGAGCTGAGGCGGCCTCAGAGGAAGCAAGCCAACTGGCGAGGGGCCCTTGCTGTTGGGAATGGACAGGCAAGTCCCAGGCCCCTGGGGGGCAGCGGGGGCAGCTCAGAGACCAAGAGGAGGAATCCTAAGGAGAGGGGAGAGGAGAGGAGGCTGAGAGAGCACTCCGCAAGGGAGGCTGTTCGAGAAAGGGGGAGGGGAGGCAAGCTGGGCAAGCAAGGGGGGACCTAACTGGTCTCCTGAGCCCCATAGGGGTGCTGCAGAAAGAAGGGAGTTGGTCCAGGGAGCCGTGGACCCAAAAAGGTTGAAAACCTCTGTACTTTTATTTCCTCCAGTAAATTACTTTGCTATTATAGCAAGGCCACTGGACCCAAGAAGCCAGTAGAATATTCATCTCCTCTCTTTGTGTCTCAATCAAAGCTGAATTTTCCCTTTTCTTGTCAGGGAGAGATCTGTCACGGCCTGGAGATTCGGAGGAAAGAGAGAGGGGAAATTCTGGCCTATCATGCAGACCTGGACAAGGAAAGCAAAGACCTCCTTGGAAGTGTCCCTATTGTTACTAGTGAGGGAACAAGCACTTCAAGAAACAAGTCAGGACTGAGGAGGGATGGGGAAATCTGCCCATTTCAACTTCTCCCCATTTCTCCTTTTTCCATATCGGTTTGTTATTTATTTATTATTCTGAAAATGAATCAGATGCTAGGGTGACTACCTTCTCGTATAAATATTTTGATACGTGCTTTGCCCTCATAAATACATTTTTTGTTAACATTACCTGGCTGGGTCAACCTTGAGAAATTCAGAGGTGTGAATTTCAAAAGATTGCTGTTTTGGTCTCCATATTTTTCCAAGAATTGCGAATTAGGTAAGTTCACCTTTGAATGCAGCTAAATGGAGTTTATTTCCCATTGTTGTTTATTATGTGAAAAGCAGTCAAGGAGAAGCCTGAGGACTTGTGAGCTGAGAGGGTGGAAGGAGTTCAATTCAAATCCTAATTCTCTTGCTGATGTTTTGAAGGCTGACCATCTTCCTCACTCAGACCTCCTCAGAAACGGAGAGGCTGAAGACTGTGGAGAAGTTCAGACAACTGCGCCAGTTCCTGGAAGAAGAAGAAGAAAAGCGTCTGCTGAATCATGTGGAAGAGGTGGAGAAGGAGATTGCAGGGAGAAGGGATGAACAGCTGGCCAGACTCTGCAGGAAACTCTCCTCTCTTGAGAGGATCATCCAGGTGATGGAGGAAAAGGGTCAGCAGCCAGCAAGTGAACTGCTGCAGGTAAGACGGCTCCAGGAAAAGGCTGCCTCCCATCCTTTCTGTGCCCCTTTCATGTAGGGGCTCAGTTGACGGAGCCTCGAGTCAGCTTTGTAATGGACAGGAACACCCCAGAGACCTGGGATGCTGAACTCACCTGAATGCCGACTAGAGAGTCTTCAGTCCTCTTGATGGAATGGGAGGGGATTTTCTGCTCCTTGCTGATGATTTGCCTCCGAATGCCTTCCCTCTGGGCAATGCTGCCTTCCTGCCCTGCCCTGGGCTTCGCCAAGGATGCAGTCAGGCCTCCTTCTGACATGAGCCAGTCTCTTGACCCAGCTTCTCTTCCCGTTCCCTCCACAACTTCTGGGTGGATCCCCTTCCCCATAGATCCTGATCGGCCCAAAATGGTGCTCGGTCACAGTGACCAAAGAGCAAGACAGAGGGACTCATCCAGACTGCGCCACCTTCTCCACTCACAATCCCTTATGGCCAGACATACAAGTGCTTCTGAACGCCCTCTTTAAGGTGGCTGAGAAGGCTGACATACTGGCAAAGGCAGGAGAAACCCTATTACGGAATGATTGCCAGATGTCCCCGTCTCCCGGGGACAGTCCCCGGATTTACAAATCTGTCCCCAACAAAATCCGTCCCCGGATTTCATATAAGGCCCCCAGATTTATATTTTAAGCGTTGTAGATTTATTAGTAGGGAAGGAATGTTGCGTGATTGGTTCAACAGCACAAGACACATCATATGGGGACTTCCGGTGAGGCAAAATGGCGGGTGCCATGGCAATGAGCAGCTCCTGAAGCCAGCCAGAGCCAAGTGCACTACCAGGCTGGCTCCGGGCTGCTGAGACTACCACTGCCACTGCCGAGGGGGAACCAGGGATGCCCGGCGCGTCAACTGGGGGAACCGCTGACACCCCCCCCCCCCCAGGACCCAAATCAAGGCGGGAGTGAGAGCGCCCAGCCACGTGGCCTACTGCCCAGTGGCGCTCCAGGGCCAGTAAAAACCCCGGAGCCAACCCAGGGAGAAGGAGAAGGAAGAGAGAGAAAGAGGAAGGAGAAAAAAGAGGGGAGGCCAGGAGCCAAGCACCCCTTCCTGAGGGGGAGAAGAGGCCCAGAAAAGATGAGCCCTTCCCAGCCCAAAGGCGTTCCCCTGAGATTCAGCTTCTGGGCTATGGCTAACCAGGTTAGGAGCAGGAATATTGGGAGCGGGAAGGAACTGATGTCATCTGCCAGAGCAGCTGGCTAATTGAAGGGAATGAGGTGATAACAAGGCTTTCAAATCTGAACTCTTGTTTGCGGCTGATTAGGATAGAGGGAGGTGGAGAATAAGGGCAATCGGAAGCAGACTCTGGGTAGTTTGTTCCTTTTCTTTGTTCAGGTTCCTACGTCACACGACAGGTCCCCCCAGCTGGGCTTTTTGCAAGAAGAAAAGTGATAGGTAAATGCCCTGGAAATCTTGACTGCATGTAGTATCACCACCCCACAAACAAATCAGGATGAATGCTCAAGAAACAGGTCGCCTGGAATGATCTTTCTGCATATGCTTCCTTCTGAGCACCTCACAAGTAGCATACTGCACGCACTTTGTCCCCCGAACTTCTATGTTACACACACACACACGTGTGAGTCTAGGCAACCCTAGTCATTGCTGGAATGGGGTCATCCAGAGTTTTGGAGTACATTGTCAGCAATATGTTGCTGATACACAGCTCTGCTTCATCTTGACACCTGTGGCTGTGGCAGAGGGTGCAATGTTTTAATCTAATTGTCAGCTCTACTTGGAGAGACCGTGGGAAATGAGCTCTCTGCATTTTCTTCCTCCTGAACACCCAGAAGTAGAGCCAAATTTCTATTTCCTACGCGCAAGCTCATATGCACACACACGAGGTTCCAGGGCTTCCAGGCACTTTCCCAGGATTCCCTTTTCCTTCAGAATGAGGCACAGCAGAGACGTGTATTGTATATTACATTGAAATCTTTTAATAAAAATTGATTTTTTTAAAAGAACTTGGAGAAAGGGTTAGCGTCCTTGAGGTCCTGAACATCTGCAGGTGGGCGGGTGCTGTAGCATGAGAAGTTTTTATCTCACTCAGTTTCCAGACAAAACAAAATCAGGCAGAAGCACAAGAAAGATGTTGTACAGGAATAGCAAGCAGAGAGTTAGACCTTCACCACTTTGGATTCAATTTCAACAGAGTTCATTTTAATTTAATGTAACTTAATTCATCCTAGAACATTTCTACCCCACTTGATTGTCAAAAAACCTTAAAGCAAGTTTACAAAAACTCCTCATGGAAATGTTGAATGATCCAGTGAAATACAGGCACACATTTCAAAATATTGCCGTGACAATTAAACTCAGCAGTAAGCAAAAGGCTTTCCACACCCTGCAGCCTTCCACATGTCTTCCAAAGGCCCCTAAACCTGAAGGCTTTACGGAGGTGTGGGGAAGAGTACAGTGAAGGCAGCTGCCTGGGGTCCCTAGGCAGGGAGTTCCAAAGTGTTAGCGCTGTTGCACTAAAATAGAGATTCCTTGCAAGTGTGGAATGAGTCTTACGTGGCAGCTAGAACAGTCCTACTTGTGCAGGTTGAATTGGTTGAGTAGGCACACAAGGCGTAAGGCGATCCCACAAGTGTAGAAGATGCCAACCAAGCCAAGGTGCTTGAAATACCTGCAGCGCCACAGCTGCATCTCCTCCACAGGTGTCTCAAAAGACCCCTCACCTGTGCTATCTGTATATCACAAATGACCAAGCATCAGCAAAGCCTCTCCATCCCTGGAAGTCACATTTCACCATGACACCAACCTGGGAAGGGTAGCTCATGCTGCAGAATGAATTTCCAAAGCTTCTACACTTAGGCAGGAATAAGAAGATAGATGCACAAATATAGGATGGGGACACCTGGTTTGACAGCAGCGCATGTGAAAAAGATCTAGGGGTCTTCTTGGGCCTCAAGCTTAACCTGAGTCCTCATCGTGGAGCAGCAGCAGAAGCGCTAAGGCAATTCTAGATTTTATCCACAGAAGTCTAGCGTTCAGATCAGGGGAAGTAACAGTACCCCTCAATTCTGAGCTGCTTCCCTTCATAGCACTGAGCTCCAGTGCAACTCCTTCCTGACCCAGGAAGCAGACGCCAGCTTCCCAACAGCCCTGGAACTGCCCCCATCTCCCCTCCGATCTCTTGTGGGCCTGGCCCAGTTCCATGCTGTTAGGACCTCCGTGTAAAATTGTTGCTCCAAGACACAGAATGCCACTGGAGATGAGCTGTTGGGGAGAAGCGGCATGGGGGAGGTTGCTTTCCTGCCTGACTTGTGGGCTTCCCAGAGGCATCTATCTAGTCAGCCAGTGTGTGGAACAGGAGATTGATGTGTTTATTACATCATCTCCAATGGCTAGACTTCACTCCGAAGGGGGCTCCCAACCCAAAGTGGATGGGCATTGCCCTACAATTGGTGTGTGTGATTGATTATGCAGGGAGGAGCTTACCTCATGTTAGCAACCCTGGTGGAGGTCAAGCATTATTCTCCCACCGTTCCTCCATGGAGCTCAAGGGTCTTCCCCCTCCTCATTTTATGCTCACAACAACCCTGTGAGGCAGGTTAGGCTGAGAGGCAGGAACTGGCCCAAGCGCACCCAGACAGCTTCATGGTTGTGTGGGGATTTGAACCCTGGCCTTCTAGGTCCCAGCCCAACACTCTACCCACTACACCACACAGCCAGCCAGGAGTCCAATTCCCAGAAGCCTCAGCCAGTACTGCCCTGTGATGCTGGAGCTGTGGAAATGCATTGCCACCCATTGGGACTCTTTTTCTGCTTCAGCAAGACAGTCTCCTAGGTTCTCCTTGAGGGCTTTTAGGCTAGAATAAATGAAAGTCCAGTGGACAAATAACAGCAGGAACCTAGGCGAATGGCTAGAGGAGAGGATTGCTGATGGCTCTAGATATAATGACTAGGCTCTGCCTCCATTGTTGGAGGCAGTGGTGCCTCTGCATCCTAGTTGCTAGAAACCACAGGAGGAGAGAGCGGTCTTGTGTGCGAATCCTCCTTGTGGGTTGGCCTCTGGGTGAACAGGATGCTGGACTGAATGCTGGACTGAACGGGCCACTGGCCTGATCCAGAAGACTCTTTGGATGTTCACTGCTGAGGATCTCATGAGAGATCTTCCACGGTGCAGCAGGAAGGGTTCTGGAAATGGGATGAAGGACATTGCAAGACGTTGGCCAGTACAAACGTTTAGATCATCATGCACTTTCCCAGCTGCACACAGATGGTGAGGTTTAACTCTGCTGAAAACAGATCATTTGCATTCTCCCACAAATGAGAAAGAGGAAGGATAATGGCAAAATAAAGTATCTTCTCCTAGTTCTCTAAATCCGTCCAAAAGATTATTGGTATAGGAGCTCCAGAGTGGCTGGTGAGAGCCATGTGGTTGAGCTGGAGCAACTAGATCAACTCTCTCTGCAAGCTGAGTTTCTCAGGTACACCAGGGGTGAGGGGACAATAGCCTTGACTACCTATTTCCTCCCAAGGTAAGGGGAAGACGCATGGCTAAGATGGCAGGACAGCTTACTCTATGATGTTAACCCCTTCATGCACTAATTAGACTGAAGCATGTTGGTTATATGAGACTGGTTATCCCACACAACATGCTCTCACGCAACCCATGCCCTCCAACTGAAAACCCATTTCCTGGACAATATCAGCATTGTGTTTTGTGCCTGTGAACTGCACAGTGAATATTTTTTATTAGAAAAGAAAACAGCCCGGTGTTTCAGCTTCTCAAAGTTGTTTTATTCAGTGCGCTGCTACAGCTTGTCACACCCAAATCCTCCAAAGGAATCTGCCAAAGTGCTTTTCCAGGCAATAGGGGGCAGAGAGAGAGAAACCAAGAACCTCAAATTCACTAGACCAGGGATGGGGAATTGTGTGGCCCTCTAGATGTTGTTGGATTCCATCACCCCTGACCGCCGGCCATGCTCACTGAGGCAGAAGGCCATTGGATCTGGCAATATCTGGGAGCCCACAAGATTCCCAGCCTCCGCCCTAGACAAACAACCAGGCACTCAAGCTGTGAGGCATGCCTCTTACCAGAGGGAGGGTCACTCCAGAGGCAGCTGTGGCATGAGGGTGCTGGATCATGCCTTTGTGGGTACATCTGAGGATTAAAGAGGACCCCCTAGGAAGCGTGCTTGGAGATCTTCCTTACCACGTGGTTCTCAACATCAAGCTGGTCTAAGGAAGAAAAGCATAAGAGTTAGTCTTGAATCCCCACACACATGTGCTGGTAGATGCCTGCACACCACACATGTAAAGCACATCTCCTCCCACCCACACCCAAAAAGTCCTGGGAACAATGGTTTGTTAAGGGTGCTGGGAATCGTAGCACTGTGAAAGGAAAACTAAGGTTCTTAGGATTCTTTGGAGGGGGTGGAATGTTGAATACACAGCGGCCACATGGACGGACGGACGGACGGACGGACACACACACACACACACACACACCAGCATAGCTTCAACTTTTAGCACAAAAAGTCTTCAGCCAGATGCCATGCAACCCTTTGGCAGGGGCAACTTATCATTTTATTGACTTTCCATAACAAACAATTAAAAAGGCGGACAATCTTGCAAAGGAGTGTTGCCATTTAAACTGCTGGTGTGACGTAGGAACCCAAACAAAGAAAAGGAACAAACTACCCAGAGTCTGCTTCCGATTGCCCTTGTTCTCCACCTCCCTCTATCCTAATCAGCCACAAACAAGAGTTCAGATTTGAAAGCCTTGTTATCACCTCATTCCCTTCAATTAGCCAGCTGCTCTGGCAGATGACATCAGTTCCTTCCCGCTCCCAATATTCCTGCTCCTAACCTGGTTAGCCATAGCCCAGAAGCTGAATCTCAAGGGAACGCCTTTGGGCTGGGAAGGGCTCATCTTTTCTGGGCCTCTTCTCCCCCTCAGGAAGGGGTGCTTGGCTCCTGGCCTGTGAAATGCGCTCAAAATGTAAAGATGCCTTCTTTCCAGGGAGCCAAGGAAGAAGGGTGGAATTTGTTATACCCCCAAACCTTCTTACGTCAGAGATGCAGGAGTTGCGTCACCTCCAACTTCCTCAGGGATGAAGCAGCTATGAAAAACGAAACATCCCACTTGGGCACGGTTTCTGAGAGAGCAACAGCAGAAGACCCAGACTCTGGCAAGATGAGCATTTGCCCAGTGGATTCTGGCCGGTCCATGAGGGCAGACAGGGAATGGCTGCGGTGGCTGCCAGCCCCTTCCCACTCCATCTCAGATACAGAACGCATTTGCTCTGCCACTCCTTGGCTCTGGCGCCACCTACTGTTGGTCTCCTTGCCTTCCACCCTCCCAGTCCCAATTAGCACCATCCACCCCTGGTCCAGAGGCGCAGAGCAGTAGTTAGTTGATCTTGCGCCCTGGCAGAACCGTCCAGATTGCGCCCCCTAGCCACGGACAAGTTAGCTCTTCTTTCTGCCTCTCCTCCAACCCCCCCCCCCTCCACCCATTCAATTCACCCTGGAAGTACAAGTATCGAAAAGTACAATGTTAGAGGTTTCCCCCCACCCCATAGCAATATAATTGGATTCAGCTAGCTGGTCAGTCTACTTTCGGTTTCACTCCTGGCTCCTTGTTATATTAATACTGCATCAGAAACTTCCCAAGCAGATATCCAAAGTAATTTGGCATTTCTCCAGTTGTTAATGAGATGTCTCTTCTAGTCCAGGCAGTGGCGTAGCGTGGGGGGTGCAGGGGGGGCCAGCCGCACCGGGCGCAACATCTGGGGTTAGGGCAAATCCATGGGTTAGGGGGCGCAAATCCACGGGTTAGGGGGCACAAATCCACGGGTTAGGGGGCGCAAATTACTTGCCTTGCCCCAGGTGCTGACAACCCACGCTACGCCACTGAGTCCAGGGGAGTCTTTTGATCTTCTCCCAGGAAACCAAGAGTCGAAAGCAGTTGATTTTCCTTTTTTTCTTTTCCCCAGTCATTTCCACACAGTTAGTCATTATTAGAGTTATTAAAACCTTATTATATCAACAAATGCAATTTTTTTAGTCTCCCGTGCTTTCCTGGTGACCTTCAGCTTAAACACAAACTGCTCTGGAGTGAGAAAAACCCATCACACTCAAAAAGCCCAGCTGGAGGGACCTGGAAGTGTGCGGGGAAGAGCAATTTTGTAGTGGGTTTGTTGCACAGGAGCACCAAGTTCACTAACTGGCTGATTCAGATTGAATCCCATTCAAAAATAGTGCAATGGTGTGTGTTTCAGCCAGCCACCCGGCTGCTGCAACTATTCCCTGGGTGCCACCACACTGTCCTGTCTGTGTGTTTGGAAGGGAATGGGAGCTATGCTCCCCCCGGAGACACTCCACTCCTTCTTCCTTAGCTGTGTTGCTCAACAGTTGAGGCAACCTTCACAGTTCTGGGATGCCGATGCCAACGACCTGGAAGTGTGCTGTCAATATATTTACAGTGCAGGGGTTCCTCCGGAGGAGACAACCACTTGTTCGTTTTGCGTTCATGTCTTGCTTGCCCAAAACTTAACACAGTGGTTAGATTCTACTAAGGGAATGGTCAGAGTGCTTTAATCCATTCTCACTGGAAAAGCTGAAGTTCTGGGCTGGACCTGAATCCCTTCCACAAAATACTGACAGTCTGGAAACAGTCTGGGTGCAAACATGTTTTACTGGGGAAAGGATCTTTGCCTCTTCCTTCTTCCTAACCTGCAGTAGTGCCCTGGCAAATCACAAAGTGCAGGCTCCCTTCATGGTACTCACAGCCACACCGCTTCTAAGATTATACAAATTTAATATATCAACAACAAATAAACACAATAAGGCTATAATGATACAATCTGAATCATTAGGGGTGCATTGCAGCAGTCATTGCAAATCTCCATGAGTCGCCTTTCAGCCAGAAGCTCTGCAGCACAGGTGGTTCTGATGATTCCCCTGTAAGGAAGGCTTACAATGTAGGAGGCTTTGGGGCTTTGCGAGAGGGGGGGAAAGTGGGGACATCATAGAAGTATGCATGTTGTGGGAAAGGTGCAGAGCGATGTTTTCTCCCTCATAATATCAGAACCTGGATCTGGGGCTGAACCCGGGATCTGCACGCCAAGGCTGGAGTGCCAGCTGGCCATGTTGGGCGTCTCCCTGGAGAGTGGAAGCCAGGGGTTCGAGGGACATCGTGCTGCTCCTGGCAACCCCCACCCAACCCGACGTCCTCCTCCGCCTGAAACCCGCTTCCCCCGGGACACACTTCCCATCCTGGAGCGGCTGGGGTGGGAGCGCTCCCCACCCTCCTTTCCAGACTCTCCTCGTTCTTCTTCTTCATGCCTCGGGTGTTTTCCTGAGTGTATCTTCAGAACAACCCTCTGTGAGGGAGGCTAAGCTGGCCCAAGGCCTGGCCCAAGAACTGGCCCAAGGTAGCTTAGCCAAGTTGCCAAGGCCAGCATTTAAGACCACGCATCCATTCCCCTCAGATGATAAAGCCGGGATGAGTCATGCTAGCAGCCTGTGGCCTTGATGGGCTTTGAGGCAGCCCAGCCCCCTTGTCTGCAAGCAGGCTGCCTCCGGGGAGGAGCAGCACTTTTCTGACGGGACAGAAGCGCACGACTCCCCCCTGCCACTTGCCGCCCGCTCCAGTCTTTCTCCGGCGGCTCAGTTTAGCGGCTCATCCCAGGTGGGAATTCGGGTGGCGCTGCTTGCAGAAGGAGAAGCGGCTGGCGCTAGCGGACACTCCTATTGTTCTTCTCAGGTAGGACTTCCGGGATCCAGAGGAACGTTTTACCAAAAAGTATGGCTTGACTACTGATTTCCCATTTAAAGGATGGCAAAAAGACCTAAGTTTGGAGGACAGGTGAAAAAACCCACGAATTACATTTAAAGTTCTGCGAGATGCAAAGGAAAGTTTGCGTTTTAAACTTGCATTTTGCAGCTTGTCGCTTGGTGCGGTTAACGGAATGGGGATATTGAGAAAGAAGAGACTTTGAATTAGAAGGTTAGGATTTCAGGGTTAGATGGCTTGGATATTTGTGGTAGATCAAGTCAGAGTAAATGCGCACCTTGAGAACCACTGTATTAGACGTGTGTGGCGTATTAAGAATCTGAAAATAGATATAAAGTTAGTTTATACACAAAGACTCTATTTTGGGTTTCACCAGAAGACACTTTTTATAGACAAAAGGGTGATGGATAAAGAGAAATGGTTAATCTATTGAGAGTTCTTAAAGTGGAAACGGGGAGATTGTAAAATTTAAACAAGGGGTTTCTCTTTTACACTTAATAAAAGAGGGTTGGGGTGTTGTTTATGGGTTCTTTTCCCGGGGGGGGGGTGCTGTTGCTGCTGTTAATTTTTTATCTCTATAGTTTGGATTATATGATTTACGTGGAATCTTATTATTTATGTGGATTTTTTTTCAATTTCGTTGTGTACTTTTTGATATTTTGTTCATTGTTTACGACTAGTTTTGTCATGTTTGCAGTTATGTAATATTTTAATTTTTTTTGTAAGCTGCCTTGCACATGGTTTGAAATTTGGAAAGGCAACATACAAATAAATGATTGATTGAGAGATTCTAGTTGGAAATGAAGACTTGGGGTATGGAAGAGTGGAAGACGGGTTTTGAGATACAATTGTGCACATCATGTGATATCAAAAATGTACAAACTTTTGTTGAAATCCTAAACGGAAGAGGAACAGATTAAAAAGTGCACGATTAAAGGGGAAAGATTTTCTCTTTTTTTTGGTTATATTGTACAGTTGGAATAGTGGTAACATATGTGGACTAAAGAGTTAAAATAATAATTGAGTTATGACTTAAAATAGACTTTTAAATATATATATATTTAAGTATTGTTGGTATCTAACTCCCGAGAAGTTATTTAGAATACATGAAAACATACCAAATGTTTGTTGGAAATGTCAAGAAGATGAAGGGACATTTTCTCATGCTTGGTGGACATGTGAAATACAGTGGTGCCCCGCAAGACGAATGCCTCGCAAGACGAAAAACTCGCTAGACGAAAGGGTCTTCCGTTTTTTGAGTCGTTCCGCAAGACGAATTTCCCTATGGGCTTGCTTCGCAAGACGAAACGTCTTGTGAGTTCTTGCGAGTTTGTTTCCTTTTTCTTAAAGCCGCTAAGCCGCTAAGCCGTTAATAGCCGCTAAGTGGCTAAGCCGCTAATAGCCGTGCTTCGCAAGACGGAAAAACCGCAAGACAAAGAGACTCGCGGAACGGATTAATTTCGTCTTGCGAGGCACCACTGTAGCTTAAAACATATGAGATACAAATACATACATTGTGTTTGAAGGTTCCTATTCAACTGTTGGGACTTACCGATATACAGAAAGCCTTTCCTGACTATAGCGCTGCAGCAGCTCCCAGCCAAGTGCTAGGAAATGTTCCCCAGCACATGCCATGCTAGGAGGTCCTGCACCACTGGGTTTTTCAGGTATTCAGAGAAATTGTGGATTTTAGGACTTAGAAATGGGTCAGTAGCTTCATTTGGCACTGCCAAAAAAGACTGCCCCTTCAAATTCTGTTTCTAACGCGTATAATAATTTAATAATTATATTTTTTAATTATTTCTACCCGGCCCATCTGGCTGGGTTTCCCTAGCCACTCTGGGCGGCTTCCAGCAAAAGATTAAAAATACATTAAAACATCAGTCATTAAAAGCTTCCCTAAACAGGGCTGCCTTCAGATGTCTTCTAAATGTCATATACTTGTTTATTTCTTTGGCATCTGGTGGGCGGGCATTCCACAGGGCGGGCGCCACTGCCGAGAAGCCCTCTGCCTGGTTCCCTGTAACTTCGCTTCTCGCAATGAGGGAAACACAAGAAGGCCCTCAGTGCTGGACCTCAGTGTCCGGCCTGACCGATGGGGCTGTATTGAAGCACAATAGGGGGTGGCGTAGGGACTTTGTGCAGGTGATTGATGGTCAAAAAAAGGCAACCTTTGTGCTGTTTTATGTCAGGAGTTGGGAATTCTAGAAGTAGTACTCCTTTTTGCACATTCTTACTTCCTATACTGCTTGAATGGAAGAGGAAAACTTCACTTACTAATTAATTATGTTAAGCGAGGCAAATGTTAGGTCAGGAAGCTCAGCGCAGTATACCTGAAGGAGCATCTCCACCCCCATCCTTCAGCCCGGAGGTCCTCCTCCGAGGGTCTTCTGGTGGTTCCCTCCCCGCGAGAAGCGAGGTTGCAGGGAACCAGGCAGAGGGAGGGCCTTCTCGGTGGTGGCAGCCTCTCTGTGGAACACCCTCCCTACAGGTGACAAGGAGATGAGCAACTATAAAACCTCTGGAAGGCAGCCCTTTATAAGGAGGCTTTGAATGTTTGTTGTTTTAATGCTTGATATCTGACACTGATTTCTGTATATTGTATTTTCTTTGTTTTTCAAGCTTTCATAAAAAATAGCCTTTGAAACCAGCTGGTACAGTGGTCAGAAGACTTGCCTTCGTGTCCACAGAATGGAGAAGAAAAGTTCGCCCAACGAATCCCTGGGTGCGACCACAGAGACCTCCGGCTCCCACCTGGCTGAGCCTTCTCACTTCCAGCTCACTTCAATGCCCTCTGTTCCCAGAGATACCACTGGAACAGCTGCTTCCCTTAGCCAGGAAGAGTCGGGGTCCCAGCAGCCTTCCCAGCAGGCCTCCCACATTTCCTCCTCCTTGGGCAGTGCTCCATTGCAGGTCCCCGAGCAGCTTTCCGAAGAAAGGCCCCATGGCACTGGCCAAAGTGCTTCCCTCCCATCACCAGCGTGCAGCGACGTTCTCTAGCTTGCAGTCTGGGAGTAGGAAAAGTATGATCAGCTTTGAGGGCATTTCCTTTGGGAGTGCTCTCCAGGGGACCCAGGCTGTTTCCTCTACCTCTAAGTCTCCAGAGGGGTCTGTCCCAGCTCCGAGCACAGCTGATCTGGCTAAAGGTGGCCATGGGCAAGGCCAGGTAAGTCCAGATTGAGAGGTAGGGAAAGGGCTTTTTTTTTTTTAAAGATATTTATTAAGGTTTCCAATTTAATACAATAAAGAAAATCAAAAAGAAAAAAGCAAAAAAGTTTAAAAACACATAAAGTTTGCAATGCTTATTTTTCAATAACATATTTCCCTGACCTCCTCATACCTCCCCTTCTTGTATTCCAATTCAAATTGTTAGTTCAGCAAATCCTTATCAGTAATTTTTAACCTATTTCTATACCCTTCCCCCCCCCTCCCATATCACTCACAACATTGCAGCTAAAAACCTCTTAATTTCTATCCGACATCATTCAACATTCATTAATTTTACAATATTTCTGTAAATAGTCCTTAAATTTCTTCCAATCTTCTTCCGCCGACTCTTCTCCCTGGTCACGGATTCTGCCAGTCATTTCTGCCAATCCCATACAGTCAATCATCTTCATCTGCCATTCTTCCAGAGTGGGTAAATCTTGCGTCTTCCAATACTTTGCGATGAGTATTCTTGCTGCTGTTGTAGCATACATAAAAAAAATTCTATCCTTCTTTGGCACCAATTGGCCGACCATGCCCAGGAGAAAGGCCTCTGGTTTCTTCAGAAAGGTATATTTAAATACCTTTTTCAATTCATTATAGATCATTTCCCAGAAAGCCTTAATCCTAGGACACGTCCACCAAAGGTGAAAGAATGTACCTTCATTTTCTTTGCATTTCCAACATTTATTATCGGGCAAATGGTAAATTTTTGCAAGCTTGACTGGGGTCATGTACCACCTATATATCATTTTCATAATATTTTCTCTTAAGGCATTACATGCCGTAAATTTCATACCGGTGGTCCACAACTGTTCCCAGTCCACAAACATAATGTTATGTCCAACATCTTGTCCCCATTTAATCATTGCAGATTTGACCATCTCATCCTGAGTGTTCCATTTCAACAGCAAGTTATACATTTTTGACAAAATCTTAGGTTTTTTTTTTTTTTTGCCATTAAATTTTTATTCAAGGTTTGAAAAGAACAAACAAATACACACTTAAACATATTTACACATATTATTCTCCATTCCCTGTACTATACAAACACAAACTAAAACATAGAAATCATAATACAGAAAATTATAGTATTTTAGGTTCTATCGAACCTTTGACTTCCCTTCACCCATTTTGGTAAGTATCAAATAATTTCCGTGATTGCGTATTTAAATGTTAACCTTATATTTAATCACTGATAGAGTTACTCTAGCCCCGCCAGTTCCTCCTACATATCCGTTCCAATATATTTCCAAAATTTGTTCCAATTTTTCTGGACTTTCTGATCATCTTGGTCTCGTATTCTACCTGTTAATCTATCGAGCTCGGCGTAGTTTATCATTTTGACCTGCCAGTCTCTTATTGTGGGTATAGTTTCTATTTTCCAATTTTGCGCCAACATGATTCTTGCAGCTGTGGTGGCATAGAGAAATATTTTTTTATCTTCATTTTTTATTTCTTTGCTCATAATTCCCAGCAAGAAGGCCTCCGGTCTCTTGGGAAAGGTGTATTTTAATATTTTTTTAAGCTCGTTATATATTGCTTCCCAAAAGGCCTTCACCTTGTTGCATCGCCACCACATATGGTAAAGGTCTCCCTCCGCCTCTCCACATTTCCAGCATATCCTGTTCTTTAGTCTATACATTTTAGCCAGCTTCACCGGGGTGAGATACCATCTATACAGCATTTTCCAAATATTCTCCCTCAAAGCCGTACAGGCCGTAAACTTGATGTTTCTATTCCACAATTCCAACCACTTATCGAACTCTATATTATATCCGAAGTCGATTGCCCATTTGATCATTGCCTCTTTAACTTCCTCGTCTTTGGTGTACCATTCTAATAACATGTCGTATATTTTAGACAATGTTTTACTCTTACCTTCTACTATCTCAATATTAAACTTTGATTTTTTATCATCAAAACCTCTTTTCCTTTTATCCTCTTTTAACAGATCATTCACCTGATGGTATTGTAACCAGCCAGTGAATAGATCTTTTATTTCTTCATAAGGCTTAAGTTTGGGCCCTTGTTCTGTTTTTCTTACCAAGTCTTCATAAGTGGCACTCTTCCCCTCCGTATTGGCTTTTTTTATCGTTAAGACCTCTATTGGTGAGATCCACCAGGGCGTCTTTCTTTCAATGAGGTTTTTATTTCTCTCCCAAATCTGGTATATGGGTCCCCTAAAAATATGATTTAAAAAAGCCCTATGAACTTTCACTTTCTCATACCAGAGGTATGCATGCCACCCATACCGGTTATTAAAACCTTCCAGATCCAATAGATCTCTGTTCTCCAGTTTTATCCAATCTTTCAACCAGAGTAGGCATGCTGCTTCGTAGTACATGCTCAGATCTGGTAGAGCAAAACCTCCTCTTTCTCTTTTATCAATCAGTATTTTCATTTTAATCCGTGGTCGTTTCCCCTGCCAAATGAATTTCGCCAGGGATCTCTGCCATTCTTTACATTGTTTTACACCCTTAATAACTGGGAGAGTTTGAAATAAGAACAACATTCTCGGCAGGATATTCATTTTAACCACTGCTATCCTTCCTAAAAAAGAAAGTTTCATCCTCCCCCAGATTTCCAAGTCTTTCTTTATCTTCTTCCATGTAACTTCGTAGTTGTCCCTATATAAATTTAGATTTTTAGCCGTGATCCACACTCCCAAATATTTCACTTTCCTCGCCACCATAATTTCTGCCTTTCTTTCTAATTCTATCGTTTCTTCCTTAGTTAGATTTTTAACCAACATTTTAGTTTTGCTCTTATTTACTCTAAATCCTGCCACGGCTCCAAATTCCTCAATTTTTTGTAGGGCTTCTTCTACACTATCCTTTGGTTCCTCTAGGGTCAACACAATGTCATCTGCGTAGGCTTTGATTTTAAATTCCCTCTTTCCTACCTTAATCCCCTTCACTTTCGTTGCTTCCCTCAGTCTCTTATTAAGTATTTCCAAAACTGTTATAAATAATAGGGGGGACAGGGGGCAGCCTTGTCTAGTCCCTTTATAAATATTAAAATATTCTGTTGTAGTATTGTTTATGACCAACTTAGCTTTCTGTTCTTTGTATATTGCTTCTATGCCTCTTCTAAATTTTTCCCCTATTCCCATCATTTCCAGACTCTTCTTTAGGAAGTTCCACGAGATGTTATCAAATGCCTTTTCCGCGTCTATAAAAACCAATGCCGCCTGTCTGTCTATATTCATATCCAAATATTCGATGATATCTATCAAGTTCCTTACATTATCCCGTAGTTGTCTCCCTGGAAGGAAGCCTGTTTGATCTTTATGTATTTTATTGATGAGAACCTTTTTTAACCTTTCCGCCATTATGTCTGCAAATATCTTATAGTCATTGTTTAGCAGTGAAATTGGTCTATAGTTCTTTACATCCAAATTATCCACATCTTTTTTAGGAATCAATATAATATAGGCTTCCTTCCAGGTTTTAGGGATCCTTCCTTCTTTCAGTATATTATTCATCACCTCTCCCAGCACTGGTGATATTTGATTTATTAATGTTTTATAATATTTAGCCGGGAGGCCATCCGGTCCTGGCGCCTTCCCGGCTTTCATCTTTCCTATAGCCTTCTTTATCTCTTCCTGAGTGATTTTCTGATCTAGAACCTCTTTTTCTTCTTTTGCAATTTGTTTAAGATGGTGTTTTTGCAAATATTGATCTATTTCTTTTTCTGTTTCCTTTCCTCTATTATACAGATCCTTATAATATTTTTGGAATATCCTTTTTATTTCCTTTGGCTCTTCCACAATCCTTTCTCCCTCTCTTATTTTACTAATCGTATTTTGTTTCTTCCTTTCTCTTAGCTGCCACGCTAGATATTTCCCTATCTTGTTTGCAGATTCGAAGTTCTTCTGATTCATCAACTTGATTTTCCATTCTATCTCTTGGTTAATTATTGTAGAGAATTTGGCTTGTAGTATTTTTAAATTCTGTTTTATATTCTCTTCTCTAGGATTATCCATTAATTTTCTTTCGTTTTCCATAATCTGTGTTATAATCTGCTCTTTCTTTTTCTCTTTTTCTTTTCTCAATTGACTGTTTTTCTGAATCAGAAATCCCCTCATAACCGCCTTTCCAGCGTCCCACACCGTCTCTATAGTGGTTTCTCCATTTAAGTTCCACTTAAAATACTCTTCAATTGTTTCTATAGCCTTATTTACAATCTTTTGGTCATTGAAAAGGAATTCATTCATTCTCCATCTGCCTGTTTTATCATCTCTACCTTTTAACTCAATCGAAACCGCATTATGATCAGATATAGTTCGTGGCCAAATTTCAGACTTAGTTAAATTCTGTATCATTTCCCTCGAAACCCAGATGCTATCTATTCTCCCCCAACTCTGGTTCGGGTTTGAGAAAAAGGTGAATTGTTTCACAGTAGGGTTTTTATGTCTCCATGCATCCGTCAGTCCCAAATTGTTGACCATATCAAAGAAAGATCGGGGCAATTTGCCCTCTTTCTTATCATGTCTTTTTGTTAACTTGTCTATATCTGGCATCACCACTCCATTAAAATCCCCCATCAGTATCATTTTTTGGTCCATCCATTCCATCAATATAGTTTCTAGTTCAGAAAAGAACTGATTTTTTGTCATTTGGTGCATATATTCCTACCACAATTATTCTTTCTCCATGAAAAACCATCTGTACTACCACCACTCTCCCATGTTCATCTTTATACAATAGTTGCGGCTCATACTTTTCTTTTATGTATATTACAACCCCTCTTTTCTTAACCTTGTCAGAGGTCACAAAGTCCAATCCCAGTCTTTTATTACTTAGTACCCTCTTATGTTTGCCTATTACGTGCGTCTCTTGTAAACAGATTAGATCCCAATTCTTTTTCAGTAATACATGCGCAATCTGATTCCTCTTATTTTTATTGTTCAAACCATTCACATTCCAACTTATCGTTTTTAAAACCATCTATTACTGTTGTTCTATCTAGTTTGTCTGAACTAGGTAGTAACTACTGTTCCTTGTCTTCCTTCTCTTCTTCTTCCCTTTCTCCTATTAAACTCTCTTCTCTCTCTTCTTCTTCACTCCCTTCACCTTCCTCGTCTCTTTGGTGTTCCTCCCTTTCCTCCTCTCCATCTATCTTTCCCAGCTCCTTCTCATATCTCCTCGCAAATTTCTGGAGTTCTATACTGGTGCTTAACTTAAACCTTTTTTCTTTGAAATAAAATGAAATGCCCTCCGGAAACTCCCATCTGTACAAGATCCCAATTTTCTTCAATTGATTTGTTAATTTTTTATATGGATCTCTCCTTCGAAGAAATCTCGAAGGAATTTCTTTAAAAATAATAATTGGGTTTCCTTCAATGTATAACCTTTTGATATGATTGACAAAATCTTAGTTTTGGATTCTAACAGTTCTGTTTCCAATTTAGATTTTTCCACCTGGAAGCCGACTTTCTTATCTAAATTGTAAGCCTCCATTATCTGATAATAATGAAGCCAATCTCGCACTTTATCTTTTAATTTCTCAAAACTCTGCAGTTTCAGTCTATCTCCTTCTTGTTCCAAAATTTCCCAATATTTCGGCCATTTGGCCTCCATATTGAGCTTTCTCTGAGCTTTTGCTTCCATTGGTGACAACCACCTTGGGGTTTTATTCTCCAATAAGTCCTTGTATTTAATCCACACATTAAACAATGCTTTCCTGACAATATGGTTTTTGAATGCTTTATGTACTTTAACCTTGTCATACCACAAATATGCATGCCACCCAAAAACGTTGTTAAAACCTTCTAGATCCAAAATGTCTGTGTTCTCAAGAAGCAGCCAGTCCTTCAGCCAGCAGAACGCTGCTGATTCATAATAAAGTTTAAAGTCTGGCAGGGCAAATCCACCCCTTTCCTTTGCATCAGTTAAAATCTTAAATTTTATTTTGGGCTTCTTGCCCTGCCAGACAAATCTAGAAATATCTTTCTGCCACTTCTTGAAACAGTCCATCTTGTCCACGATTTGCAATGTTTGAAACAAAAACATTCTAGGCAATACATTCATCTTTATAACTGCAATTCGACCCAACAAGGAAAGCTCCAAATTTGACCAAATTTCTAAGTCTTTTTTCACTTCCATCCAACATTTTTCATAGTTATCTTTAAACAAATTCCCATTTTTAGCTGTCATGTTAATCCCCAGGTATTTCACTTTCTTAGCCACAGTCAAACCTGTTTCATTCTGAAACTTCTCTCTTTCAGTCAATGTTAGATTTTTCTCTAAAACCTTAGTTTTTGACTTATTCAGTTTAAATCCTGCAACCTGACCAAATTCTTGAATCAGTTCCAAAACTCTTTTAGTACTAGATTCTGGCTCCTGTAATGTCAATACTAAGTCATCTGCGAATGCTCTCAGTTTATACTGTTTAGCTCCGACCTGTATACCTTTAACCAACCGGTCCCTTCTAATCATGTTCAGCAGGACCTCCAGGACCGATATAAAAAGCAATGGGGAAATTGGGCATCCCTGTCGTGTCCCTTTTTCTATCTCAAATTGTTCCGTAACCACGTTATTTACAATTAGTTTAGCCTTTTGTTCAGAATATATTGCACCTATACCATTCTCAAAACCTTGGCCTACCCCCATACCCTGTAGGTTCTTTTTCATAAAACTCCAAGAAATATTGTCAAAAGCTTTCTCTGCATCCACAAATATCAGAGCTGCTTTAGTGTTTATATTCACTTCTAGCTTTTCCAAAATATCAATTATATTCCTCAAATTGTCAGATAGATGTCTTCCCGGTAGAAAGCCCGCTTGGTCCTTATGAATCTCTTCAATCAATACTTTTTTCAGTCTCTTAGCCAAAATATCAGCAAAAATTTTGTAATCCACATTTAATAAGGATATGGGATGGTAGTTCTTAAGTTGAGTCTTTTCAGTTTCCGTTTTCGGTATAAGTGTAATATAGGCCTCTTTCCACGATTCTGGTGCCCTTTTCCCTTCCAAAATTTCATTGCAGACTTCCTTCAGAGGTTGTAATAACCACTCTTTCAAAGATCTGTAATATCTGGAAGTTAGCCCATCCGGTCCTGGAGACTTGCCTAATTGCATATTTTGAATGGCACCTTCTATCTCCTGGTCAGATATTTTGCAATTCAACATTATTTTACTTTCTTGTGAGATTTTTTGTAATCCATTTATTTTCAAAAAACGGTCAATGTCCATTTCATTCTGTGGCCCTTGTGCATATAGTTGTTTGAAATACTTCTGGAAGCAATTTCTAATCTCAGTTGGATTATGTATGTCCTTTCCTTCTACTTCCAAATTTGTAATGGTATTTAGTTTTTGTCTTTTTTTCAATTGCCAAACCAATAGTTTCCCACACTTATTCGCTGATTCAAATGTCTTCTGTCTCATTTGTTTAATTTTCCATTCTATTTCCTGATTCATCAATTCCATATATTGTACTTGATGTAATTTTATTTCTCTCAAGATCTCCTGCGACTTTGGCTTTACTCTGTTTTTTCTCTCCTTCTTTTATTTTCTCCAGAATTTTATCTTTTTTCTCATTTCGACTTCTCTTCTTTATTGCGTTCTGTTGTATCAAGAACCCTCTCATCACAGCTTTACTTGCATCCCAGATTACTCTTTTTTCAACATTGGTAGTCAAATTTATTTCAAAATAGTCTCTCAAAGTTTTTTGGGCCTTTTTATATACTTCTTCATCTCTAAATAGGGTGTCATT
This sequence comes from Podarcis muralis, assembly GCF_964188315.1. NCBI lineage: Eukaryota > Metazoa > Chordata > Lepidosauria > Squamata > Lacertidae > Podarcis > Podarcis muralis. The sequence continues at coordinate 17,872,297 of NC_135674.1, forward strand.
CATCCTCCATCTAAAGGAGCCGGTTGTTGTTTGCTTCATCTCCATCTTTACAGCGTTATGGTCTGAGCAGGTTTTAGGGCAGATTTCCACTTTCTTTATCTTTGGTGCCATTCCTCTAGTAATCCAAATTTGGTCGATTCTAGTCCATGTCATTTTAGCTTCAGAGAAGAAGGTTCGCTCTCTTCCCAGGGGGTTCTTAGTTCTCCAGATATCAATCAAGTCCATATTGTCAGTTAGTTCAAAGAAAGTTTTTGGTAGTCTACCATCTTTGGTGACTACCTGTTTTTGTGCCTTGTCCATGTTTGTAGATACTACTCCGTTCATATCTCCCATCAGAATTATATTATAGTCCATATAGTCCAGAAGGGTCTCATGCAACTTCTTAAAGAATTCCAATTTCCCCTTGTTCGGTGCATAGGTAAAGGTAAAGGTACCCCTGCCCGTACGGGCCAGTCTTGACAGACTCTAGGGTTGCCAAATATCTTCCTTGTTCATCTTTAAAAATTAATTTTGGTAGAAATTTCTCCTTTGCGTATATCACCACTCCTCTCTTTTTAACTTTATCAGACGAAATAAACTCTTGTCCCAATCTCTTATTAATAAGTATTTTCCTGTGTAGCCTCATTACATGTGTTTCCTGTAAACAAACCAAGTCCAATTGTTCTTTTCTTAGTATATGGAAAACACATTTTCTCTTTCGAGGGGAGTTCAGTCCATTACAATTCCAACTTAGAAGTTGCAGAGCCATGGTAAGTTACTTAGTTTTCCCTCCCACTGCACCAAGTTGTTGTTCCTCTTCTATTGGCAGTGTGTCTTTCCCTGGGTCAAGAAGTCCAAATGATAAGTTTGCTATATCTAAAATTCCTTTTCCTGATGCAGGTTGGTCCTCACTGGCTTCCTCTTCCTTCTGTAAGTCCTCCTTGTGGTCTTTCAAAAACTTGTCTTTATCATTCACTGTCCTTATTCTTATTTTCCTTCCTTTGTATTTGAAAGATAGACCTTGGGGAAATTCCCACCTGAAGAGTATTCTGTTTCTTCTCAATAGAACGACAAGATCTCTGTAATAAGTCCTTACATCCAAAATATATTTGGGTATATCCTTAAAGATCTCCACAAATGAGTCTTTTTATTTGTTATTCTTTGGTAGTGCAGATTCAAAATTTTATCTCTTTCTTCTTTTGTTCTTAAGGTAATCAAACAGTCTCTTGCTTTGTTCTTTCTTTGTCTTTTACCAAGTCTAAATGCACTCACTATCTTGAATTCTTCCTTCCCCAGGTCCTGTTGCCAAAAATCTGTAAATTCCTTTGTAAGGAAGTCCGCCAGATTATCTTTCTCACTTTCAGGTACAGCTCTGATTCTTAGATTTCTCTCCTTTCCTTGTAATTCAATCATAGACAGTGTCAGATCGTGATCCTCTAGTTTCTTATATACCGGTGGTATCTTCTCCTGAGTAGCAATTGCAATTTCCTTAGCTTCCTCTGCTATCTTTCGAGTCGAGGCCGATTCCTCTAGTAGTTTTTCAGTGGACTGTGTATTAGAATTCACCTTCTTTCCCAGTTCATTAATACTTGTAGTGTTCAAGTCAATTTTTGCTGAGGCCTCAGCTACTTGTTTATTTGTTTCTGCTACTTGTTTGTTTGTCTCTGCTACCTGTTTGGTTAAATTTTCCAAAGATTCATTAATTTTGCCAAGTGCCTGTGCCAATATGTCTTCAGATGACATAGCTTTTGGTTTTACTTGCAAAGCAGCAGCTCCTACTGTGCCTGCTGCTCCGGATGTTGAGGCCCTTCTCTGATGTGTAATATCAGTCTTGTATTGTCTGCCGGACCTGGTGGTTTTTTCCTGTGCCAGCTCTATCTTCCCTTTCTCATTTGCCATAACACTCTCATGTAAAACCTGTCCATTAAACTTTAATTAGTTTAATGTTAAGTAAACGTCCAGTGCGCTTCCAACGCCATAAATCCCATCTCAGCAGAGAATTTCGTGCAGCGGTTGAAGAAGGGCAGGAGAGTCAGTACCTTTCAATGAAGAATCCTGGAGCAAGCACTTTGGAACTCAGGGGAAAAACTTTATTTACGAAAGAAAACAAAACCCTGGTGATAAAGCACACATGCTTTTATCTCCGGCATAAAGAAAACTTTACTCTAAACTTAACTCATATCAGCAAACATGCCCATGGCCACAAACACACGGGTGAACTGACTATTTATACAAACTAACTCACATTCCTGGATGCTTAATGACTTCCAGCTGCTCAGTGATTAGAGCGACTTGTTACCTCTTAACCCTTTAGTACCAACACCCCCTCTCGCTCGTAACACTGAGCTGTACCAACCTCAATTCAAATTTAAACCTGAACAGAAATATTTATGAGATTGCGGACTCAAAGCTTTTGTAAAACCGTCTGCGAGATTTTCTTTGCTTGGACAATACTTTAGTTCAATTAAACCTTGTTTTACACTTTGGCATACATTTTGATAACGGATATCCAAGTGTTTTGTGTGTGCCTTGAATTGACCTGATTTAGCTAGTTTAATACAAGGTTGATTGTCTTCCCACACTCTGATAGGTAGGGAACATTCTCCAAACAATTCTTGTACCAGTTGCTTATAAAATTCCAGTTCTCTACATACATCTGATAATGCATTGAACTCAGATTCAGTTGAACTTAAAGCTATAAGTGATTGCTTTCTTGATCTCCAACCAATTAGTGCATTTCCAAATTTTATCGCCATTCCTGACACTGATTTTCTATCTGGTCCAGCATCTGCCCAGCTGCTGTCGGCCCAACATTCAAGTTGTGTGCTGCCCTCCGCTGATAGTTTTAAGCGAAACCTTTTGGTAGTTTGGAGATACCTTAAAACTCTTTTTACTCCTTGCCAAGCATGCATTGATGGTTTTTCAGCTTGTCTACACAGCATGTTGACAGCATATGTTATATCGGGCCGAGTCCACTGTGCAATGTGAAGTAGACTGCCTATCGCTGACTGGTAAACCCCGGGATTACTGAACTCTGCCTGTTGCTCGGCTTGAGCATCCTTTGTGTAACTTAACTCCATTGGGGTTTTAACACCAGCACAGTCGTCCATTTTAAACCTTTCCAGCAACTGATGGATCTTAGCTTCTTGGCTGAGCCAATAGTTCCCATTTTCATCTTGCTGAATTTTAACTCCTAGATAAACAGATACAGTGCCTAGTGATTTTATCTGAAACTTTTCTCCAAGCTTTGTGGCAAATTGTTGTGCAAGTTTATCGTCCTTTCCACTGTATAATAAATCGTCAACAAATATCAAAACTGCTTCTTGTTCACATCCCGAGCCCTTTAGATAAAGACACGCATCTGCTGCGCTCTTTCTGAACCCCATGCTCTCTAGAGCATCGTTTAAGCAGGAATTCCAATTACGGGCGGACTGTTTCAACCCATAAATGGATTTGTGTAGGCGCCAGACCTGGTTTGGCTTGTCTCCTTCAAAACCTGGTGGTGGTGTCATATAGACTTCCTCCTGTAAGTCTGCATTTAAATAAGCCACATTGACATCAAAATGAAACAGCTTATTTCCCTTCTTAGCTGAAGAGGCTAAAAGCATTCTTAATGACTCCGATCTTGAAGTAGGGGCATAGATTTGAGAATAGTGAACACCTTTGCGCTGCGAAAATCCTTTTGCAACTAGTCGGGCTTTATATTGCAACTCCTCAGTAGTTGTGGGCTTTAAACGATATACCCATCGACAACCTACAGCTTGTTGCCCTTTCGGAAGCTCTGTACTTGTAAACACACCGAGAGACTTCATTGAAGCCATCTCTTTTTCCATTGCTTCCTGCCACTTTACGGCTTCTGAGCTTGGAAGCTGTTGTACCTCTATATAGCTATCTGGCTCACACTGTGCCATATTTACGTATACACTTGTCACCTTAAACCGCTCTGGTGGTTTGCCCTTTGTGGCACGTTTTGATCTGCGCAATTGTTCCTCTTGTGCCCCCTCTGACCGTTGGCTGTCAGAATCTGTCTCAGACTTTATATCTGGACGCGCCCCTAGGGATAAAGACCTCCGTTTAGATACCTCCCTTGGGCTTGGTGTTGCAGGCGACCTGCTTTGCTTTTGCTGTCTGCTAGGCCTACTGACTGGCGATGTTGGAACACTCCTAGATTCTGGCTTTTCTACCTTAGGAGAAGAACCTTGTGCCTGGTCAGAATCTGCATCTGAACCATGTGCACCATCCCCTTCTGGCTCACCACCCTCTGGACTTTCATTCTCAGCATAAATGCCTAAATCATCTCTCAAAATGTCAGGGTTAGCATGTAAGTGAGTCCATCCGGATTGCTCACAAAATTCAGCGCTCCTACTGATGACCACTCTTGTAGTATCCCCATCTGGGTTCACGAACCTCCAAGATTTGGCGTGTGGTTCGTACCCACAAAAGATGAGTTTCCTAGCCCTTGGACTTCCCTTTTTCCTTAACGCTTTTGGGATAAGTACATAGGCTTGAGATCCAAACACCCGAAAGTAATTAACTTTGGGGTTCTTCCCGTATAAAGCAAAATATGGGGTAGTATCAATTACCAAATTATATACTTGGTTCAGAATATGAGTAGCCGTCTGCCAGGCTTCCGCCCAGTAACTTTGAGGGAGTTTAGAATCAAACAACATAGAGTTTGCCAACTCTTGCAGAACCCTGTTTTTACGTTCGGCCACGCCTCCTTCTTGGGGGGAATAAGGTGTAGACAGACGATGCTTAATTCCCTTTTTCTTAAAGAAATTCTGCAACACAGACCCGGTAAATTCTGACCCTCTGTCTGTCTGAAAAGCAAGTACTCTAGTACCGAATTCAAGTTCTACTGCATGTACCCAATTTTTAACTGTTTCTGCAGTATCTGCTTTTGTTTTGAGAGGAAAAAACCATGTGACTTTTGTTTTGTCATCCGAGAGACACAGTGCATACCTCGAACCTCCCATGCTAGCAACAGGCATTGGGCCACATAGGTCCATATGCACAAGTTGGAATACTTTGTCAGATTTCCTATCTGAACTGGGATAGCTGCATCTATGAACCTTCGCCCTTTTGCATGCAGTACAATCCAAATACTTAGTACATTTGTTCATTTTGCACCCTTCTGATAATTCAGGTTGCCTTTTAACATACTGAAAATTAATATGTCCCAAATGGCGGTGCCATAAATGAACACAAGAATTATGGGTAGGCGAGTTCACACAACCAGCATGAACCTGTTCAACTTCATCTGGACTTGTCTCAAAATAATATAACCCATTTCTGCATTCCACCTGCAAAAGAGATACGTTATTCTTTGAAATAGTGCAAACCCCATTTTCAAACACAGTTTTAAACCCATCTCTATCAAGTTCTGACACAGACAAATACACCCCTTCATTCCCTTTAGCACATAGGCATCAATTTCTGTATGCAAACAATTCAAGAACACTGTGCCTACGGTCTCTAAGGAACGTTTAGTTGAATCTGCCATTGTCACAACTTTAAGGGTTTGCAAATGTCTGCACTTCTGCAAACGGACACTAGATGGCGCCACCAGGTGGTGAGATGCACCACTGTCGATCAACCAGCGTAGATTGCTGCCTTGGCCACGCCCTTGCATCAACGACATTGCTGAAGCCATGTGCTGTGTGCTGTGGGAGTAGCCACGACCTCCTCCTCTTCTTCGACGTCCCCTGGAACTCCTTGTCTGGTAACTAGGGGTAACGGCCTTGGTGCTGTCTTGACCAGGTTCACGTGTGCAGTTCCTGATTAAATGGGAAGAGGAACCACAGCAAAAACAGTGTCTAGCTGCAAAAGCATTTACTGTGTTCTCAAACTCAGCATCCCCACTCTTAGGCACAGCACAACTCCCCTTTGAAGACAAACCTCTTTCTCTTTGTCTTTTATCCTGTTCATCTGCAAGCCGAGAAGAAATGTATTCAAGGGTTAATTCAATTGAAGGCATAGCTTCCAAAGTTAAAGCTAGAGTCTCATAGCTTTTATCAAGAGAAGACAACAATATGTATGACTGCTGCTCCATAGAGAAAGGAATGCCCAGCTGTCTTAGTTGATTAAAGGCAGACACCATTTTGGCAATATGTTCTTTCACACACACTCCCGGTTGGAGACGTAAATCAAACAAACATCTTGTAGCATGGATCTTGGCCCCCGCAGTGTTTCTGGAATTTAGCCGCTGCAGAACCGTCCAGACCTCATGCGTGTTCTTTAACTCAGAAACATAAGGCATTTGCTCTGGTCCCACTGCCAAAACTAATAGACCTTGGGCTTTCCTGTCGCGTTTCTGTGAAGCTGCTGCTGTTGCTTTGTCTTCTGCAGACGCGTCTGCAGCTGCCTGTAAAGGCGGTGCTTCAGTACAACTCCACAACTCTTTTGCTTGCAACCAAACCCTTACTCTAGCCTTCCAATCTTGCCAATTTTTCCCATTGAGTCGCGTAAACGGGACAGCAAAACTTTCCTGGGACTCTGCCATCCTCCCTGGGGCTTAGGAACGATACTCACACACCTGTAGACCGTCTCCCAGCTGCTGAGGTGGCTCCTTGAGGAATAAGACGTCTTCCAGCGAGTACAAACTGCGTAGTGCCTGTTTAAAACTTTTTCTAGGCACGTTGCAGGACTCAAGCTGCTTTGAGGGCTTTCGTTGTCGGCAACCGCTTCTGTCTTCGCTCCAGTCCTTTCATAAATCACTCTGAACTGCACTCCTTATCTCCTTCTTGACGTACAAACAACCATAACCTGTCCATTAAACTTTAATTAGTTTAATGTTAAGTAAACGTCCAGTGCGCTTCCAACGCCATAAATCCCATCTCAGCAGAGAATTTCGTGCAGCGGTTGAAGAAGGGCAGGAGAGTCAGTACCTTTCAATGAAGAATCCTGGAGCAAGCACTTTGGAACTCAGGGGAAAAACTTTATTTACAAAAGAAAAGAAAACCCTGGTGATAAAGCACACATGCTTTTATCTCCGGCATAAAGAAAACTTTACTCTAAACTTAACTCATATCAGCAAACACGCCCATGGCCACAAACACACGGGTGAACTGACTATTTATACAAACTAACTCACATTCCTGGATGCTTAATGACTTCCAGCTGCTCAGTGATTAGAGCGACTTGTTACCTCTTAACCCTTTAGTAACAACAAAACCCAAGGTCAGTCTCACGCTTGGTAGATTTGTTTTGAAGAGGAATTTACCAGAGCTTGGTTATTTAGTGGCTTAATTGTTGTTGCAACATAGTCTCCTCTAGGGGGACACACTTCCAACTTCACTTTGCAACTTTTAAAACAAATATGGTCCTTATAAGTCCCCCGTATCCCTAAAAAGCCACAATTTCAATGTCCTTAAAAGTTACTTTATAGTCAGAAGCAGTTCTAAAAACACTGTATCTTTCGCAGAGTTACTTCAGGATCCTTTACCCTTAACGTGCTGACAGTCTTCCCACTGATCGGCTTTCCCTGTCATAGGCAGACCGTTCCCAGGTTTTAAAGGCTGTGGATATGTCTTTACTTCCCTCTTTTCTTGCAGGTAAATAATGCTCAAATTTCTCCCCTCCGCTCCTGCAAACAGGAGGGGAAACCGCTTTTTTGATGTTGGATTTTAAACCTTCAAGAGACGTCTTTCAAAGTTACAGCTTTACAGTCTCTTTGCTTTGATCTATTTACAATCCGGAAAGGCAGACTTCCTGTTTGTGCCTTTCCCGTTTCGGTGCCAAAATTACTCAAAATTTCTTCCGATCAATTCGCTTAAACCTACTCACGGGTAGTTGCTTTAGAGTCCAATTATCCAGAAAGAAATCAGCGCTCTCCGACCGTGGCCGTGCGGCTTCACTCCGCGGAAAGGGTAGACGACTCAGCCCCGCGCCGCTCACCCCCGTCCCGTTCCAAAGCCTTTAAAAAGGCTCCTTCGCAGCCGGGGGGGGGGACGCAAATGGTGCCCGCCGAGTCTCCAAGTTCACAGGCTTCACCGCCTGTGATTTTTTCGGGTCCCCGCTTCGCCGCAGCGGCAAGACCCAGTCCCGCAGAGCCGATTCCCTCCGGAGCTCAGAGGGAATCTGCCATTAGTCGCTGGCGCTGACCGGAAGTGGTAGGGAAAGGGCTTTGAGGCTGTAATGCCCTCCTTGAGTCTCTCCAGCTGGTTTGGACAACTGCCCCCATCCCTGACCCCTGGCCATACCGCCTGGGCCTGGTGAGAGATGGAGCCCCAGAACACCTGGAGTGCACCAGGCTGGGGACGTCTTGAGGTGGAAGGCAAAAGGAAGGCAGACAGCCCATCCCGGGGTCGGTCCTTTTCCTCCTGCGTGCCACATTTCCGAAAGGCAGCTTCTAGCTTAATGGCTCACCTGAGCCACCATCCTTTAAACTGGGGAAGCAGCAGCGGCTCATCAGAACTCACAAGTTAGGAAGACCTATGTTATAGTCCCCAGCTTATTGTTATGTCCTGTTGGTGGGGAGAATCGTGCTGTTTTCCTGTGGGTGGGCAGCCAGCCTGTTGGGATTCGCAGGATACTGGATAAGTCTGCAGGCTTCAACAGGATGATGCAATACTCTGCTGGGTCAGAGTGACTCAGCAGGAGTGTGATTAGTGTGATTGGCTATCACCTGTTTTAAAAAGGAAAGTCTGTTTAACAGTGGGTGTGGTGGTTGTGCTGTAGTGTGGTGGTGAGTATTCGTTTGTAAGTACTCTGTATGGACTGTTTCTTTTGTAAATGCCTGTATATAGCTCACATTAAAAAAGACTGCACTGGAAAAACCTGGAACTCTTAGTGTCTCGCTGAAAGCGCCGCGTGGAATACGCGACAGGGTCATGGGCCCAGCACGCTTCCGCTGCACAAGAGTACAGGTGGCAGTTATCTAGCCGTGGGTGCTGGAGGTGAGCTGCAGGGATGCAGCAGTCCAGAACTGGCGTGTTGCTGGAGAAGCTGACGGCCACGAACTACAGCATCTGGTCGGTCCGCATGCAACACTTCCTCAAGCGTGAGGGCCTGTGGAAAGTGGTGGAAGATCCACCGCAGCCCTCTGAGGAGGATGAAAGGGATGAGAAAGCTTTGGCTACGATCATCCTTGGAGTGGACGACAGCCAGCTAGTCTACGTAGCTGATAAGGTGACGGCAAGTGAGGCGTGGAATGCGCTCAAGGCTGTCCATGTGCGAGAGACAGCTGGCTCACTGATAACACTGACCAGGAGACTGTACCGGTGTCGGAAGAAACCGGGGGACTCCCTGGTAAACCACCTAAAATTCCTAACAGGCTGTTTCCAGGAGCTAGCCTTAAGAGGGAGGCCTGTGGGGGAAGAGGACAAAGTCTTTATAGTCCTGAGTTCCCTTGATGACAGCTATGATATGCTGGTCAACTCCCTCGAGTCGGTAGAGACTGATAAGCTGACTCTGGAATACGTTACCGGACGGTTGTATGCAGAGGAGGACAGGCGTGCAGAGCGAAAGATGACCTCAGCCCAGCTGTTGGAGCATCCCAGAGGGAACAACAGCCGGGAAGAGCAGAGGTGTCGGGAGCCGGAGAAACAGCCAGGAGGAGCTGCTGCAGACCAGCCGGTGGTCAATAAAGTAAAAAGGTGTTTTTGCTGCAAGTCCAGTGGACATCTGCTGTGGGACTGCCCAAGAGAACAACAAAAACAGCAGAAGCACAAGAGGCAGCAGAGGGAGTCTACCGCTTGGGTGTCTGCAGATGGTCAAGAAAATGAAGAGCTGTGGGTTCTGGACAGTGGAGCTTCTCAAACCTTTTGTAAAAGAAAAGGACTGCTAACTGATGCTAGGGCTTCAAACAAAAAACATGTAAGTCTTGCTACGGGCCAGAAAGCTAATGTGGTTTGTGAGGGGGAGGTTGTGTTCCCACAGCTGGGACACACATTCAGGAATGTGTTGTGTGGGACTTCCGGGTTAACGCCAGCAGCTAATGGCAGATTCTCTCCGAGCTCCGGAGAGAATCGGCTCCGTGGGAGACGGGTCCCGTCGCGACGGCGACGCGGGGGCCCTTAAAAACCACAGGCGCTGAAGCCTGTGGACGTAGCGGCTCAGTGGGCACCATTTGCGCCCCCCCAACCCGCGAAGAAGCCTTTTTAAAGGCTTTGGAGTGGGGGAAGGTGAGTGGCGTGGTGCTGGGAGCAGATCGCAATTTCCACGGAGCGAAGCCGCAAGCCATGGCTGGAGAGCGTTGACTTTCTTCCTCGAATTTGGAACAGTAAAGTAACAACCCGTGAGTAGCAAGAAATCTGGACTTAAAATTTTTCCTAATTTCCTGAAATTCGGAACGACCGGGGGAGGTGTTAAAAGGAAGTCCGCCCCCCCACTCATGTAGATATTCGGAAGCAAGAGTTAAATAAATGAGGTCGAAAGAACATTCTGTTTTCTTGTGAAACGAACGTTATTAATTTCACGATTTGGAAAATAATCCTTTACTTTAAGAAAGGAAGATAAATTGACTGGCAAACCACCCCCCCTTTTTGAAACCTGGGAGGGTTCCGTGAAAGTGCTGGCCGTGGAGTTATAAGGAGTTTGACAGCTGTCAACCGAGCTGTCAAACAAGAAAAAGCTGCATATTGATACTTTGGCTGGTTATTTGTGTCGCATTTGGCTTTGAGCCGTTGGAAACAAAGAAGAAACAAAATAAACAAAATAAACAAAGTAACTGGACTGTTGGAGGAAAAATACTAAGTAACTAAATCCCTCTAGAGGGGAACTAGAGATACTACAATGGCAGTAGATGGAAAAACACAGGCAGAGCTACAGAGAATGTTTTACCTTGTGGGAAGATTACAAGAACAGCAAAATGCCTTCACAGCAGATGTTACGACCTTGAGCCTTAAAGTAGATAAACTCACTGACTGCACAAAGGAATTGATTCGAAACACTCTGGCAGTTGAACAAGAAAATAAAGATGCTGTTTCTAAGGAGGAAGAAGGAGTTGAAAAATTGGTAGAGAAAGAGGACAACCAAAAGCCTTCGAAAATGGATTATAAGGGGAACAAGTTTTGGATGACAGAAGTTTGCTTTGAAGCTGAAAAGGAGGACTGTAGAAATTTCTTCATGGGAAGAATGGAAGACCTTGGAATTATAAAGTTGCACAATGCGAAAGATGGGGCCTTTGGACTACTTGGGATTTTTGGACTTAAAAGAAATATGAAATATTACCTGGGCTCCACTTTCGAGTATGGAAATCTGGTTGGAAGAAATGCAGATCCTATTGGGACTGAGCTTTTTCGAGACATGAGGTTCAAGATAAAGGACGGTCAACAAAACCGGCTGAGAGGGAGTGAGAGAGAGTTAAGAGCTTCGGACGTGTGGGATCCAGGCTGAGAACCGACAGGATAATGGACATTCTTTGGGGACCAAAACCGGGAACGGGAGGAGGAAAGTTGGGATATAGAACTAGAATTTAATGTTTCTGTAATTTGGTATCACTATGAAAGTGGGGAAATCGTTGGAAGGGAACCTGGGTCGACCTTAGAAAAGAAGGTATGGAGGGGTATTGTGCCCAAACCAATTATATGGGTAAAATGTATAAGGTAAAAAATTAAGTATACATAATTTTGAAAGTTAAGTATATAAGTTAAATTAATAAGAACTTGCTGAACTAGATATTGGAACTGGGATACAAGAAGGGGAGGGGAGGGGAAGTCTGCAAAGAGGGTTAAGAAGTTAAGGATATGAAATTATACATGTTTGTGTTTGTGTTTGTTTGTCTATGTTGTATGTTGTGGATTGTGTATCTTTAAAGTGTGTAAAACTCAATAAAAATTATTAAAAAAAAAAAAAAAGGAATGTGTTGTGTGTGCCTAGTTTGCAAAACAATCTCCTGAGCATTCCTGACTTGGCAAAAGCAGGCTTTGAAGTAAACTTTGTGGGAGATCAGTGCCAGATAAAGCAAAATGGGGCAGTGTTGGCAAATGCTAACCTTAGAACTAATATGTATGTACTGCAGTGTGAGTCTAAGGTTGCGAATGTGCAAAATGTCCCAACCCATGATATGTGTATTCATCTCCTGCACAGGCGTCTGGCTCATGCTAGCTATAAGGTGCTAAACAAAACATTGGAGTTGTGTGGGGGGATGAAAAGCATTAAAAGTTGTGATAATTACTTAGACTGCAATATCTGCAAGGAGGTTAAAAGCAGGGCTTGCCCAGTAGCAAGAGCAAGCCAGAGAGAAACCAAAAAACCACTGGAGTTGATTCATGCTGATGTAACTGGTCCTTTTCCACCAAGTGTCTCCCACAACAAGTACTGTTTGATCCTAGTGGATGACTATTCTAGATTTGGCTGGGTCTATCCTTTAAAGCAAAAGTCTGACGTTGCCCAAACTTTGAAGTTCTGGGTAAGAAGGGTAGAAAGGCAACTTGGCGAAAAGGTGTGCTCTATTCAGACAGACAGGGGAGGAGAGTTTATGGCAAGCTCCCTAAGAAACTGGTTGCGTTCCCAAGGGATTAAACATAGGCTTACCAATGTGGCGACACCTCAGGAGAATGGAGTAGCAGAGCGTAGGGGAGGTGTCTTGCAGACACAAATGAAAGCATTGTTAGCAGATGCAAATCTTCCAATTAAGTACTGGGCTGAGAGTATTAAGACTGCAAATTATGTTGGGAATCGCTTGTGGTCAAGGTACTAGATGACATACCCTATAAAATTCTCTATAACAAAAGTCCCAGTTTGCAACATTTGAGAATCTTTGGGACAAAGGCATGGGTTGACATAACTGTAAAGAACCGAAGAAAAGGTGGGAAAAGGGCACAGCAGTTGCTATTTCTTGGGTATGAAAGTGGTACGAAAGCCTATAGGTTTGAAGATGATAAAAATCTTTTGAGTTATAGTCGATCAGCCAGCTTTAATGAGCAAAGAAATTGACCCAAGATACATGCAAACCTGCTGCCAGAAAAAGTTTTACTGCCGAGCATACCTGATAAGGCAGTTGAAACAAAGCTGAGAATTGGCAGCTCTCCCAGAGAAACTGAAAGGGAGGAGGTAAAGGTTGAGCATTTTTCTCCAGCTGCTAGCATAAAGCAGGGGAGAGAAGAAAGTGCAACAGGGACAGGAGGAGGTAAATCTCCAGGGTCAATCCACCCCAAAAGCAGTCCTGAAGGTAGCCCAAGGGGTGAGATTAATGAACCAAGGAGGTCTGCAAGAAGTAATAAAGGTCAACCTCCAGACCGTTATGGGTTCCCAGCCACCATAAACCAGGTTTGTGTAACTGAGCCCAGAAAACTTTGAAGAAGTGCAAGAGTTACCTACTCTAGAGCAGTGTTTCCCAACCTTGTGCCTCCAGCTGTTTTTGGCCTACAATTCCCATCATCCCTTGCCACTGGTCTTGCTAGTCAGGGATGATGGGAGTTGTAGGCCAAAAACATCTGGAGGCACAAGGTTGGGAAACACTGCTCTAGAGAAAGAGGCGTGGTTAAAGGCAATGCAGGCAGAGTATAACTCTCTGCTAAACAACAATGTCTTTGTACCTACAGAATTGCCTGAAGGTAAAAAGCCCATAAGCTGTAAGTGGGTTTTTAAAGTGAAAAAGCTGGCTTGTCAGAGGAAAGCCAGGTTGGTTGCAAGGGGCTTTACACAAAGGAAAATGATACATTATGATGAAGTGTTTGCCCCAACAGCAAAGGCTGAAACAGTAAAATCAGTTTTAGCAATGGCAAGTCTGAGAGGGTTAAAAGTTAATCATTTTGATGTTGCCTCAGCATATTTAAATGCTCCTATTGACGCCGAGGTGTATTTACAGCAAATACCAGGTTATGAGCTGGAAAAAGATAGCATGGTGTTAAAACTGCAAAGGGCACTATACGGGTTACACCAAAGTGCACGTCTATGGCATGAATGCATAGACACAACTTTGAAAAAGATGGGATTCAAACAAAGTCTGGCTGATTCCTGTTTATATTCAGCAATGGTGCAAGGAAGTGTTTGTTATTTACTTTTGTACGTAGATGATATCTGTCTAATAACAACTGCACAAAAGCAAGTGTCTTGGTTTATAAACAGCCTAGGTAACAAATACAAACTGAAGTATTTGGGAGAGATTCAGAATTACTTAGGAGTAGAGGTTCAGAGAAATGAAAAGGGCGTCTACTCTCTGAGTCAGAAGGAAAAAATCGAAAAGTTACTGAAGACATATGGAATGGAGAGGGCAAATGAGGTTGACACTCCCATAACTACCCAGTACAAAAATGAACCAGAAGGGCAAAAATGTGAGAATGCAACAGTGTTTCATTCTCTGTTGGGTTCTCTGTTATATTTAAGTTGTTGGACAAGACCCGACATAACATTGGCAGTGCATATGTTAAGCCAAAGAAGTGCAGACCCGGCTCAGAGAGATTGGGTAGCACTTAAAAGAATCCTAAGGTATCTGAAAGGCACAAAAGATTACAAACTGGTGCTGGATACAGGATATGATCAGCAAGTGTATGCATACACTGATGCCAGCTGGGGGGACAGAGAAAATGGAAAGGTTACCACTGGCTATGCCATATATATTGGAAATGCCCTGGTTCAGTGGAAATCCCAGAAACAAACATTTGTTGCCACAAGTACTTGTGAAGCAGAGTACTCAGCCATAAGCGAATGTGTATCACAAATAGAATGGTTTGCTTGCCTAACAAAAGAGCTTGGAATACCTTCTGAAATGCCAATCACTGTGCTAAGTGACAACATGGCTGCACAACAGCTTGCCAACCAACAGAACTTTAAAAGCAAGAGTAAACATATTGCTATAAGATACGGAAATGTAAAAAATGCTTTGGAAAGAAATGTGTTAAAGGTACAGCACTGTAACACAAAATGTAATGTGGCAGATTTGTATACAAAATGTTTGGATGCTCCTAAATTTCGAGACTTAAGAGAATTATTAGGTCTCAAGCCTTTGACTTAAGGAGGAGTGTTGGGATTCGCAGGATACTGGATAAGTCTGCAGGCTTCAACAGGATGATGCAATACTCTGCTGGGTCAGAGTGACTCAGCAGGAGTGTGATTAGTGTGATTGGCTATCACCTGTTTTAAAAAGGAAAGCCTGTTTAACAGTGGGTGTGGTGGTTGTGCTGTAGTGTGGTGGTGCTGTGGTGGAGAGTATTTGTTTGTAAGTACTCTGTATGGACTGTTTCTTTTGTAAATGCCTGTATATAGCTCACATTAAAAAAGACTGCACTGGAAAAACCTGGAACTCTTAGTGTCTCGCTGAAAGCGCCGCGTGGAATACGCGACACAGCCAGCAGCAGGCTGGCAGGTGGGCCCAGGGAAATGGCTTTGTTGGGGGAGCCTCAGAACTCGTCCTCTGCATGTTTGTTCCCTGTTGCCCCAAAGTGGGAACTGTCTTGCAATTCAGGCTTGTGGCACACAGGTAGAGAAGGGGAGCCGTTTGTCTCTTCAGATGCCTGGGAGAAGAGAGCAGTGGGTGGGGACAGCCTCTGCTCCCCCTTCTAGAAAGGAGGCCTTTGCCAACATGGGTGCAATTCTGGTCCATGTGGGGAAAGTGTTTATCCATCATGGATTTGGGGGGATGCTGCTGCCAGCTAATATGGGCTTTGAAGGGTTTCTTTTTTACTGTAGGCCTGTTTATTCTGCTGCATTTCAATGTTTGCATATTTTCTGACCTAGTTGTAAAGTACCTTGAGATTCCCACATAAGAGGTTGCAGGTAAATACTCTAAAAATAATAACTCCCCCCCTCCCATCATGTCACAAAGTCAATTGACACAAAGCCTAAAATAATGCCAACGAGCTCTTCTACCTGGAAGTGCAACATCAGCCCTTAAACACATCAGCATGAGGTGCAGTTGTCACACGGCTACGACTCATAAGCCATGAATGCAGGTCTGAATAGTGCTCCTTTGGAAACCCCCACCCTCCATGCAGAAAAAGAGCATCTGCCCCTGAAATCCTTTCAGTATAAAGTGTATGAATGACAGGCAGCTAAAAAACTGTCTCCTCGGCTATTTGGCTCATGTGTCTCATAGAACAAACTCCGTGGACGAAAACAGCCTTGCCAAGAATGTGAGCCGACTTTAATCCAGCCTGCCCTGAAATATCTCAGAAGTGAAGCAGGAGAAAGAGGCCCAGTTTATGGCGGTGAGCTGACTTGGTTTTGAGTAGGAGGGTGTGCGCTGCAGGGGACTGGTCTGCTTATGTGAATAGGCTGGAGTACAAAATCTCTGGCTGCTCTTATATTCTTTTCCTGCAAAGCTGCAGTTAGGTTAGTGAGTGGCAGGCTATTGCCTATCTTGTGTATCAGCAGCACTGTAGAGTCAGGCCAGATGGCAAATCCTGATAGTTGGGGTCAGGATGCATATGGAATGGGTTGGGGAAAGAGGGGTGGCCACTTCCAATCTACCAGGAAGCATTTTTCTGCTGGAGAAGCAGCTTGCACCAGCAGAGGGAGGCAGCACTCCACAGAAAACCTCTCTGTCATACAAGCAGTCCTCTACAAGGAGATCCTTGGGCTGGGAGGGGGCTGGAAGTGACCATATTTCAGATGAGGGGGAGCATGAAGCCAGGCTCTGGGCTTTCGTTTCGTGTTGGAATGGAGATGTAAAATCACTTCTTTTGTATTCAGGTCAGGACAACAGATCCACACCTGGGAGCTTGATGGCAGCTGAAGGGATCCACGGTGATCCAGGGCAAGCTGCACTTGCTGCTCAGGTAAGGCCAGAAGGAGGCTTACCAAGCGTCCCCGGTTGCCAGGGAGAGTCCCCGGATTCAGCAATCTGTCCCCGGAAGAAATTTGTCCCCGGAATGTCCCAGGATTTATGCCTGGGGACTTCCTGCGCTGCAACATGGCTGACGCCATGGCAGCAAGCAGCATCGGAGGTCCCGACTACATCCGGGGACATTAATTAAATCCGGGGACATTCCAGCCAGTTCCAGCCAGCCAATCCGCTGGCTGGTGGGGGGTGCCCTGACCTTGCTGCAACCGCCGCCGCTGAGGAGAGGGAGAGCCCGACCTGAGAGAGCAGACCCAGAGGAAGGTATGTCTGCTTTAACGCCTCATTGCTGAGCAAAAATCAGCGTTCTTGGCCGTTCCTGTTGCATACACCCCTCCCCCCTTTTCTCCAACTGGAAGGCTTGTCTTTGGGGCGTTGAGGCAAAGCACAGCAGAGGGGATCCCCTGCCCCCCCACACTTTGTGGGAGAGCTTGCTTGCAGATAGGGATAGCGCACGGTTGGAGAGCCTTTTATTTGTAATTGCTCTGGTTGCTTAGAAGGGTAGTTGGTGGATGAAGTTAATCAAGTCAACTTTAATCGTTTAACCTGCCAGAAAAAGGGCCAGTTTAAAACAGCGGCTGTCTAGTTCACATAGTTCCTGAACAAGCATGCATGGAAACACTGGTTTCTATAATAACTGAAATGTGCTTCATTTGCAACTAAGTAGAGCCTTTCTGCTAATGCAGAGCACAATCCACAGCTTCAGGCAAGGCCATTTATATACCCAGAATCCAGAGCAGCCTTTTCTCATACTCCTTGCAGGGCAGCAGCTGAAGGAGGAGCAAAAGGGTTTTCTTGTGTGTGTGTTTGTGGCTGATTAGCTGCTCTCCCTGTGCAAAGATCAGAGGGGGCAGGGTTTCTGTTGAGTCAGGTGATTAGCTGTGGGAGGAGCTTATCAGAGCTTGCAGGGCAGCAGCTGAAGGACAGCAACTGCGGCGTGCGCAGTTTGATCCATCTTTTAGATTTAGGGGAGCTAGTCTCAAACGTTTGTTGGGGGAGACCTAGGTTTTTTTGGGGGGGTTATTTGTCCTGTCTTCATGCTTTTTAAGATGGAGGACCACTGTAGCCACCCCCAACGACACGTTTTCAAGATGGAGGGTGAGGGAACAGCTGCAGTCGCCTGCGGTTCCTGCGCAATGTTTGCCGTCTTGCCAAAGGTTGCAGGCAGCTTTACCTGCAGCAATTGTATGTTGATTGCCCTCTTAGAAGACAAAGTCCAGCAACTGGAGGAACGTGTAGCTACGCTCCAAAGAATTAGAGAGCTGGAGCTCTTCTTGGAAGCAACACCGTCTCCACCAAGGAGGAGACAGGGGACACCCCTGAGAAGGAGGCTAGTTCACCAACACAGGTGCCAGATATATGGAGAAACGTGACTCAAAGAAGTAGGAGGCCCAGGGTTCGCTCTGATTGTTTAGAAATACACAATCGCTTTGAAGTCCTCTCCCCTAGCATGGAAGACGAAGAACAGACTCCATTTGAGGATTTCTCCCTCATTACAGTCAATCAGGTATATGAAGACGAGCAGCAAAGTCAGTCCTCAGGGAATGTGCAGGCGACCTTGAAATGGACAGCTCACGGAAGAACCCCGACCAAACCTAAGAGGAGGCGTGAAGTGGTGATAGGGGATTCCCTACTGAGGGGAACAGAAGCAGTGATCTGTGGGCCTGACAAGACTTCCGGAGGCGGCGCGATCGGCAATGGCTGCCTTCTCCGAGTAAGGAGAGGGAAGCTCCGCTGGAAACGGGTCGTCCGCTACGGCGAAGCGGAGACCCACTCAGAAAAACCACAGGCAGCAGAAGTCTGTGGTCTCGGGACCCGGCGGGCGCCAGAAGCAGCCCCCGAAACGTTGAAGGGACCCCGTAAGGGGTCGCGGATCGCGGAGGGGGTAGCGGCGCTGTGGGTCGTTGCGCAAACAGCGGAGTGAAGCCGCGTTGCTGTTGCCAGCCAGCGCTGTCCTTTCTTCCTGCAACTTTCTAAACTTGGAAAACTACAACCCGTGAGTAATTTGGACTTTGAGAGCTTTCTGAAACTTTTGAGAACTTTCTGAAACTTTTTGAGAACTTTCTGAAACTTTTAAAACTTTTTAAAAAAAGTTAAAATTTGGCTGAAAACGGAGTGAGGATAAGCAGGAAGTCCGTCTCCCGCTACACTGAACTTTAAAGCAAAGAGCAGGAGGAGTGGAGACAAAAAGTGATGTGTTAACCAACTGCTGGCACCCAACTAAAATAGCTTTCTGGGTGAAAAGACTTTAAGTTGCTGTTTTTCTTTGACATACTTGGGGAGCAATGATACCTTTCTTCTGCTGTACCATTGGATTATAAATTAAATAAGAACCCCAGGTGCTGGAGCTGCCTGATTGAGCACCAGTCTGCAACCTTGGATACATTGAATCCAGACTTTGAAACACTCTGAGCAGGAATTTGATACCCTGAAACTGTTGCAGTCTAGGCACTGTTAGAAACACTGTTTTGCCTTAAGTACACTCTGCTAAAAATATTACTCTGTGGAGGTTGTTGGATGTGGAACTAGACTTATAAATTTGAATTGGATTTGATCTTTTCCCTGAAGACATATTAAGCTCCCTCTAGAGGATTTTGGACCTACAGCAGTGACTTTGTTTTACTTTCCTTTTCCCGGCCTTCTGTCTGACTACTGTATCTGGGCCTCTACTTTCTCATGGGAACAACTTGGTCTGACCTTGGACTATAGATAACTTTGGAATGAGTGGTGCAAGGAAAAGAGGAAGAACCAAACAAACAACTTTAACCTTATCTGCAGCCTCACAGCGTAGATCATCTGTGCCTGCTTTGCCTTCCACTCTGCCTCCTGATATAGAGGCGGCTTCCCTGACACAGGCAGGGGAGGGAGAGACGGAGGAATTACATCTGGAAGATATGGCTTCAGGGATAAGTGGCTCTGTTTTGGAGAAAATTTTTGAAAAATTGGAGGCTTTGGACAGAAAGGCTGATTTGCAAACGGCAAAAATTGAACAGAATACAGAAAGTTTGAACAAATTGACTGGACAAGTTGCACAGAATGCCCAGTCTATTGGAGAATTAAAGGAGGCTGTAGGTGAAAATCGGAAACTGGCTGAAGACACTAGTCAAAGATTGGGAGAACTTGAGAAAGAAGTAAGACCACTCAGCAAACAAGTTGGAGAACATCAGATTTACTTTTCGATGACAGAACTGCGGAACAGGGAGGCCAACTTGAGGATACGGTCAGTACCAGAAGTGGAAGAAGATAATTTAATTGAATTTTTGACCAAAGAATTTGCCAAGTTTTGGAAGTTAGAGGAAAAAGACTTTAAAATAGTATCCGCTTTCAGGCTTGGAAGACTCAGGAGGAAAGAGAAGCCCAGAGATTGTTTGATAATACTGAGATCAAAGGAGGAAAGGGACAAGATTTTGGGCCTGCACTACGGAAAGTCACTGGACATTTTGGACAAGAGAATCGAAATTTACAAGGATATCCCTAAACAGTTGTTGGACCTTAGATCGGACTACACGGAACTAGCAAGATTGCTAAGAAGTAACGCAATTATCTTCAGGTGGGAGTTTCCTCAAGGTTTATCCTTTACCTACAGAGGGAGAAAGATCAAAATCAAAACAGTGGAGGACAGAGACAAGTTTCTTGAAGCACACGGAGAAGATCTCCACAAAGGACTTGGACTTCCAGGGCCCGAACCTCCGGGGGAGCCTGCGCCCTCGGACCCTCAAGGACCGGAGAACAAGGTACCACCCCAGCAAGAATAACCAGATTTATCCAGGATGTCTCTGCAGCTTTTGAGCTGGAATATAAATGGCTGCAACAGCCCGGAAAAAAGGAGGAAAATTTTTCACATATTAAAAAAGGAACAATTGGACATTATATGTTTACAAGAAACACATGTGACTAGGCTCCACAGAAAAGTGTTAATAAACAAAAGACTCGGTCAGGAATTTATATCTTCGGATACAGTTAAAAAGAGAGGCGTAGTGATTTATGCAAAAGAGAGCCTTTCACCAAAATTTCTTTTTAAAGATGAAAATGGAAGAATTTTGGCAATAGAAATACAATACCAAGGAGAAAAAATCCTGATATTAGGAATTTATGCTCCAAATGAAGGAAAATCGGATTTCTACAAGAAGTTGCATGAGATCATGCTGGATTATCTGGACTACAACAACATCATTATGATGGGAGATATGAATGGGGTCGTATCAACGAATATGGATAAGTCACAGAATCAAAACATCACCAAAGAAGGTAGACTACCTAAGACCTTTTTTGAAATGACTGACAATATGGATTGGATTGATATCTGGAGAGTGAGAAACCCCTTGGGAAGAGAAGGAACATTCTTCTCTGAAGCACAACTGACCTGGACACGAATCGACCAAATATGGATAACTAGAAGTCTGGCACCTAAGATTAGAAAGGTGGAAATCTGCCCAAAGACATGCTCCGACCATAATGCACTGAGAATGGACATGACATTGATCCCAACCGGCTCCTTCAGATGGAAGATGAATGATGGCCTGTTTAGAGATCAAAAGATTGCAAAGAAGGCCCAAAAAACTTTAAAGGACTATTTTGAGGTCAACATGAGCACCACGGTGGAAAAAAGAACTATCTGGGACGCAAGTAAGGCTGTGATGAGAGGGTTCTTGATACAACAGAATTCCATAAAGAAAAGATTACAAAATGAAAAGAAGGACAAAATTTTGGAAAGAATTAAAGAGTTAGAGAAGAAGTTAAGATCTAACCCGAAGTCTCAGCCGATTCTGCGAGAAATTAAACTCCATCAAGCACAATATTCTAAATTGATAAACCAGGAAATAGAATGGAAGATTAAAACAATGAAACAAAAAACTTTTGAATCGGCTAACAAATGTGGAAAACTGCTAGCTTGGCAGTTGAAAAGGAGACAAAGATTAAACACGGTAACAAATTTAGAGATTGAAGGAAGGAATATCCAGAACCCTGGAGAGATCAGAAAGTGTTTCCAGAGATACTTCAAAAAGTTATACACCCAAGGGCCACAAGACGAAATAGAGATTAAACAATTCTTGGAGAAAAATGGATTAGCAAAGCTGACAGAAGAAAACAGAACAATTCTGAATGGTAAAATAACACGACAAGAGATCGAGCAGGCCATCCAGAGTTTGAAACAGGGCAAATCGCCAGGGCCAGATGGACTGACCTCCAATTATTATAAGACATTGAAAGACTACTTGATACAGCCATTGTTGGAGGTCAGCAATGAAATAATGGAGGGGAAGAAGGCGCCAGAATCGTGGAAAGAAGCATTCATCACATTGATACCAAAGTCGGAAACCGAAAAGACACAACTTAAGAACTACCGTCCCATTTCCCTTTTAAATGTGGATTACAAAATATTTGCAGATGTTTTGGCACGTAGACTCAAGAAAGTCTTAAGTGAGACAATCCATAAAGACCAGGCAGGCTTTCTCCCGGGTAGATACATGTTTGCTAATACAAGGAACATTATAGACATATTGGAACTCTTGCAAACAAACATAAACACTAAAGCAGCTTTAATTTTTATAGACGCGGAGAAAGCCTTTGACAATATATCTTGGAAATTTATGAAGGGGAACTTAAAAGAAATGGGAGTGGGACGGGGGTTTGAGAATGGGATTGAGGCAATATATTCAGAACAAAAGGCCAAACTGATAGTCAACAATGTGGTTACAGAAGAGTTCAAAATTGAAAAAGGTACACGACAAGGCTGCCCGATTTCCCCATTACTATTTATTTCGGTTCTGGAAGTGCTCCTGAACATGATTAGGGGGGATCGGTTGGTGGAAGGGATCCAGGTCGGAGCGAAACAATATAAACTTAAAGCTTTTGCAGATGACCTAGTTCTGACATTACAGGAGCCGGAATCTAGTACGAAAAGAGTATTACAACTGATTCAAAACTTTGGTCGAGTGGCGGGATTTAAATTAAACAAGCAAAAAACTAAGGTTTTGGGGGAAAATTTGACAGAAACTGAGTTGGAACGGTTTCAGAAAGAGACAGAACTAACTGTGGTCAAAAAAGTTAAATACCTAGGGGTAAACATAACAGCAAAAAATCTGAGTTTATTTAAAGATAATTATGAAAAATGTTGGTCAGAAATTAAGAGAGACTTGGATAGTTGGTCAAGATTAAAACTTTCCTTGTTAGGCCGAATCAAGATGAATGTACTGCCAAAAATGCTATTTTTGTTTCAGACACTACAGATTGTAGATAAGACAGAGTGTTTTCGGAGGTGGCAGAAAGACATTTCCAAATTTGTCTGGCAGGGCAAAAAGCCCAGAATTAAATTCAAAATACTAACAGATGCGAAAGAAAGAGGGGGCTTTGCCCTGCCAGACTTAAAGTTGTACTATGAAGCTGCAGCTTTCTGCTGGCTAAAAGATTGGTTACTTCTTGAAGATACGGATGTATTGGATCTGGAAGGTTTTAATAATGCATTTGGATGGCATGCATACTTATGGTATGACAAGGTTAAGATAAACAAGGCTTTTAAGAACCATATTGTCAGAAAATCAGTTTTTAATGTCTGGACAAGATACAAAGACTTATTGGAGAATAAAACTCCGAGGTGGCTGTCACCCCTAGAGGCTAAGGCCCGAAAAAGAGCCAATATGGAGGCCAATTGGCCAAAATATTGGGAGATAATAGAAAAGGATGGTGACAATTGGAAATTGCAGAGTTTAGAGAAGATGAGAGATAAAGTGCGAGACTGGCTACACTATGCTCAGATTAAAGAAGTGTTTAAAAATGACAAAAAGTTAGGATTCCAAATGGAAAAGTCAAAGTTAGAAACTGAATTGTTAGAACCTAAGACTAAAGTACTTTCAAAAATGTATAATTTGCTGCTGAAATGGAATACACAAGACGAAATGGTTAAATCGGCAATGATAAAATGGGCACAGGACATTGGGCATAATATTATGTTTGAAGATTGGGAAAGGTTGTGGACCTCTGGGCTGAACTTCACTACATGTAATGCTTTGAAGGAAAATGTAATGAAAATGATGTATAGATGGTACATGACCCCAGTCAAATTAGCTAAAATATACCATTCGTCTGATAACAAATGTTGGAAATGTAAGGAAAATGAAGGAACATTTTTTCACCTCTGGTGGACCTGCCCTAGAGTGAAGGCCTTTTGGGAGATGATATATAACGAGTTAAAAAAGGTGTTTAAATACACCTTTACTAAGAAACCAGAGGCCTTTCTCTTGGGTATCGTCGGCCAGAGTGTGTTAAAGAAGGATAGAACATTCTTTAGGTATGCAACAACAGCAGCAAGAATACTGATCGCTAAGAACTGGAAAACTCAGGAGCTACCCACTTTGGAAGAATGGCAGATGCAGCTGATGGACTATATGCAGCTAGCTGAGATGACCGGCAGAATTCGAGACCTGGGAGAAGAGAGAATGGAAGAAGACTGGAGAAAATTTAAGATTTATTTACAAAAGTATTGTAATTTGATTGAGTGTTGACTGGGATGTCAGAGTAGAAAACAATTGTCTATCACCAAATTAGATTCAAGTGTGAATTATATGCTAATCAAATTTAAGATTATGAGCAAAACGATAATTTGTCCGGAATTAACTCTATAACGATGCAAGTGTATGCGGGAGGTGTGGGGGAGTTCAATGTAACAATGGAAAGATGTTAAATGGATAATGATGACTTGTATTTTTCTTAAGTATGTTTTGTATGAAAAACCTTAATAAATATATATTAAAAAAAAAAAAAAGATGTCTCGGGAGGTGTGCTGTCTCCCCGGGGCTAAGATCCAAGATGTAACTGAACGACTGCAAGGAATCATAAAACCCACTGACAAATACCCCTTCCTCTTGGTTCATGTGGGAAGAACCCTGACCAAACCTAAGAGGAGGCGTGTAGTGGTGATAGGGGATTCCCTACTGAGGGGAACAGAAGCAGTGATCTGTGGGCCTGACAAGATGTCTCGGGAGGTGTGCTGTCTCCCCGGGGCTAAGATCCAAGATGTAACTGAACGACTGCAAGGAATCATAAAACTCACTGACAAATACCCCTTCCTCTTGGTTCATGTGGGAACCAATGACACTGCAAGCAATAGCCTCCAGAAGATCAAAAGAGACTATGAGGCTCTGGGCAGGAAATTGAAGCAATTAAATGCACAAATTGTCATCTCATCTGTCCTCCCAGTTGAACGACGTGGCCCAGGGAGAGAGGGAAAAATAGTGGAAGTGAACAGCTGGCTTCGCAAATGGTGTAAACAGGAACGGTTTGGATTCTTAGATCACGGACTGCAGTTTCTTGAAGATGGACTTCTGGCAAGCGATGGGCTGCACCTCACAACGGTTGGGAGGAACGTTTTTGCCAAAAATCTCAGAAACCTCATCAGGAGGGCTTTAAACTGACTAATGTGGGGGAGGGAGACAGTGCTCCTGAAGGTAGGAGTCTATCAATTGATGAAGATGATCATCCAAATGTCATAGACCAAATGGAGCAAACAGCACGCAGACCTAGTAGTGGGAGGAAAAAATCCTTAAATAAGAGACACGGGGGAATGATTAATGGACTTCAATGTCTGTACACTAATGCGCAAAGCATGGGAAATAAACAAGATGAGCTTGAGCTCTTGGTGCAGCAAACTAAATATGACATAATAGGCATCACTGAAACCTGGTGGGATAAGTCCCACGATTGGAATGTAATAATGGAGGGATACAATCTATTTCAGAGAAACAGACCAGACAAGAAAGGAGGAGGAGTGGCGTTATATGTCAGGGATGTGTATACCTGTGAAGAGATCCAAGATTTAGAACCTCAAAGCCAAAGTGAGAGCATTTGGGTGAAAATTAAGGGAGAGAAGAATAACAGAGACCTCATTGTGGGAGGACATAGATGATGCCTTCCTGGAACAGATGGCCAAGCATGCAAAAGGAAGAGAGATAGTAGTAATGTGGGACTTCAATTACCCGGATATTTGTTGGATGTCAAACTCAGCCAAGAGCATAAGGTCACACAGATTCCTCACTGGCCTTGCAGACAACTTCATTGTCCAGAAAGTGGGAGAAGCAACAAGAGGAACAGCCATTTTAGATCAGGTCCTAACCAATGTTGATGACCTGGTTAGTGGGGTAGAAGTGGAAGGATCATTAGGCGCGAGTGATCATGCTCTTCTGAAGTTTACTATACAGCGGAAAGGAGCAGCCAAGCATACTAGGACTCAATTTCTTGACTTTAAGAAAGCCGACTTCATAAAACTTAGGGAAGTGCTGGGTGAGATCCCATGGACAGTAATACTAAAAGGAAAGGGAGTTCATGATGTCTGGGAGTTTGTTAAGAGGGAGATAGTAAAAGCACAACTTCAGGCAATACCAATGAGACGGAAACATGGAAGGTGCCTAAAGAAGCCAGGGTGGCTATCTAAAGAACTTTTAACTGAGTTAAGATTAAAAAAGGATGAGAGCCAGTGTGGTGTAGTGGTTAAGAGCGGTAGTCTCGTTATCTGGGGAACCGGGTTCGCGTCTCCGCTCCTCCACATGCAGCTGCTGGGTGACCTTGGGCCAGTCACACTTCTTTGAAGTCTCTCAGCCCCACTCACCTCACAGAGTGTTTGTTGTGGGGGAGGAAGGGAAAGGAGAATGTTAGCCGCTTTGAGACTCCTGAAGGGGAGTGAAAGGCGGGATATCAAATCCAAACTCTTCTTCTTCTTCTTCTACAAAAAATGGAAAAGGGGGGAAACCACCAAAGAGGAATTCAAACAAATAGCCAGCACATGTAGACACAAAGTCAGAAAAGCTAAAGTACAGAATGAACTCAGGCTTGCTAGAGAGGTTAAAAGCAACAAAACAGGCTTTTATGGGTATGTCCGTAGCAAAAGGAAGAACAAAGAAACAGTGGGGTCACTCAGAGGAGAAGATGGTGAAATGCAAACAGGGGACACAGAAAGGGCTGAACTCCACACTTCAAAATGACCTTGACAGATTAGAGAACTGGGCCAAAACAAACAAGATGAACTTTAACAGGGAGAAATGTAAAGTATTGCACTTGGGCAAAAAAAAATGAGAGGCACAAATACAAGATGGGGGACACCTGGCTTGAGAGCAGTACACGTGAAAGGGATCTAGGAGTCTTGGTTGACCACAAACTTGACATGAGCCAACAGTGTGACGCCGCAGCTAAAAAAGCCAATGCAATTCTGGGCTGCATCTATAGGAGTATAGCATCTAGATCAAGGGAAGTAATAGGGCCACTGTATTCTGCTCTGGTCAGACCTCACCTGGAGTACTGTGTCCAGTTCTGGGCACCACAGTTCAAGAAGGACACTGACAAAGTGGAACGTGCCCAGAGGAGGGCAACCAAAATGGTCAAAGGCCTGGAAACGATGTCTTATGAGGAACGGCTAAGGGAGCTGGGCATGTTTAGCCTGGAGAAGAGGAGGTTAAGGGGTGATATGATAGCCATGTTCAAATATATAAAAGGATGTCATATAGAGGAGGGAGAAAGGTGGTTTTCTGCTGCTCCAGAGAAGCGGACACGGAGCAATGGATCCAAACTACAAGAAAGAAGATTCCACCTAAACATTAGGAAGAACTTCCTGACAGTAAGAGCTGTTCGACAGTGGAATTTGCTGCCAAGGAGTGTGGTGGAGTCTCCGTCTTTGGAGGTCTTTAAGCAGAGGCTTGACAACCATATGTCAGGAGTGCTCTGATGGTGTTTCCTGCTTGGCAGGGGGTTGGACTTGATGGCCCTTGTGGTCTATTCCAACTCTATGATTCTATGACTCTATGATTCTATGCTGAGTTGCTGAGGTCTGTCACGCATGATGCACAAACTCTGCGGATCCCTAAGTGTGCCGGTGTCGCTTGGCATCGGTCGCTGTGATGTTCGGGCTGAAGAAAGCTTATGAAGCTCCCAAACGATCGACCAGGAGGGAGGGAACATGCCAGTCGGGCACGTGTCTCTGCCAGGGTCCTACTCGAGTGTAGGCTGAACTTCTGACAGAAACTACAGAAGGGGAGGTTTTAGTTATGGGGATTTCACCATGCTCTGAAAAGGAATCACATTTACTTAAACAGCAGGCCTGCACAGCAGCAATCTACTCGCCTGCGAGTCTCATCATGATCAGTGGGACTTCTTCCCGAGCCGGCGGTGCATAAGATGGGCTGCACCCCTTACACCCAACTTGTACCTAAAAATCTGCACAAGCCTGCACCAGAGAATAGTGGAGCTGGAAGGGACCCCTGAGGGTCATCAAGCCAACCCCCTGGGGCAATGCAGGAATCTCAAGTAGACTATCCCTGACCGATGGCCCCCCGTCTTCTGTTTTTCCTCACAGCCAGGACACACATCAACGGCGACTGGAGGTGGGGGGGAAAGATAAATTTTGACGAGGGAAAGGCAATGGGGCCGATTTGTCAGGCACTCACAGGCACAGCTTGAAGACTTTACACAGAGAGGAACCCCACACGGGAGACACAGATACACAAGCACACAGAAGTCAATAACCCAAGAGTGGATTCTAAGTGGGGGGTTGGCTGAGGACAGGGTTGGGCGGAAACATGTGGAGCTTTGCAGAGGTGAGGCAGAAAGCATTTGTCAGAGGGAAACTCACTTTCCCTTTTTAGAAACTGGCCAAGATCCCTTCTGCATTTGCAGTGCTGCTGGTCTTCCAGACAGAATGAAAGGCGCACCCACCGATCCCGCTTCCTTCCTCTCCCCTTCCTGCCCCCTCCGTTCTTTGCTCACCTGCCTCCTTCCCGTCCTCTCCCCTGCCTGCCTCCTCCAGCCGGGAGCACCCACCCACGACTCCCAGCTTCCCAAGCCACCAGTGAATGTCCCCCCCCCCCCCCCCCCGCAGGATGACACCCAGTGCGGACCGCCCCCACCTTGCTCCGCCACTGCTCTGGAATAATAATAATAATAATAATAATAATAATAATAATAATAATGGGAGAAAATAATAATTTATTTATACCATTTATTTATACCCCGCCCATCTGGCTGGGCTTCCCCAGCCACTCTGGGCGGCTTCCAGGAAATATTAAAATACTGTGATACATCAAACATTAAAAGCCTCCCTAAACAGGGCTGCCTTCAGATGTCTTCTAAAAGTCTGGTAGTTGTTGTTCTTTTTGAGATCTGGAGGGAGGGCGCCACTACCGAGAAGGCCCTCTGCCTGGTTCCCTGTAACTTGGCTTCTCGCAGTGAGGGAACCGCCAGAAGGCCCTCGGTGCTGGACCTCAGTGTCCGGGTAGAACAATGGCGGTGGAGACGCTCCTTCAGATATACTGGACTGAGGCCGTTTAGGGCTTTAAAGGCCAGCACCAACACTTTGAATTGTGCTCGGAAACGTACTGGGAGCCAATGTAGGTCGTCGTGTTATATGGTCTCGGCGGCCACTCCCAGCCACCAGTCTAGCTGCCGCATTCTGCTGGACATCTGTGAAGACTTGGCTGGGGTTCTGTAATCTCTGGTGATACATCCCACTGGTTGAGGTGTGGTGAGCTGCAGACTGACTCCCACAAGTCACCAGCTGAGAGTTCCATGGTCCAGATGCCACTACACCCATAGGTGCTGAAAAGTACCAACTTGAATGGTTCTGAAAGGAAATCAGACAAATTCAACGTTGATATTTATATGCTGTCCATCAGACTGGGTTGCCCCAGCCATTCTGGGCGCTCCCAGCAAATTGAAACATCCAAAACAGTAAAACACACCCAAATCTTTCCTGTACCGAAGCCAATTGGATTGACTGTTGAATCTTCTTCCAAGTACTTTGGAAAGGACAGGAGCTTTCCCTGCACTTGAGAGCAGTCAGCTAACGTAGGGGTACAGGACAGGCCACAGGGCACTCCCAGCTCAATCCCCTCACCTCAGCATCGGCCGCCTGAGACAGCTGCCTCATTCTGGCTCATCAGAGGTCCGGCCCTGCTTGGGAATATGAGTGGGAGAGGGCCATTGCACTCAGGTCCTGCTTATGGGCTTGTTGTGAGCCTCTGCTGGGCAACTACGGGGAACAAGGTGCTGGACTAGATCATCCATTGGTCTAACCCAGAAGGACTGTTCTTACATCCGGGGTGGACTGGAGGCAACTCCAACTTGCAAAAAGCCCTGGAACACCAAGAATTGCAGACTCCCACACTCGCAAGCAAATGAGCTATTGCTTCTTAAACCAAAAGAAAAAAGCAAACCCCTTTTGCCAAGCTTGGCGACCACGTCCAGTAGCAAACAGACCAATGAAAGATGGCGAACGGCACTTAGTCAGCGTGAGTGTGAGCTCTCTGATTTATCTTTTAAAGATTGTTTTAATGAGTATAGAAGCCTATTAAATTTTAACTTTAGTTTTTAGTTTTTTTTAGCTTTTTAGTTTTAGTTTTAAACTAGTAAGTAGGAGGACGTCTCTTTCTATCGGGGAGAGAACCATTGACCTTGTAACTTGGGGCGGCTGTATGAAGAGAGAAATGACTAAGCAATTATACAGCCCTGCTTGTGGGAGAGGAACTGGGAAACGTACCAGAGATTCCAGAGACTTAGACGACACAGAGGAACTGAGATGCCTGCCTCTTGCTAAACAAACAAAAATTAGTGAATCTGAAAGTACAAAGGATACTTTTAATATTCCGGTTTCAAACTCTTTCACACTGCTAGCAGAGATGAATGACGAGGAAACCACTGTGAAAGAACCTTTTGATAACCTGCCTACTAAACCTTCAAGTAATAATAATACTGGTATCCACTCGAATGACTGCACTAGAGCCCGTGAGAGCTGCATTGATGAGATACTATTTGAACACTCGACTACTCTAGACCTAGTTGCTAAAACAGTGGACTATATCCTTAAATACATAAAAGACATCCGAGGATCCTTGGAGAAGATTATCTCGCTTGTATCCCTAGCAGGTAAAGACAGTTCCCTTGATGTACCACCTGAGATGAAGCCCATACAAATGCCCAGAGCACCCGTTTTACCTCACACCTCCTGTATAATTCCTCAAGTTGCTGGCAATCAGAAAAGTGAGCAAAGTGAGCAAAATAAGAAGGAACAACACTTTGCACCTCCTCACAAACTGCTGCTGCAAGCTACCAAAATCTGCCTAACGGTTTGCCCCTTTAGAGGCAAGGTGATAAACTGGCATTATAAGAGTGATATAAGGAGACACCTAGCGGAGCTTCTGGGGGTAATCCCTAGCTCTATTGACCTGAAGCATACTGACCATATTAGCAGCAGACCTCAGAGGCAGAGAGTGCTGCTCTCCTTTAAAACCAAAAAGCTCCCTGCACTTATTATGTCCTCAAGAAGCCTTCTAATTAACTATGGAATCCTTGCTACAAGAGTCTTTACCAATACCAAGATCTGCCCCCTCTTACCAAACTGCTTGTTCAAAAAGAAAGCAGACAAGTCTGAGGGTCCGCCAATTGCCACGACTCCAACTCCCCTGGCCGCAGATCTAATCAACTGGATTGACGCCCCCCTGCCTCCACTGACAAAGGCTATACATCTGGAGAATTCTACGGAGCGTGAGTTACTTCTATCCTTCTCCCAATTGCCAAAACTGGAGCGAACAGAGATAACGGACAGATTGGACGAGTTGCTACTCTGTCTCCGTAACTCAGAAGATCATGCTCATGTAAATAAGATGAATTCCTCACCAATTGTAGATCAGTCTACACAAGCCCAAGTGGAACCCGTTTTAACGACCTTTGATCTGCAACCTGGCTGTACACGGCCTCGGGACGTCAAGCCCGAGCAGGATACAGTGGAAGATTCCACAACTCTCTGGTCAAACTCGGAAGCTGTGGCAAGACTGAATGCTCTTTTGGAGGCAAACCGAAAAGGATGCCTTCCACCTGCCTTACACTGCATGTTCCCTACAGCAACCGCAGACCCAAAAGGCCCACCCCCTTCAATCTTAGAGTATACCTTAAATGCAGAGTCTATGGACCTGTCGTTAAGTGATACTCCCGTGCACCAGAATCCATCCCTGCAGCTACCAATAATTAAGCCTCAATCCATGGCTGCGGCTGCGGTAAGTGGTGCTCGGAAATTGCCTGGTAAGCAAGCTACAATTACTTCCTTCTTCCAGCCTATTGCCCCCCCTCGCCGCATGCATTCCCAGGTGGATTCTGCCGTGCTGGTTCCGCAAGGCCCAGCATGACTCAAAGGGGTGACCAGGAGATCACTTACTTTCTTATCCTGGAATGTAGCTGGCATTAAACCTAAGCTGATGGACCCATCCTTTGTCGCCTACATAAAAGGCAGCCGTATTCTTTTACTGCAAGAGACCTGGGCTTGTGAGGGCTTCTCCTTATCAGGGTATAAGGGCTTCTACCTGAATGCACAACAGAATCCACTATCACCTGGTAGACCACAAGGTGGGTTGGCTACCTTAGTTTCTTTGGCCTTAAATCTGCAGGTGGAACAAATCAGCATCCAGTTGTCATCGATGCTGGGTGTAAAGCTACAAACAGCGGAGGAAGTGTTCGTGGTGATTAATGTTTATTTGCACCCAACCTACAAGAAAAACCTGGTGGACCAAAGATGGAGGGGAATTCAACTGACTCTTGAAACTCTCTTAGAGAAATATCCTGAAGCCACCTTTCTAGTTGCAGGAGATTTCAACGGCCGATTGTCTCACTCTGATAAATCATTATTTGCTAAATATAATAAATATCCCTCACTACCCATTTTAACCTCAGACCTTTTACCCAGGAACTTTAAAGACAGTGTTGCTACATACGCAGGTTTTAAATGTAGACAAATTTTGATGGCTCTTAATTTTCACCTTCTAAACGGAGCTCTCAGTTCCGATTACCCTGCCGAATTTACTTTCTGGTCAGGCTCTCGAGCCTCTACCATAGACTTTATTTGGACATCAGTAGACCTAATTCCCAAAATTTCCAACTTTAGGGTGGTAACGAGGCTGGAAAGTGACCATTTTCCATTAGAACTCTCTCTGACCCTGGATGGAGAATTGGCTACCTATTCCTGTGTGCCTATTACAAATAACCAGCTTCAGATGAGGCCCACTGCCCTAAAATGGACCGACAATATGGCTCAACGGATAAATGAACTCCTTTGGTCTGACCAACTGCAAGAGACAAGGGACTCCCTTGTCCAGGCAGTTGAGCCACTGCCAATATATGACAATTTAGTAGAACTGCTAAAACCTTCGTTGGCTAAGGCCCCGGTAACGAATAGTAACCATTTCTCTCATAAAAAGTGGTTTGACGAGGAATGTAGACACTTCAAGAACAACCTATATAATGAATTCTTGGCATATAGGGCATCAAATGACCCCGCACCTAGCAGTCACCTTATGAACCTCAAGAGAAGGTATAAAGCACTATTAAAGGAAAAGAAGCTGGCGGCAGAAAGAAATGATTGGAATAACCTTCTAAAAGCTGCAGAAAATAGAAATCCCTCCTCCTTTTGGCACCAAATTTCTCAATACCTGGGTAGACCATTGTCAAGGATAGAACCCCAAATTTCAGCTGACACCTGGGAAAGCTTCTTCTCCGATTTATATGCAGCTCACGCTGCCAGCGGAAGAAGGATAGAATTGGCCCCCTTGCCTGAGTGGGATCCTGTTACCTTCTCTGAAGTGGAAACACTTATAGGCCAATTTGAGGCGGGCAAGGCACCCGGAGACGATCTTATTTCCATAGATGTTATTAAAGCCAATAAGGATTGGTGGTGTCCACCCCTAGCAGCTCTTTTTACCTATATAAACAAAACAGCACAATTTCCTCCAAGCTGGAACTCTGCACTAATTGTGTTAATTCACAAGAAAGGGCCGCGCACAGATCTGGCCAATTTTAGACCAATTAGCCTGCTAAATGTTATCGGAAAGATCTATTCAAGATTTCTACTTAACAAATTAACGACCTGGATGGAAAGCAACAATATCATAGCAGAGGAACAGGCGGGTTTCCGCCCTGGAAGATCAACAACAGACCAAATCTTAATCCTAAATCACTTGGCCACCAAGTACGCTGGCAATGGCCTAAAAGCCCTCCACGTCGCCTTTATAGACTTTAAGCAGGCCTTTGATCTAATTCCCAGGAACCAGCTATGGACAAAATTGGCAGCGACATCTATCGACCACCGCCTTCTCCTGCTGATTATTAATTTGCATACAAATACCCTCCTGAGGATTAGGCTAGATAGTAAGGGGCTAGTCTCCAATCCGGTTGCCACCACTAGGGGGGTAAGACAGGGCTGTTTGCTTGCCCCTGCTCTGTTTAATTTCTATATTAATTCGCTAGTGGTGCATATGGCAAATGCTGATTTCCATCCACCAAAACTGGCAGGACGAGCCTTGAATGTCCTACTGTATGCGGCCGATGCCGCCCTATTAGCTACCTCCCCCATCGGATTAAGGAGGATGCTTCGAGCTCTCCATGAATATGAGACCCAACACGAGCTCCAACTAAATTATGCCAAGACCAACATAATGGTCTTTGCTGCTCGACTGAAATCTAATTTATGGTCAATTAATGGTATTCCTTTAGAGCAGGTTAGTTGCTTTAAATACCTGGGTCAAGTTGTAAGATCAAATAGGTCCTTCTTGGCGCACAGAGAATACATAGCCTCGAACGCATCCAAAGCAGCCTTGGTGATTAGAACCCTGTACTCCAAGAAACAGGCACAAACTGTCAAAGTTGCTTTGCGACTCTTTAAAATGAAAGTCCTCCCTCTTCTGCTGGTGGGCATTGCCTTGGGCTCACGTAGGGACTTTGAAAAATTAGAATCTATCCAAACCCAATTCCTCAGGGCCATACTCAGGATCCCCCCCCTCCGTGGCAGGTGCGATCATGAGATTGGAAACCGGTTGTCAAGCCTTTAGGCATGTGGCCCTGAAAGCGAAGTTATGGCTATGGCTCAAGCTTTGTTTCAGACCGGTGGGTTTGGCCCCCTTGATTCTGAGGGATAACTTTAAATCTCCATGGGAATGGGAGATAGCGGAGGAAGTGCAGAAGTGCGGGTTGTCCTCCCTTTATATAGACAAAACAAAAAAAATTCCTTCCAGTAGCACCTTAAAGACCAACTAAGTTAGTTCTTGGTATGAGCTTTCGTGTGAATGCACACTTCTTCTGAAGAAGTGTGCATGCACACGAAAGCTCATACCAAGAACTAACTTAGTTGGTCTTTAAGGTGCTACTGGAAGGAATTTTTTTTGTTTTGACTATGGCAGACCAACACGGCTACCCTTTATATAGAGTCCATGACGTATAGCCACGCAAAGGCGGTGATCGCTCAAAGATTAAGGGATATTGCCAGACAGGAGGACATAGCCCGTGTGAAACCTGGGTTGTTTCTGGGGGAGCAGTTGTATCGGGCTGCTCCAGCTTGCTACCTGGTGGATATCCACTACCTGGAATACCGCAGACTATTTACTGCGGCTAGGCTGAATGTTCTTGACTCGGCGGTTCTGAAGGGAAGATATGGAGGAGTCCCATATGACCAGAGATTATGCCACTGTGCGTTGGGTGAGGTAGAATCCACAGAGCACATTTTACTGAGCTGTCCCTTCTACAACGATTTAAGATAGTATCTTATAACTCCATACTTACCCCAGCTCAGTTCCCGACAAAGAGGAAAGCAGACAGCATATCTGCTAAATACGTCTTCTGGGAAAACAACTTTGTCAGTGGCTAAATTCCTTTTCCTGGCACTCAAGTGTCGGAAACGTATAACTGAATGCTTTGATGTGGGTTATCTGTGAGAGGTCTAGTACTGTGGCCCTACCTTTTTATGTACCCCTATGATGTTTTAGTTTATAATTCTGTATTGTGTAATGTTTATTTCTGACCATCGGTCGAATAAAGGAAATTGATTGACATGCTTCTTAAACCAAAAGAAAAAACAAACCCCTTTTGCCAAGCTTGGCGACCATGTCCAGTAGCAAACAGACCAATGAAAGTTGCATTTTTGCATGGGTAGGAAGGGTGTCATTTTCCTTTGGCTGATTTAGGTCCTCGGCTTTTAGACTCCAGAACTGGCACAAACAGGGATGGAAATCTGCTTCAGTTCAAAGGGAGGTATGATTGGCAGGCAAGGTGACTGAAATATACTCAGAGTCGCAAAGTGATTTCATGCTCTTTATTCAGCTCATAGTGGTGAGGAGGAATGAATGAATGTCCCCTCAAAGTATCTGCTTTATATACATTATTTACACAATGGGCTGCACATGATTGGCTAATTCCGGAATTTTACTGTAAGCCAATCAGGTTGTGGATTCACTTCTATCTGGAGCATGATTGGGTAGTTCCTGCCAACCAATCATACTGCTGCATTGTTCTAGGACCAATCAGACTGCTACATTCTGAATCCTATTGTTCTAGGACCAATCAGACTGCTGCAGTTTGGATCCTATTCAACTCAGTACATAACACCCCTCCCCTCTAAGTTCCAGTCCTGTCCGGGAGGTCACATTCATAGTCCTCAAGGTACGCCGGCGGCCTACGTGTGCGTTGCGGCCTGGGGTGTTCCCTGGTCCGGGGTTCAGGTTCTGACTCGTGTTACAAGGATGCTGGCTGTGATGGGGCTGTTTGGTCTGGCGCAACCGGCTCGCTCAGTCGTGGTTCTGGTTCCAGTGTCCTTTCGGCCTCGCAGGTCCTCTCTGTATTTACTGATTCTGCCTCTCCTGCTGGCTCCTCATGCTCTATGGGCCTCACTGCCCCTCTGTTCCCTTGGGACTCCTCTGCCCTTTCCTCCTCCTGGTTTTCTCCCAGGAATCGTCGCCGTATCTGGTCGCAGTGGCGGCGCCAGCATTGCCCCCCATCTGTTAGCACCTCGTACGACACGGGGCCAGTGACCCTGGTGACTGTGGCGGGTACCCATGCTGGGCCTGCCCCAAAATTCTTTGTGTACACTGGGTCCTGAGCCTCGAAGGTCCGGGGGTTCTTGCCTTCCCCCACCACTACCTCATCCTGAGCTCTATCGGGGTGAAGGCGGTCCAATCTGATTGCAAGGCGCCGACCCATTAGTAGTTCAGCGGGGCTCCGGCCAGTCGTTGAGCTGGGGGTGCTGTGCTGTGCTAGAAGGAATGTGGCAAGGCGGTACTCCCAATCCCCTTGCGTCATGCGGCGAAGGGTGTCCTTGGTGGTCCGCACCATGCGTTCTGCTTGGCCATTGGTGGCAGGGTGGAATGGCGCCGAACGGATGTGGCGGATGCCGTTCTGCGCTGTGAAGGTTTGTAATTCTCCTGATGTAAATGCAGTCCCGTTGTCTGAGACGAGAGTGTCAGGGAGCCCGTGGGTTGCAAACAGCCTGCGTAGTACCCGGATGGCTGCGGACGTAGAAGTGGACGGTACCAGTGCGACTTCCAGCCATTTGGTGTAGGAGTCCACCACGATGAAGAATGTTTTCCCCTGAAAGGGGCCAGCGAAGTCCACATGCAGGCGTGACCATGGTGCTCGGGCGGACTCCCAGGACTGGACTGGGGCCCTTGGGGGATCTGGGCGGGATTCTTGGCAGGCCTGGCAGTGTTTGACCCAGGCCTCTATCTCTCCGTCGATCCCCGGCCACCACACATAACTCCTGGCAAGGGCCTTCATTCTTACTACCCCTGGGTGTGTCTCGTGTAGGGCTGTGAGGACCCTTTTGCGGAGGGGCTGGGGAACAACGACCCTGCTTCCCCATAACAGGCACCCCTTGTGGGCCGACAGTTCATGTTTGCGGGTTGTGTAGCCGGCGAATTCTGGCCCGGGGCTGCTGCTGGGCCATCCCCTCCACGCCCAGTCCAGGACCCGGGAGATGACCCTATCTTTCTTGGAATGGTGTGCAACTTCTTGTGCCTGAATAGGGTGGTCGGGAAGCAGCTCCAGGCTCATAACCTCTTGTGCAGGGGCTGGGTCGGGGCCTGTTTCCGGTAGTGGTAGCCTGCTGAGGGCGTCCACATGGCCCATCGCCTTCCCAGGACGGTGAATCAGTGCATACTGGTAGCTGGCAAGGAAAATTGACCACCTGAGGACGCGAGGAGACAGCACTTGGGGGGTCTGCTTTTCAGGGACGAACAAGCCAAGCAACGGCTTGTGGTCAGTCACTACGGTGAAGGGCCGCCCGTACAAGATATCATGGAATTTTTTTACTCCCTTCACGATTCCCAGACCCTCCTTGTCGATTTGCGAGTAGTTCCGCTTGGTTGCGTTGAGTGTCTGGGGAAAGTATGCCACTGGTACCTCTCTTCCATCCGGGAGTTGGTGTCCCAGGACAGCGCCAATTCCATAGGGCGAGGCGTCGCATGCTAGCACCACCGGCAGCCTCTCGTCGAAGTGTGCCAAGACCGGGTTTGAGACAAGCAAGTCCTTGACTGCCTGGAATGCGGCCTCCTGGCGCTGGCCCCACACCCAAGGGGCCCGCTTGTCCAGGAGTCTGTGTAGGGGCTCCGCTACCGCCGCCTTGTGGGGAAGGAAGGAATGGTAAAAGTTCAATAGTCCCAAGAAGGCCTGAAGTTCAGTCTTGTTCTTGGGCGCTGGGGCATCACAAATGGCCCGTACCTTGTCCCCAGTCGGGTGGACCCCTTCTGCGTCCACCATAAATCCCAGAAAGTCCACCTGAGGCACTCCTAGTAGACATTTTTCCCACTTCACCTTGAGACCCGCCGTCTGGAAACGGTGCAGAACGGTGCGGAGGCGGTCCTCAAACTCCTCTGGTGTGGGCCCGGCAATCAACACATCATCGAAGAAGGGGGTGACGCCAGGAATCCCTTTAAGGAGAGAGTCCATTAGATTCTGGAATATGCCTGGTGCCACACTGACACCGAATTGCAGCCGCTTTACCCTGAATGCTCCTCTGTGCATCACAATCGTCTGTGCCTCTGCTGTGGCATCATCTACTGGCAGCTGTTGATATGCTTGGGCCAAGTCCAGCTTGCCAAAAATTTTGACCCAGCCAGGGTGGCAAGAACATGGCTGACCACAGGCACTGGGTATGCATGGGCCGTGAGGGCCTTGTTTATGGTACATTTGTAGTCTGTGCAGATGCGGACCGAACCATTAGGCTTGACGGGTGTGACGATTGGGGTTTCCCAGGGGGCATTAGGCACCGGCTCCAGCACTCCTTGCTCCACGAGCCGGTCCAATTCCTCATCTATACGGGGTTTCAGGGCGAACGGGACCTGGCGGGCCTTGAGCCTGACCGGTCGTACTGCGGGGTCAAGCTGTAGAGCAATGGGGGGGGCCCGTATACTGTCCCAATTTCCCATCGAAAACCCCCGGAAATTCCTTGCATATGGCGTCCACGTCCACTTGTAAGCTAGTGTGGTTCACCCCGGTGACGGCTAGCCCCAGTGGTCCAAACCATGCCAATCCCAGTAAGCTAATGTAGGGGCCCTTGACCACAAGCAAGTCCAGTTGCCGCGTCCGCCCTCGGTATTGCACCCTGAAGGTCCCCACCCCCATTGTGGGGACCTTACGTTTCTGGAAGTCCCGGAGGGTGAATGGGGCCGGCCTGAGTTTGGGACCCCCAGTAGGACATAGTTTCCTTAAGGTCCTTGCCGAGATTATGGATAGAGTTGAATCCGTGTCAAGCTCCATGCGGCATGGGGCCCCATCTATCTATACGTCAACATAAATTTTCTCTACGTTGGGGTGGAGCAACTGGTATACCTGGAAGTCTGTGAGCTCTGTCGAGTTGCCTTGATGCGTTGGGCCCCGGGACCTGGGGCTCTTGGATTGGTCATCTGATGCCTGGCGTTGGGTGGGCCGAGCCTGACACACCCGGGCGATGTGTCCCGATTTTCTGCACTGCCTGCACTCTGCGTTGTGGAAACGGCAGGTCCTCCTCTCGTGACTTTCTCCACAGCTTGCGCAGTTCCCTCCTTCTCATCAAGGCAGCTGTGGTATGTGGGCTGCTTGAGTGCGCTGCTGTACTCGGTGCACCTCCTCCCTGTCGGATCCTGAGTCGTCGGTGAGGTCTTCGTGGTGGACCCTTGGTTGGGACAGCTGGCTCGGCCGTGCCTCTTGCGTCGACCTCTCTGCAGCTTCCATTGCCAGGGCCTCCTCCAGAGCGACCTGGAAGGTTAGGTTCTTCTTAGCGTAGAGGCGTCGTTGCAGCTTCTCATCTTTCAGGCCACCGACGAGGCGGTCACGAAGCATGTTCTCCAGCTCTGAGAAGTTGCAGAACCGGGCGGCTTGGCGGAGAGAGGTCACAAACCCAGTTATGGTTTCCCCAGGGGCTTACCGCTTTGCGTAAAAGGCATTTTGACGAGCCACCACTGAGGGCTGTGGCGAAAAATGCCCCTTCAGCTGTTCCATTATTGTTTTGTATGGAACAGTAGCGACGTCTTCAGGCGCAAGGAGAGCCCGAGCGATTTCAAACGTCTCCTCTCC
Organism: Podarcis muralis; assembly: GCF_964188315.1. Taxonomy (NCBI): domain Eukaryota; kingdom Metazoa; phylum Chordata; class Lepidosauria; order Squamata; family Lacertidae; genus Podarcis; species Podarcis muralis. Next base: position 17,912,336 of record NC_135674.1, read on the forward strand.
ACAGACGCGGAAGAATATCGCCCTCTTCTTGGCGTCTTCTTCGTCGGTGACCCCTTTGGCTTCTAGGAGGAAGGTGAAACGGGAGGCGTACACTTCCCAGTCTCCAGATGCTGGGTTGAACGGCGAGAAGCTGCTGTCGGTTGCCATTCTGAGTTCCTTGTGTCCCGGAGCTGAAGCCTGGATACATGGTGCGAGGCAGCGGTGCGGCAGGTGGCGGTGCTGCGGTGCTGTGTGTGGCAGTCAGCTCAGTGGGATCCCACCTTCGTCGCCAGTGAAACATACTCAGAGTCGCAAAGTGATTTCATGCTCTTTATTCAGCTCATAGTGGTGAGGAGGAATGAATGAATGTCCCCTCAAAGTATCTGCCTTATATACATTATTTACACAATGGGCTGCACATGATTGGCTAATTCCGGAATTCTACTGTAAGCCAATCAGGTTGTGGATTCACTTCTACCTGGAGCATGATTGGGTAGTTCCTGCCAATCAATCATACTGCTGCATTGTTCTAGGACCAATCAGACTGCTACATTCTGAATCCTATTGTTCTAGGACCAATCAGACTGCTGCGTTTTGGATCCTATTGTTCTAGGACCAATCAGACTGCTGCAGTTTGGATCCTATTCAACTCAGTACATAACAGTGACACAGCCAGTTATGTGGAAGGGAGGAGGAGGAGGGTGGGGAGGTCACAAGGGAGGAAAGAGCTCTGCACCTCAGCTCGGAATTATTTTGGAAGAGTGGAGGGGAACAGAGGAAACCTTTCTTCCCTTTCAGTCTTTTCTCCCCCCCTCCTTTTCCCTTTTTTTCCTTTTTTAAGAATATGCTATACGGAATTTCCGAGGGGGAAATTCGCTAGGGATCTCGCCTTCCCCAGAAACCCCTCCACATACCTAGGGCGCGAGACAATGAGCTCGAGAAAGCCCTTTCCTTCCCCTGTCGCACCAAGCACCACATCTTTTTTTTATTAAGAAAAGACCCTGCTTCCCTCTTTCTGGTATGAAACCGTATCAATATGAACGGGGACTTGGGCATGAACTCTGTATTTACATACTGCTGCGTATAGCCCAATCAAAAGCATCGGATTTGGACAGCTAGCCAATAGCGGATAGCGGCCTCTAGTGGACAGAATCTTTCTTGTACCGCTGCCTGTTTCCGTTCTGCAGAGCAGTGGAGCTTTGCCAGCTTGACTGAGCTCCTGAGTGGCCGCCTGCTGAGAGAACAATGGACTCAGTCCATCAAAAGCCCATTAACTGGTTTCTATTGCCAAAAGTGATCCTTTGTTGCAAGAAATATGTCAAGCCACTTCCCTTATGGACTGCCGGCTTAGGAAAAGCCCCTCACTTCTGAAAATCCTCGAAACTCAACCCCCTGCATCAATTTCCTCCATTCCAACGCCATTCTTGCCCTTAAGGAAAGGACTCTTTCCCCCTCTATCTCCTGCCATAATCCCTCAAGCGTGAGGACACGTGTACACCCCCCACCCACCCACCCACCCAGGGAAGTGCCCAAAGGTGACAATTACTGAGCAGTTAGTTGGCCAAAGAAACCAAGAGCAATCTAATTAACCAATCTAATTAAGGCGTAGCATGCCTTTCCATCTTATAGTATTTATTGTTATAGTGGTATTTTAGCGACTGTTTTTTTTTCTTTTCCCCACGGCACAAGCTGTCACTTATGTGTTGTTTTTATCTGTATGGGCCTATGGCCGTAATAAATATTATATTATTATTAAACCAAGAGCCCATCACCAGACTTGCCCCAGGGTATGGATGTGCAGGAGGGACGCGGGTGGCGCAGTGGTTTAAACCTGGCGCTGTGATCTGTTGGTGAAAACAGTACCAGGAGACTCTTTCAGGTGGTTCATAGTCTAACAGAACCACCTTTGCCATCAGGGTCTGATACAGAGTCCAAGATCTCCTGTAATGACTCCTGTAATGAGTTTTTTTGCAGATAAAATTGCTCAGGTTTGGAAAGAGGTAGACTCCACCAAGGTAGGAGGGTGCCAGAGCTCTGCCTAGTCAGAGACATAGTATGGCTTGCCAATTCCCGGGGCCACGTGGAGGAGGGGGTAGGAGGGAGAGAAACAGACGGAGTATGCATGCGCATTCAACTGCCTAATGGCATCCACATCACCCAGGGGATCACAGCCACAGAGATAAGAAAAGAAGAGCCATCCCATTGTCTGGAGAGGTCACTTACCTGATCGCATGGACAAGCCGTTGTCATTGGACCCCAGTGATGCCTGGGGCAACTGCCCCTGTGCCCCCGCAGCCCACTACACCACTGGGTCAAGTTGGATGGAATCCATTACAACCTGTTGCCTCTGAGGATGTGGACAGACTTGAATGAGTGAAACCTACCACCTGAAGAAGTGATTGTTAAACTGCTTATTAAAAAGACATATTTGGACCTGGCCATTATGTCCAATTATCGTCCAGTCTCAAACTTTCCATTCCTGGGCAAGGTGATTGAACGGATGGTCACTGAACAACGCCAGGCATGTCTGGAGAATAATGCAAAATATAGATGTCTTGGTAAAATCTCAGGATATACTATAAATAGGTCCAAATCAGAGTTGATGTTATTAGGAAATATACATTTTTGTTCAACTGTGTAAACAATACCAATTTCATACTTGTACTGAAAATGTTAATTATCTAGGCACATTACTACCATGAGATTTATCAGCAAAGTATTCCCCTCAGCTCCTCCTCCTGACTAGGCGGCTTCTGTGGGAGAAGAGAGCTGTCACGTGCCTTGCCCGCTACCTTTCTAACAACCCAGCTGACCTCAGTGCATTTTGTCCTTTCCCTCAGGCAGCAAAATGTCTTAGGCTGGCCTTGGGCATAAGTACTCGCCAAGTTGCAACGTTTTGTTTCAGAACCCACTTGCATAAATTAAAAAAGGAAAAGAAGGGAATGCTTTTTTTAAAAAATGATGTGCCCAGAACTCCTTTCTCTGATCAGTGAGCAAGCCCAAACAGCTCCCACACATCTGGCCTTAGGACTTCCAGAGCGGATGTGTGATCCCAAGCTATTGTTTGACATGCCATATTTTTCATTTCAGAATTGGAGCGCTCTTGCAGAGACTGTCCCTTTGTTCAGAATGTCACAGGCCCAGAGTGAAAAACTGACACTCCTAATTTCAAGCTTAGGCCCTCCAGGTGTTTCTGGACTCCAGATCCTATAATCCCAGACCATTGGTCATGATGGTGATGGGCATTGGAGACCACCAAAATCTGGAGGGACACAGATCAACTCTCAGCCAAAAGTTTGGCTTTTGCTATTTTTGGACACCCTTGGTCATGAGCCAAGTGTGATTCTCAAACTCTGAATGCTGACTTTGCCAAATCCATACAGGCCCTTTTCATCTCTCATGCTCAGGAAGTAGCAGCCACAGCTCAGGAGAGGATTTTTCATTTGCTCCTTTTCCATGGGGTGGGGAAAACTCAACACTTTTAATCTTGCCTTATTTTTATGCAAATTGGGTGGTCCAAAACAAGGAGACTTATATCTGCACCCTCTCTTTAGCACAGATGGCCTGCAGGAGAATTTCCTGTCCTTAAAAGTAAAACTGAACTTTGTTGGCAGTGCAACTGCAGGGAAGGCATTGTCTGCCACGTTTGCAGTTGAAGGCAGAGCGTGGGGGGGGGGGGCAGGAATGTTCAGCAGAGGGCATCCAAAATTATCAAGGCACTGGAGCAACTCCCAGATGAGAAGCTAAAACGTTTAGGGCTTTCTAGTTTAGGGAGGAAATGAGTAAGGGAGGACACGGTCAGGGGTACACGCATAGTGTAGAGAAAGTGGAATGCGATACGTTTTTCATCCCTCCATAATTCCAGAACCCAATGGGGCCATCCAATTGTGGGTTACTGGGTGGTTGTTGTTTTTATTTTGATTACAGTCGTACCTTGGAAGTTGAATGGAATCAGTTCTGGGAGCCAATACGTTCAAGAACTAAGCTGTTTGAAAACGAGGGTACAACTGTTTTTTTTTTTTGGTTTTATATTTTCATTTTACTTTGTGAAACACCCTGAGACCTGCAGGTATAGGGTGGTATATAAATTCAATAAGTAATAAATAATTAAATAATATATTGAAGAGCAAAAAAAGAGGACAGCCTGAGGCACTGCCAGCCCGAGCTGGGAAAAGAGGTGTGTGGGGTCGCCACTGCCATGCCCCTTTCCCCAGCTCGGGCTGGCAAGGGCCATGACGGGCAGAGCAGCCCAATCCCGAGCCACTTGAGCCCGAGACCCCAACAGCTCCCCCTCAACCTGGACATTTCCTTTAAAATGTAAAAAATCGACTTCCGGAGGCGGCGCCATCGGCAATGGCGGATTCCCTCTAGTCTGGAGGGAGAAGCTCCGCGGAAACTGGGTCGTGCTGCTACGGCGAAACGGGGACCCTATCGAAAACCACAGGCGGGTAAAGCCTGTGACCGTGGGACTCGGCGGGCACCAAAAGCGCCCCCCTAACTTGCAAGGGAATCCCGAGAGAGGCTCCGGAGCGGAACGGGGGATGGCGCGGTGCTGAGAGTAGATCGCTACTTCCGTGGAGTGAAGCCGCGCAGCTGTTGCCGGAGAGTGCTGACCTCTTTTCCTGTGACAATTCGGCTACTAAACAACAACCCGTGAGTAGGGCAAGCTTTAAGATCGGAGGCTAAAGGAAAAATAAGGTGTAATTTGGCACTGAAGCGGGAAGGTGTAAACAGGAAGTCCACCTTCCGTTTTGTATAAAGATCAAAGCAAAGACTGTTTAAGCTAAGACCGGGTGAGGTGCATTAAAAAGACTTAAAATCCAAACGTCAAATCAAAGGAATTCCCTCCCTGAATTGAAGGAGAGGGAGGGAAGAAGGGAAAGTATTTTCTGCTTATTAAAAATTGAAAGGAGAAAGAAGAGAAGGACAGAAAAGGGATATAAGACCATCACTCAATTCTTGGGAACGGACTGCCAAGATTAAATAGAATTGCTGTATTGAGAGTCGCACTATTTATGGACAATGTAACTTTCTGACAGCCAACTCTGCAAGGGAGATATTTTGGACTTGAAACTGTTATTTATTCTGCTGAAGGGGGGCTTTTGAGAAGTTGGTAAGATACTCTGTTCCATTTTTACTGACTGTTACTGTGTCCCCCTAGAGGCTCACTGGAATTGATACAACAGGTTGGGGAATTTTCCATTTCTAACTAGCCTGGGAAACTTCCACTGCAAAACAAGCTTGGTCGTGGGATCGACCTTGACTCTCATACAAAGTGTTATGGATGAAAGAACAACAAGATCGGGCAAGGTCAGACAACAACAGACTAGTGCAGTATTGCAGCAATGCAGAGCATCTGCATCTGGCCCTCCTGTATCACAAGGGGAAGACTCAGCACAAGCTGGGGCAAAAGGTATGACATCGGAAGAAGGATTTACTTCAGTTTTAAACAAAATTTATGAATCCTTGGATAAACTAAGCAAACAAGTCACTGAAGCGACAAATAAAATTGACCGAAACACTACAAGTATTAACAACTTGGGGCAGAAGGTGAACTCAAATACAGAATCTATTGAAAGATTGCTGCAAGAATCCACGTCAAATCAAAAGATAGCTCAGGAAGCAATAGAAAAAGCAGTGGCTGTAGAGGAAAAGATACCACCGATATGTAAGCAGCTTGGAGACCATCAGACACAGCTTGGGGCCCACCAGTCAATTTTGTCTATGATTGAACTGAAGGAGATGCAGACCAATCTCAGGATTAGGCCCTGAACTTGAGAAAGACAGCCTAAGTGACTTTCTAACACAGGAATTTGCAAACTTTTGGAAACTGGATGACAAGCAAGACTTTAAGATAGTAAGTGCTTTTAGACTTGGAAGAGGAGGGAGAAAGAATAGGGTGAGAGACTGTTTGATTACCCTTCGATCCAAAGAAGAAAGAGATAAAATATTGAGTCTGCACTACCAGAATACCTTGGAAATAAACGAATCAAGAGTGGAGATATTTAAGGATATCCCGAAATATCTTTTGGATCTGAGGCCTAACTACGGAGATTTGGTGACCCTGCTGAAAGGTAATAGAATCATTTTTAGGTGGGAATTTCCCCAAGGACTATCTTTTACCTATAAAGGTAAAAAGTTTAAAATAAGATCAGTGGAGAATAAAGAAAAATTTCTGAGAGACCACGGAGAAGACCTGCAAAAAGAAGGTGAAGAAGAGGTAAGAGCCCTAAGACCAGGAATACTAGACAAAGCACCACTACCTTTGGGACTGGACAAGTTAGAGAAAGTGATACCACCGCCAGAACAAAAGGATTTATTGGGAGCAGTAGGAGGAGAAGCGATTTAAATACATCATGTCTCTGCAACTATTAAGCTGGAACATTCATGAACTGAATTCCCCGGAGAAAAGGAAAAAAGTTTTCCATTTATTGAAAAGAGAACAATTGGACCTGATTTGTTTACAGGAAACACATGTGATAAGGCTACATAGGAAAATTCTGATTAATAAAAGATTGGGCCAAGAGTTTATCTCATCGGACAAGGTTAAAAAGCGAGGAGTAGTTATTTATGCAAAAGAGAGCCTATCACCGAAATTTGTTTTTAAAGATGATCAAGGAAGATTTGTAGCAATTGAAATTCAATCACAAGGAGAAAAATTTTTGATAGTAGGAGTATATGCACCAAATGAGGGGAAATCTGAATTCTTCAAGAAGTTGCATGAGACTTTGTTGGATTACATGGACTATAACATTATTTTGATGGGAGATATGAATGGAGTGGTATCCACAAACATGGACAAGTCGCAGAGACAGGTAGTTACTAAAGATGGCAGACTGAAGGAAAGCATTGCTTCTGCACATATGGGAAGTCTTGTTTCTAAGCTTTGTTTTGCTCACACTGCACAAACCGTGCTGACGCTAAAACATTCCCTCATCACCCTGGTACGTTCTGTTCACCTTGAGATCACACCATATCAATCTGTACTTACCCCTCCTTGTACATTCCTTTTTCGTACCACTCTGGTACGGGCAGTCCGAACCCATGCCTGTGTAAACTCCGCGTTCCTTTTCCCAACCTTTAACCTGTCTATGATTAATGTCTTATATGCAACCCTTGTTTTGAACTTATGTGAACCAATCAGCAACAAGCACACGTGGCAAACGCAGTAATATTCAATAAAAGGGAGTCTCTGAGGCTTGCTCAAGAGAAGCCTCCCACATGACACCTATCTGCTCGTCTGTTGTTCATTTTCAACCCAACATCTGGTGACCCTCGACGTGCCAGATCCCTTTCCGCAGCCTCATATTTCACTCGACTGGAAAAGTCTCAGCGTGCTACATCGTGAGTATGGGGGGGGAAGCTTACAAAGTCCCAAAAAGAGCATGCTAAAGAACTGTTTCATTTAGTCAGGCAGAGAGTAGCAGGTGTGCATATTTCCTTGAAAGAAATAGAACGATTGTTATGTCATATTGCTTGTGAGTGCCCCTGGTACCCAGAAACGGTCTTTGGGGATGGAGACTTGGCAAAAAATCGGAAAAACCCTCTTCGCAGAACCGAGGGCTCCGATTCATTGTCTGCTCACTTGGCAGAAGTGTGCGGATGCCGTCGCTAGATTAGGTCCCCAGGTGTCTCTGTCGGCACCCACAGCAGACAATTCCCCACCACCTGCCCTTTTAGCCACAACAGACAATCTACCTCCTTACCCAAAGCTTTTGCCTCCATCGCAACTTTCTCTAACCCCCCCCCCTTCGCCTCAGCCCACATCCACCCCCCACCCCCCCTTCCCTCCCTCCTTTGCCTGCTCCTACAGGAGCTGTGCGTGTTGCACTTTTTCAAGCTAGACAGGAAGGAATTCTTTCCTTGGAGGAGGAGGCGGGGTGGGCCGGGGAAATGCCGTCTGCCTTCCCTATTTCCTATACAAACCCAGGAACTGCGCAACAACAGGTACTGTACGAAACGCTTCCTTATTCTGTAATGAGAGAATTAAGAAAAGCCATTGCTGATTCCGGTTTAAAATCCTCCTATGTAATAGGAATGCTGGAGGGAATAGCAAATGGTTATACAATGCTACCTCAAGACTGGAAAGATCTGATGCGCATGCTTTTGTCCCCGGCTCAGTATGTAGTTTTTGAAAGTGAATTTAAACATAGCGCATCAGCCCTGTCTGATCCACAGCATTCAGCCAATCAACTTTATGGTGCTGGTCCATATGATAATATAACAGCTCAGGCAACGCTGACACCTTTACATTTCAGTCGCACCGCGACCTTTGTACAGCGCGCCTTTCGGAAAGTCCCTGTCTCAGGGCAACCGCTGAGCTCCTTTGTTAATATTAAGCAACAACATTCAGAGCCCTACCATCAATTTATAGATAGATTGAAAGAATCAGTCACTAGGCAGATTGATAACACCACAGCTCAAAATGAGTTGATGAAAAAGTTGGCTTTTGAAAACGCAAACACCGATTGCAAAAAGGCTTTGCAGTCAATCATACATCATGTTAAATATGACCTGGCCGACATGATCCAAGCCTGTGCAGATGTTGGTAGCCAGAGTCATGCGATGTCTTTGTCAGGCTTCTCAGCCGCAGTCAGAGGTAACTGGCCTCACACCAGGCATTCGGCTCAAGATCCTTGATGACCTTCCCGGCTGCGTCTACCGGCAGGTTACAGGCAAGGTCACAAATCGGCGATCCCACTCAACGTGAGAGGGACACACCCTCCTCCCTGCTTCCCTCAGGGAGGGGAAAGAGACAGACAGAAATCTATTTACATCTCTTTATTTCTGTCATTCTAGCAGTACAGAGAAACATGTCTGTACCCTCCAGTCTCCAGCAAAAGACCAAACTGACTCCACCCATGCACTTCCAGTACAGGTCAGATGACACTCTGAGCTAACATCCGGTGCTCAGTACACTGAATAGACTGCCCCCTTTTTCCAATAGTACAGTCCCAGACATCAACATTGTGTTTTGCATTCCAGACACCTGCAGCTTGCTTTTGCATTGCTGCTTTTTCCTGACAACCTCCCCCAAAAGCATCAATGCGTGTTGCGGCGAGCAAAGCTTGATCCAGAGAAGAAAACAAACAGTTGTTATACATATAACACACCCCTGTTGTTTCAGTTCCACCCTTGGAACTCCCCGCCACTGGTTTCCCCAGTGTACCTCTCTGGTTGTCTGGCTTCCAAGGAATGAGTGCATCTGCATTACCTTGGCTAGCAACTCTCTGTTGTGTCTTTGTCTCTGACTTAGACACTGCTTCAACCTGTCCTCGGTTGTTTACAACAGCAACACATGCAACAGCTAAGTTAGCAAACTCTTTTGAGTACCTCTTTGGTGGTACACCCTTTGTAACTCTCTCAGACCTGCGTATGAGGTGCTGATCCTCTCTGCTCACTGGTTCAGCCTCTGGACTTTGCTGAGAACCAGTACCAATGGTAAACAGTGGTTCATCCTTCATCTGTGAAGGTCTATCCATTATGTGAGATTTCCTCTCAATGACTGTGTCAACTGAGCTCTGTGAGCTATCACTGTCATCATCAGTACCACTGTAATCTGACGCACCATTGTAATCAGAAAAATCATCATCATCATCACTGTCCTCTGTGGGAAATGCGTGAACAATCACTCTCTCCTGTTCAGGAGCACTCTCTAGAAATTTTGTGAGAATCACCTGACCAGATTCAGACAAAATTACTCTGTAGAGACCCTTTTCATAACCCACGAAAATGCCTCTGGCATTCTTTACTCCACCTGGAGCTTCTGTTCTCACTTGAGACCCGAAAACCTTAAAATAGGCAACAGAAGGTTTTCTATGGAACAGCTTCTCAAAAGGAGAACTTCCCAACTCTTTTGAGACCTTTCTCAACCACACGTGAACATAGGACATTAACGACTCCGCCCAATATTCATGTGGCAAATGTGAACTAAGCAATTGTGCATTCATCCCCTTTTGCAATTCTTTGTTCACCCTTACACAGACATCCCTGTTCCACGCTTCCGCTGAAACAGCAACCTTGTGTCTTATCCTTTTCTTCTGCAGGAACTTCTGAAAATCCTGTAAAAGAAAAACTGGCTTGTCATCTGTGAAAAGACAATCAATGTTAGCATCATGCATATTTTTAACCTTGTCACAAAACTGCTGAAACCTTTCTAAGGCTTCTCGTGGTTTCCCTAAAACATAAATCCAGACATAATTAGAGAAATGATCCACAAGCACAAGATAAAATCTTGCATGGCCTCTAGATGGTGCTAGAGGACCAATCACATCAGCATACACCCACTGAAATGCCCTGTCGACCCTTGTGGGCACCTTCCTGGCGTCCGTCTTGGTCACACCTGCGAGAGAGATTACGTTAGAATCAGAAGAATTACATTTCATGTAATCACTTTGCTCAAAAGTCAACAAATACAGTCCATCTTTCTCTTTGGCAGAAAGATACAGCTCTCCATCTTTGTAGATCTTGCAGCTTTTAGCATCATAGGACAGTTTCAGTCCTTTCTTTGCAATCTGCGAAACACTCAGCAGATTAAACTTCAATTCAGGAACCAAGTACACATTGTGTATAGTCAAGTTCAGACTCTCAAGATACACAGTTCCAATCCCTGTCGCTTCCAACTCCTGACCGTTGGCCTGTTGCACAGTGAAGCTTTGCTTCTTAAACGTCGAAAACAGTCCTCTGTGTGGGCTGAGATGCTGTGTACACCCAGTGTCCAGAACAAATGCGTTGCCCACTTCTGGTGTGGCTTTTAGCGACATTAAAGCCATCGCAGGTCTCACCTGAGACTTGGTACAACATTTGCCTGATGCTTCAGGCGTTCCAGAACTCCACTTGGCTCCGTTTCCTTGCCGACGTGGCGTCTTACAGCTCCGCTGAAGATGCCCAGACTGTCCACAACTGTAACAGCGGACAACTTTCAATGCTACAGCATTCTCTCCAGTAGCAACACCAGTGAGGGAATTAGAACTCCGTTCCTCCCTCCCCCTGTCAGCAACACCCATTGTTGCTCGCACAGGAACATCAGCAGCAACAGTTCCTTCACTCCCCCATCTGGGGTTAAAGCTCTCCTCAGCTTTCGATGAGCTCTTAGGAACTTGGCCAGCATCATCTTGGCTCACCCCTTCTGGGGTAGTTACCCATCCAGACCATGATGAATAACTGTCTCTAGTCAGGGGAGATGGGCAAGGTATGTCTCCCCCCTTCTTGGCATCCATCTAGAATCCAAGTCTCATCTCTCACTCTTCAGCCCGCTAAAATCCAATAGCTGGCTTGTTTACGCTCTTGGCACCTGGCAGCTAAACTCTGGCTGCTATGGAAAGTCCCTTCCAAGAGCACGTGAGACTTCTAGTCAAAACAACTCCGTTGTCTTCTTTCGCCTCTTCCAGGCCCAGCCTCACAGTCCAGTTGCTTAGCAACTGTGCATTCCTTTCTTTGAACAGGAAAGCTTATCAACCACAAAAATTTGTGGAATGCGGCTGAGCGTCCAAGCTGCAGCCTCTTCTCTTAGAGCTGTTTTTCTTCCCAAACACAGCTCCCGTGAACCAGAGAATGAATCAATCTGCGTTCACTCTTTTAGCCCAAAATTCAGCATACCTTGGGCTCCGTTGCTTGGAAAACACCTCCTCTCGGTTTCCAGCCGTCTGTACAGCTTCTGGCTGTTCGCAGACGTTATCTTCTTTCCTTTGGTGCAGAGGATGGCAAACGATCCATCTACCTCTCATTCTTGCATTCCATGGATCAGAAAACCACCGGTAATGCTACCAGATGTCAGGATTCTCAGCCGCAGTCAGAGGTAACTGGCCTCACACCAGGCATTCGGCTCGAGATCCTTGATGACCTTCCCGGCTGCGTCTACCGGCAGGTTACAGGCAAGGTCACAAATCGGCGATCCCACTCAACGTGAGAGGGACACACCCTCCTCCCTGCTTCCCTCAGGGAGGGGAAAGAGACAGACAGAAATCTATTTACATCTCTTTATTTCTGTCATTCTAGCAGTACAGAGAAACATGTCTGTACCCTCCAGTCTCCAGCAAAAGACCAAACTGACTCCACCCATGCACTTCCAGTACAGGTCAGATGACACTCTGAGCTAACATCCGGTGCTCAGTACACTGAATAGACTGCCCCCTTTTTGCCGACGGTACAGTCCCAGACATCAACATTGTGTTTTGCATTCCAGACACCTGCAGCTTGCTTTTGCATTGCTGCTTTTTCCTGACAGTCTTTGCTTGCCGGCGCGATCCTAGCTAATAATAGACCTACAGGTAATTGCTTTAATTGCAAGCGCCCAGGCCATTTTGCTAAACAATGCAGAGCCCCTGGCGGGGGGGGTGCGGGGAACAGGAATGGTGATGCCAACAAAGCCAGACCTTCCAAAAAATGCCTGAAATGTGGTAAAGGCTATCATTGGGCTAATCAATGCAGGAGTCCGGGAAACTCCATTGCGGCCCCACTCTCGGGCCAGGACAATTAGAGAGTTTTCCGCCTTTAGTTTCCGCTGCTGAAAAGCTTTCTAAAAATACACCTTCTGAATTTGCCATTGATTTGATCAATCAAGAGACCAAAGACACTGTTTTACCTGGTGAAATTGTGCTTATGCCCACCCAATTGGCAGGCCCACTACCTCCTAAAGTCGCAGGTTTAATTTTACCCAAATTTTCTGCGGCAAAAGAAGGAATCCAGGTTATTCCAGGAGTCCTGGATCCTGACTATGTGGGCACAATAATGGTTCAACTTTGGAGCCATATTCCCATGCAGTTAAAAAAGGGTGAGTCCTGGGCGCATTTGGTGGTGCTCCCTTCTCACCATACTGCTTCTATTATTGATAGTAATTTGCACGAGCTCTCTCCTTTCCCCCCACAGCTGTTAGCTGTAATCCAGCGGATTGGTCATCAGAAACTTCTTCGTAAGTACAAAATAAATGGCAAGGTTCTGGAAGGCTTGATTGACACAGGCGCGGACATTTCTGTAATTTTCAGTAGTTGCTGGGACCCCACGTGGCCCCTTGAGTCTGCTCCTGCAGTTTGGGGTGTGGGTGGTCACCAAACTTCTTCCAAAAGCGTACAGTGGCTGCCTGTTTCTCTGCCTGATAGCTCTGAAGCCATTGCATACATCCAGCCCTGTGTGCTGAAAATCCACCTCAATTTGTGGGGCAGAGACTTACTACAACAATTAGAAGCTACCATTCAATTTAATGAGTAAGCTTGCACTTCCCCTCAGCTGGAAATCTACCAGCCCTGTATGGGTGGAACAATGGCCCATAACGGGGGAAAATAACTGCTTTAAAAATTTTGGTGAATGAACAATTATTGGCAGACCATATAGAGCCTTCAGTTAGCCCCTATAATACCCCCATCTTCGTCATAAAAAAGAAGAGTGGCAAATGGAGATTTCTCCAAGATTTAAGGAGAATTAACGAAATCCTTGAACCCATGGGGCCCTTGCAGTGTGGTCTGCCTAATCCAAATGTAATTCCTCATTCTTATCAATTGGCTATCATAGATTTGCAAGATTGCTTCTTTTCCATCCCCTTACAGGAGAAGGATCGTAAATTCTTTGCTTTTACTATTCCTGTGTTAAATAATAGCCAGCCCACGGAACGGCATCAATGGAAAGTCTTACCACAGGGAATGCTGAATTCCCCTACCATGTGCCAATATTATGTGAATCAAGCCGTCCAGCCTTTCCGTCTTCAGTATCCAGGCAAATAAAATCACTCTCATTTCAGGCTGAACAGCTAAGGAAGGAGAAGCAGCTGGAAGCAAGCCCTGATAATTTGCTTCTGTGCCTCATTTCGTGCCTTAATATAAATTCCATGATAGTGCTCACTTTCAGCGTTTTGTTTTTGCCTCTTTCTGCTTCCGCTCTTAATAGCGGTAACTGCACACCAACAAATGTGTGGGAATCTTTTGCAAAGACCCTCAATATTTCTTCCTTTTGCCTAACCCAACAGGTATCAATAGGTGAAATCCTTGGCTCTTGCCTTATCCCTGTTTGCCATGATCCTTTTGACATACAAAATGATACCTGGTTTTTCTCATCCCTACCCCAAAATGATTCTCTCCACACCCTTGGTTATTCCGGTTACCACAACTGGGGTAACCAGGTGCACCGACGCCCACCTCTGGCCATTGATTTATTGACCCCATACGTGGCTTCTTTTAATGTCACTTGCGCCCGTATGGTAAATTGCACAAAAACCAACTGTGTAAAAATGGGCAGGGATAATTTCCACTGCTCTAATTATGTAAATATTTCTTATGTATATAAATACACAGAACTACCTGCTGGCTGGTTCTGGACATGTCCTGGCTATACATTTAATTACATTCCAGCAAACATCAGCCATGGCACACCCTGTTGCTTAAGCCGTCTGTCCATCGTATTACCCAAAAAGCATCACTTGACCCGCTCTCAATATCGCCGCAATATTGAACTGACTAACGATTGTGATGATTCTATTTCTCTTCCCAGTAGGTCTGAATATATCTCTTTAGCTGTTTCTCTCCTAGGAGTCCCTGGATTGGCTGTACGCAATAGTAGGAACATTAACTCTTTAGCTTGTTCTGCAGCAAAAGCCCTGAATTTTACTTCTCAAGCGCTTCATCTTTTGAATAAAGAGCAGAGTGAACTCCAGCATGGTCTCCTGCAGAACCGCGCTGCTATCGATTATCTATTGATGCTTCATCATTACGGCTGTGAACAAGTGGATCACATGTGTTGTTTTAATATTACGGATAATTCCAAAACCATCCAAAAGCAAATCTCTCATTTGCAAAATCTTACACACCACATTAAACAGGACGTTGGACTTCCTGGCCTGTGGGACTCATTCACCCAGTGGCTCACTGGCTGGTTGCCAAACCTGAATTGGCTTCGTAATCTCTTTCAATATGCCATTGTTATAATATGTATATTGATTTTGCTATGTTGCTTCCTCCAATGCATTCCTGGACTCATAAGTCTTTTGTCTCGGCTTCTCTCTCCCCCACAACCACCCAATAAAATCATTGCTGCCTACTTTGCGAAGTGGCAGCACCAACAGTAATTAGTAGGGGGATGTGGGCGGACTTATTTTGGGCATGCGCTGGCATACCACGTATCCCAAAGTATTTTTGTCCCATCAACCCTGGGGAACTTATTTCGGGCATGCGCTGGCATACCACGTATCCCGAAGTATTTTTGTCTTATTCACCCAGAACACCTCGCAAATAAGAAAAGAAAGTGGGAGATGAAGGAAAGCATTGCTTCTGCACAGATGGGAAGTGTTGTTTCTAAGCTTTGTTTTGCTCACACTGCACAAACCGTGCTGACGCTAAAACATTCCCTCATCACCCTGGTACATTCTGTTCACCTTCAGATCACACCATATCAATCTGTACTTACCCCTCCTTGTACATTCCTTTTTCGTACCACTCTGGTACGGGCAGTCCGAACCCATGCCTGTGTAAACTCCGCGTTCCTTTTCCCAACCTTTAACCTGTCTATGATTAATGTCTTATATGCAACCCTTGTTTTGAATTTATGTTAACCAATCAGCAACAAGCACACGTGGCAAACACAGTAATATTCAATAAAAGGGAGTCTCCGAGGCTTGCTCGAGAGACGCCTCCCACATGACACCTATCTGCTCGTCTGTCGTTCATTTTCAACCCAACAGCAGACTACCAAAAAAATTTTTTTTGAACTGACTGACAACATGGACTTGATTGACACTTGGAGAACTAGGAATCCCTTGGGTAGAGAGGGAACCTTCTTTTCTGAAGCCAAAATGACATGGACAAGAATTGACCAAATCTGGATAACTAGAGGACTGGCACCTAAGATTCGGAAAGTAGAGATCTGCCCTAAAACGTGCTCTGACCATAATGCCGTGAAAATGGAGATGAAATTAACACCAACCGGTTCCTTCAGATGGAGGATGAATGACACCTTGTTTAGAGATCAAGAGGTTATTGACAAGAGAAGAGACGGTGGAAGAGGACTGGAAAAAATTCAAAGACTATTTACAAAAGTATTATAAATTGTATGAATGTTAGGAGAATGCACGACTGAAAGAAACACGGCAGCAGTAAATTTATTGTAAGACATATGAGAATAAGCGATGTGTAATGAAATGATGAAATTTGAAGTAATATTATGTTCAAGCCAAATAGTTTAATTTATGATAAAACCATTTAAAAGTTGGAACAGAATATGTGAGATTTATAAAATAAGAATGGAAGTAAGGTAACAAATTGCTGCATATAACTATATGATTGAGAACGCAGGGAAGGGCGATGTGAGGAAGCTTAAAGATTATGAAAATATGTCTTATGAACAATTTTATTTTACTTGTATTTTCTTTTCTCATTTTTTTCCTTTCTCTATCTTATAATCTTACTTTGTTCTTTTTTGTTTGTTATACTTTATATGCTTGGTGGTCTGTTTGTTGTTTAAAAATTGAAATAAATATCTTTATAAAAAAAAAAATAGAGATCAAGAGGTTATTAAGAAGGCCCAAAAAACTTTGAGAGACTATTTTGAGATAAATTTGAACACCACCATTGAAAAAAGAGTAATCTGGGACGCAAGTAAAGCAGTTATGAGGGGGTTTCTGATTCAACAGAATTCAATAAAAAAGAGAGCTCAAAATGAGAAAAAAGAAAAAAATTGGAAAAAATAAAGGAGGGTGAGAAGAAATTGAGAGTGAAACCAAATTCACAAGAGAGTCTGAGAGACATAAAGTTATATCAAGTGCAATATATGAAGATGACGAATCAGGAAATTGAATGGAAAATCAAACAAATGAGACAAAGGACTTTTGAATCGGCTAATAAATGTGGGAAACTGTTAGCTTGGCAAATGAAAAAAAGACAAAAGCTTAAAACTATTACCAATTTGGAAGTGGAAGGAAAGAACATTCAGAATCCAGTGGAAATTAGAAAATGTTTCCAGAGGTATTTCAAACAGTTATATACACAAGGGCCACAGAAAGAGTTTGATATAGACCAATTCTTAAAAACAAATGGATTACAAAAATCTCTCAAGAAAACAAGACAATGCTGAATTATAAAATTACAGAACAGGAGGTAGAAGGTGCCATCCAGAATATGCAGTTGGGCAAATCTCCAGGGCCGGATGGTTTAACCTCAAAATACTACAGAACTTTGAAGGACTGGATAATTAAACCACTAAAGGAGGTTTGCAATGAAATCTTGGAGGGGGGAAAAAGCGCCAGAGTCGTGGAAAGAAGCATATATTACACTTATACCGAAAACGGAGTCTGAAAAGACACAACTTAAGAACTACCGCCCCATATCCCTGCTTAATGTGGATTACAAACTTTTTGCTGACATTTTGGCCAAAAGATTAAAAAGAGTATTAGTAGAAGAGATTCACAAGGACCAAGCTGGTTTTCTCCCAGGTAGACACTTGTCTGATAATACGAGGAACATAATTAACATTTTGGAGAAGTTACAAGTGGACATCAACACTAAAGCAGTCTTAATTTTTGTGGATGCGGAGAAAGCCTTTGACAATATTTCTTGGAGTTTCATGAAGAAAAATCTTCAGGGGATGGGGGTTGGTCAAGGGTTTGAAAATGGTATAAGTGCAATTTACTCAGAACAAAAGGCCAAACTAATAGTTAATAACGTGGTGACAGAGGAATTTAAGATAGAGAAAGGGACACGACAAGGTTGCCCAATTTCCCCATTACTGTTTATTTCGGTCCTGGAGGTTTTACTAAATATGATCAGAAGGGACCATCTGATCAAAGGCATAAAAGTCGGAGCTAAATGATTTAGTATTGACATTACAGGAGCCAGAATCTAGTACCAAAAGAGTACTAGAAATGATTCAAGAATTTGGTCATGTGGCAGGGTTTAAGTTGAACAAATCAAAAACTAAAGTTCTTGAGAAAAACTTAACACCAATTGAGAAAGAGAGGTTTCAGAATGAGACAGGTTTAACATTGGTTAAGAAAGTGAAATACCTGGGGATTAACATGACAGCTAAAAATGGGAATTTATTTAAAGACAACTATGAAAAATGCTGGCCAGAAGTGAAAAAGGACCTAGAAATATGGTCAAATTTGAAGCTTGCCTTGTTGGGGCGAATTGCGGCTATAAAGATGAATGTATTGCCAAGAATGTTATTTCTGTTTCAATCATTACAAGTTTTGGACAAAGTGGACTGTTTCAAGAAGTGGCAGAGAGATATATCTAGATTTGTCTGGCAGGGCAAGAAGCCCAGAATAAAATTTAAAATATTAACTGATGCAAAGGAAAGAGGTGGATTTGCCCTGCCAGACCTTAAACTTTATTATGAATCAGCAGCATTCTGCTGGTTGAAAGAATGGCTGCTTCTTGAGAACACTGACATTTTGGATTTAGAAGGTTTTAATAATGTTTTTGGGTGGCATGCATATTTGTGGTACGACAAGGTTAAAGCACATAAAGCATTTAAAAACCATATTGTCAGGAAAGCATTGTTTAATGTCTGGACAAGATATAAGGACTTATTTGAGAATAAAACTCCAAGGTGGTTGTCACCGATGGAAGCAAAGGCTCAGAGAAAGCTCAATATGGAGGCCAAGTGGCCGAAATATTGGGAAATTTTGGAGCAAGAAGGAGACAATTTGAATCTGCAGAGTTTTGAGAAATTAAAAGACAAAGTGCGAGACTGGCTTCATTATTATCAAATAAGAGAGGCTTATAATCTGGATAAAAAAATTGGCTTCCAGGTGGAAACATCAAAATTGGAAACAGAACTGTTAGAACCCAAAACTAAGATACTTTCTTTTTAAAAAAAAGATATTTATTAAGATTTTTTAGAGAGATACATAAGAACATATAAAAAATAAAACAATACAAAACATAGAGCAAAGAAGATAAAGAATACATAAAAAAAAGAAAGAAAGACTAAACATTTTTCCCTTTAAAGTTATGAATTTCTTAACTCTGTTTCTTGGCTTCCCCACACCTCCCTTCCTTGTGTTCCTGTTTACCACCAGATTCAGCAAATCCCTATCCTCTTTCAAATCTCGTTATCTATTAAAATATTTAAGTAAGTCTTATTTCCAAACTTTCATCCCTATTACATTCCTTATTGCATAATCATAACTTATTCACTAATGCCATATTATTTTATATCTCACATCATTTTAACATTCATGGATTTTACAATGTGTCTGCAGGTAGTCTTTAAATTTCTTCCAGTCCTTTCCCACCAAGTCTTCTCCCTGGTCTCAGATTCTGCCAGTCATTTCTGCCATCTCCATATAGTCAATTACTTGCATCTGCCATTCTTCCACGGTGGGTAGATCTTGCGTCTTCCAATGCTTTGCAATAAGTATTCTTGCTGCTGCTGTTGCATACATAAAAAAAGTTCTATCCTTTTTTAACACTGATTGGCTGACTATGCCCAGGAGAAAGGCCTCTGGTTTCTTCAGAAAGGTATATTTAAATACCTTTTTCATTTCATTATAGATCATCTCCCAGAATGCCTTAATCTTTGGGCATGTCCACCAAAGGTGAAAGAATGTACCTTCAGTTTCATTATATTTCCAACATTTATTATCGGGCAAATGGTAAATTAAGATACTTTCAAGAATGTATAACTTGCTGTTAAAATGGAACACTCAGGATGAAACGGTGAAATCTGCTATGATTAAATGGGCACAAGATGTTGGACATAATATTATGTTTGCTGACTGGGAACAGTTGTGGACCACAGGTATGAAATTTATGGCATGTAATGCCTTAAGGGAGAATATTATGAAAATGATTTACAGGTGGTACTTGACACCAGTCAAGCTTGCAAAAATCTATCATTTGCCCGATAATAAATGTTGGAAATGTAAAGAAACTGAAGGTACATTCTTTCACCTTTGGTGGACGTGCCCAAAGATTAAGGCTTTCTGGGAGATGATCTATAATGAAATGAAAAAGGTATTTAAATATACCTTCCTGAAGAAACCAGAGGCCTTCCTCTTGGGCATAGTCGGCCAATTGGTGCCAAAGAAGGATAGAACTTTTTTTATGTACGCAACAACAGCAGCAAGAATACTGTTTGCAAAGTATTGGAAGACACAATATTTACCCACACTGGAAGAATGGCAGACGAAGGTGATAGACTATATGGAATTGGCAGAAATGACTGGCAGAATCCGAGACCAGGGAGAAGAGTCGGTGGAAGAAGATTGGAAGAAATTTAAAGACTATTTGCAGAAATACTGTAAAATTAATGAATGTTAAAATGATGTTGGATTGAAAATAAGTGGTATTGGCTACAAGTTTAATAAGAACATGCAAATATGGATGGATAATGGATGAAAATATACAGTTATAATAAGCTAAGATATAGAGTAAAGATAAATGAAAGAGGGTAAGGATTTGCTGAAATGTGTTTGTAAATGGGAATACAAAAAGGGGACGTGTGAGGAGGTCAAGGAAACAAGTAAATGAACCCAAAGATATTGAAAAATGGAGATATTTTCTTTTTAAATTTCTTTTTTTCAGCTATTTGCTCTTTGTATTTTTTATCTTTTTTATTCTTTTGTTTTTCTATGTGTGTTTTTTAGTTTGTTAATCTTTGTTATAATTTTCTCTATTTTGTAAACCTATGTTTTCTTTTTGTAAAATTACAATAAATATCTTTTTTAAAAAAATCGCCCAGATAGGCATGTTGGTCCCCAAAAAGAGGACATGTCCGGGTTTCCCCAGACATATGGCAACCCTAAATTGTGGTGGAAGATGACCCTGAAAATACTGGCAAAGCCTTGTATGGTACGGCATGGAAAGGGGAACTAGAATAAAGGACTGAAGGGGCTGCATTAGTGAGGTTGTTAGAGCAAGTTTCCTTGGAATGAGGCTCAGCGGAGACTGTGGTGTCTTTATGATATATGGTTTATTCACACACACATATACAACCTGAGCCGAAGATAGAGAGGCTCACAGCATTAACGCCCCAGAAGGTCTTGCTTCTTCCAGTTACAGCCTTCGAATCAAGAAGAAATCAGGCATGGCTCTCTCTCTGTGACTTCTGCCAACTTCCAGCCCAGCTCTCTCACACAACTCTGACCTTTTCCTTTCTCATTCCCAGCCAGGCGAGGGAGGAGGCCCACCCTCATTTGCCCTCTGGCACAGAGCAACCACAGGGTACATAGGTGGCAACTATGACCCTTGCTTGGTTAATTCAACAATGGAATCCTCCATTAGATTTTCACCCTTGCAGACTAGCTCCCAAACTCATAAGGCTGAGGGACTAGGCAAGACCAAGGCTATTTCAAAACCAGTTTTTAGGTGCATTTAGCTTTGTGTTCTATAGCTTTTAGCCCAATATTGATTGATGGGGAATGGAGGCTTATTTTGGGATGGTTTGTGGTGCACAGCCCTGTCTGTCTTGTCCTCGTGTGTGTGTGTGTGTGTGTGTGTGTGCTTTTTGCTTGTTCACCGGGATCCTTCAGAAGGAAGAGACAAAAGAGTAGTGGCATTTTAGGACAACATAACAAAAACTTATGCAGGCATAGCCTATTTCATCAGAAGCATAAAGGAGATTGAGGAGGTTGATTGATAGTTTGAGGTATTGGTTGAGGCTAAGGCACCTGAAAAATCATATCACCCCTTATATACCCAATTGATGGCTCTGCTCTGCAGATGACGGCTTCCTGCAGGTACCATCTTATCGGGGGTCCCTTCTCTGCTATCTTTTCAATGCCTACTTCCTCTTCCTCTTTCAAGAAGCCTTCTAAGAAGAGAGTTTTCTTTGTCTGTTTCTGTGTTGGAACTGTTTTTGGATGTTTTGGTTGTTTAACTGTTGTGTGTTTGCTGCCCTGGACTCCTTTGGGAGGAAGGGTGGGATATAATGATGCCGAGTAGTGCCTCCTGCCCATAAGTGAAGGTTTTGTGGAGGCGCCATAGCCTCAGTGTGTCAGCACCTGCATTGCATGCAGAAGGTCCCAGGTGCAGTCCCTAGCACCTGCAGTTAGAAGCTCAATGTAGGTAGGAGCCTCTCTCTGCCCAAGACCTTGGAGAGCTTCTGCCACTCAGGCTGGAAGTGGGCAATACTGGGCTAAATGGATCAATAAGGTTTAGGATCAGAGACTTCCTTCTCTTAAATGAGCTACCTTCCCAGGTGGATGAGCCCCACTGCTCTTCACTTCCCTCTACAGCACGGGCAGAAACCACCTTCTTGACTGTTGGACCCCCTAGTGGTCTCATCTGCTCAATTGTCCGGAGCCTGGCTGTCAGGGCTGATTCAGCTGCAGTTCAGCATCAAAACTCAGAGATGAGCAGTAAGGTGGACTCTTTCTTCAGAGAGACAAAACCCGACAGAGAAACTCCACAGGCAGGACTAGCCCCAGTTGCCAGAATGGAGGATCTTAGCCTCCTCCTAAGGTAGGGCTATCATACATCAACAGCTTCTGGGTCTTCCTTTAAGAAGCTCAACAATTTGGGGGTCTTCCTGAAAATAGCTCCACAGCTTTCGGGGTGTCTTGGTTTCTACTTTTAGAAATATGGCATCCCTAGCCTAAGGCTCCTCCTCAGTCGGCTGACTTCCCAACAGTCGTGGAGGGGCTCTCTGTGCCTTTTGTTCTGCTCCGTGTAATGCCTCCCTTGTTCCTGGGGACAGAGGAGGAGGGGAGAAGGGAACAGTGGACATGGCAGGTGCCTGGGGATCTGTTGCAACCTCAGCCTCCTCCTCCTCAGCTGCCTCAGTCTCCCTTAAACCTGTTGCTTGTTTAGCCTCCAAGCCATCTGCTCCCCCTTCTTCTTCTTCTTCTGACCTGTCTCCTGTATCCCACCAGCAGTCTCCTGGCTTGGGGCCTTCCCACTTTGATGCTTCCCTGGGGGGTTCCCTGGCTGTAGCCTCCTGCCATTCCTCCTCCTCTAGCCAGTACCCGGCACTAGCTTAGCGTGCAGGGGAAGCCCCTTACTCACTGAGGGTTTGAGACCCATCAACTCCCCTCACCTGGTTAGCCCGCCAGTTGAAGCCATTCCTGGGGTGCAGCTGCTGCTGCAGACTGACAGTTTCTAAGAGCCGCAGGTGAGAGCTGTAGTGACCAAAGGTGGACAAACTACCCCAGAAGGAGCACAACGTGCCCCCCACCAGAGGTACTAGCCCTCCCCTCGCACCCTTGAGTCATGAAGGACAGAGAGTGGAGAGTTGAATGTGTGTAGAAACCAGCCTCCCTTAGCAAAACAAAGTTTACATTCATCACTCCACCCACTTTCACCTGTGGCCCCTCCCACCACAGGCACACGGCCCCTGGAAGGCTTCCCAGAGGAGAATATGGCCCTTAAGACTGAAAAAGAGTCCCCAACTCCAAACTAGTGACGAACTGCCATTGATGGCTCCAGCTGGATGTTGAAATCTCCCTCTAAGCTCCTTCTCAGATCCATGTTCCCTTTCAACAACTGGCTACCTCCTGCAGGTCAAACAGTCCCCTCAGTACAAGGACCCATTGTTTCTCCATGTGCATTTTCAGCGGCCTTCTAGGTGACTGCCAGTGATAACCTTTTTACCATCCTCAGATTTTGCCCCACCCCCAGCAGCCTAAAATTCTCATTAGCTTATATCTAAAAAGGAAATAAGACATCTCCAGCTGAGCAAGACCTGGTATTTTCCCCTCTTCAGATAGCTCTGGATCTTCAGCTGCAGAGGGAAAATTGTTGGGGTATGAGTACTACGCAGCTGCAAACAAGCAGCTCGATGTTTACATCACATGATGGAGCTGACCGTGGGACCGGAAGCTTCAGTGAATTCACAGGGCTTTGTTCTTTGTGTCATATGAGACCTTCCTGTTGTTTTTGTGAAGGAAGCTTTTTGCAGTTGCTCGGTGGAGACTGAGTGAACGGACATGTTTTTTGTACAGTTGTAAAGTCAGAAATAAACTGTAGATGTAAAAGACTTTCTGACTATCTTCTTTCTCCTGCTGGCATGCAAGGAAGAAGGGGGTGTGCACCTTTCACGCAGGGAGGTGTCGCCTATATCAATATCTCCCTGGACTGCTGGGATGTCAGCCAGGGGAGATCACCGGCAAACAAGCCCCGGGAGCCTGGGAGGGGGCTAGTTTTTCAACAAGTGGTAGCACGCGGATGGCAGAGGCTACAAAGGACGGCTGGAGCACCCGGTGGAGAAGTTTTTTTGCTGTTTGCAACGTTCCACGGACCTCTGATTTATGGCTGCATGGTGAACGTGGATTGAACGGTTCTCCGGTTCACTGAAGAGCTGCTGTTTTTTGGATTAAAAACAGCCAGAGAGAGCCACATTCCGAGCATTCCAGGGGAGCTGATAAAACTGCCGTCGCCTGCCAAGAAATAGTGAGTAATTTTGGGCTGATTTATGGGCTCATAAAGCATCAAAGGCAAGAGGGAGGCGAGCCGGAGCTGAACAGGGCTCAGAGGCTGAGAATAGCTGTTGGAATTTTCAGCGTAGTTTGCTGCTCACCGGCTATTGGAAGGGATTTTCCAAGCGGAAGCTTGCTGCCAAGGGCTTGCAGCTTGTAAACAGCTGACAGGCTGTTGGATTTTTCAGCTTGTAGCTGAAAGTTGTAACTTGGAATCAAGATGGATGCCAAGCAAGGGGCGGGTTTGCCTTATCCACCCCCCCCCCCTAACTAATGACAATTATTCCTCATGGTCTTTGAAAATGAAAGCCCTACTTCAGAGACAGAGAATATTTGGGGTGATTGAAAATCCCATCCCAGTAAGCACCCACAAGGGCTTGGACTGAACAGAATGTGAAAGCCAGGTCGGCTATCATCTTATGTGTTTCTGACGATCAACTTGTGCATATTGCGGATTTAGACTTTGCGCACGAAATTTGGCTTACGCTACAGCGAATTCATCAGAGAGATGCCACAGGCACTGCGCTGCTGCATTTTGAGAAACTCACAAATATGAGACTGAAGCCTGATGGGAATATGCAGGTGCATTTGACAGAGATGAAATTTCTACGCCAGCAGATGGCGCAAAGAAATTTTCCTCTTCAGGAAGATATATTCTGTTTTATGATTATTAACAGCTTGAACCAGACTTACAAAACTGTTGCAAGTCAACTTGGTTCTCTACCTGCCGCGGATCTGACGGTGGAGAGAATTTGTTCCGTGGTTCTTAATGAGAGAGACCGCCTTGCTGCAATAGCTGTTGCTGATGGGGGGAGTGAAGCTCAGAGTTCAAGTGCCCCCACTGTTGTTGCTACAGAGGAGCAAGCTGTAGCTTTGAACGTTGTTCGTTGTTACAATTGTGGCCAGCCTGGGCATGTTCAGAAGAACTATAAAAGGCCACGTCAGTCAAAAGGAGCCAAGGGAGGCTCTGCAAAGCCAGAGGCTTCAGGCAAGGGTCGTGCCAAGTCGCAGGCAAGACCCGCAAAGGCTTTGATGTCGCCAATAGCCTCATCATCGATTGAGAATGCATTTATCTTAGACTTACTTACTTATCAAACCTTTATTAGGCATTATACAAATAAAACCATAAAAGAGAAAATAAGATATAAAAGCCTTGAAATATATATAAAAAGGCAGCAGTTGGCTACATACATATATATATATATGCATATAGAGTCAGTGGTTTTCCTTGTTAACCTGCTCCTTGGAGAACTGCTACCAAAAACTCGGCTACCCCCGCCGTTACCCTTTGGTCAACGTCGGATAGGCAGAATCCCACACATTCACCTTGCTGGGGTTCCGGACCACCCAAAAGAGGGGACAGCACGCGTTGACGGAGCGTACTGTACAATGGGCAATGAAAGAGAATATGCTCTACAGTGTCCGGGACATTCATAGAACATCTGCAGAATCTCTTGTTTCTAGGAATGTTTTGATATCTTCCCCTGACAAATGCTGAGGGAAAAACATTCAAACGGGCCAGCATAAAAGCCCTACGTTGGGCTGGGATTATTAATTTAGTGACGTAATTGGCTCTGCTATCTAAGATATTTAAATCATAGAATATGGGGGAGCAAATTTTGTTTACAGCTGCCATAATATTTTGTCTCTCGGCATCCTTTAGTCTAGTTAGGATATTATGGAAAATGTATTGCTCATTGGAATTGTACAGGGGCTCCAGCTCGATGCCTAAAGATTCAATCTTTTTTTCGAGGTACTGATACCATCTTGATTTATAGGAGTCTTTGAGCAAATCAGCGAGCAGACTTGATGGAGGGCAGCGAAAATGGCAGCGTAACCAGTACTTTATTGAGGTGGACCAGGCCCAATATTCCATTGTGTGTATGCCTATTTCTGCACACATTGTTTCATATTTGATCACAGCTGGGAGTCCAAGAATACGTCTCAGAAAGCTGGAGTGAATCTTTTTTAAATCACTGTTATATGCTTGGACCCATAGCGGGATTCCATAGAGCATCTGGGATTGCACTTTTGTTTGGAATATCTGATTGGCCGCAGGAATAAATTGATTGCCTTTCTGATAATAAAAACGGGCAACTGCTGATGAGGTGCACTTTGCCTGTTTTATGGCATTTGTGCGATGATTTGCCCACCCTAAATTGCTCTGGAATAAGATTCCCAGATACCTATAGATTTTCACTTGTTGGATTTCTTGCCCTCTTATTTTCCATTTCTCTAATTTCCAACCATTCGAGAAGACCAAAGTTTTTGTCTTCTCATAATTTATAGAGAGTTTGTTACATTCGCAGTAAAGGATCAGAGAAGATATAAGACGTTTCAGACCCAAGCTCGTTAATGATAGTAAAACAGCATCGTCTGCGTATAATAACAGAGGAACTGGTTTCTGATTAAGTTTAGGGGCATGTGATTCTATTTTTTGAAGGTGATCTGGCAAGTCTGATAAAAATAAATTAAATAGAAAGGGGGCAAGAATACACCCTTGTTTTACCCCTTTCGAGTTTGGGATGTCTGATGAAAGGTGACCTTTGGTGTTAAGTTTGACTTGACAGGTATTGGAAGAGTATAGATTTTGTATTAGAATCAATAAGCGCTGATCAATTTTTAATTCTGCGAGTTTCCTCCACAGCTTTGGGCGGTCAATTGAGTCGAATGCACCACGAAAATCTACAAAAGCAGCATATATCTTAGATTGCCTTTGAGATCTGTATTTTTCAACCAAATGCATAAGTATAAGGCAGTGGTCTAATGTAGAGCAACCTTTGGAGAAACCTATTTGTTCTTTCCCTGGTAAATTTAGATTTTTCATCCAGGTAAGGAGTTTAGATAAAAGGTGCTTAGCGTAGATTTTCCCTATCACTGATAATAGGCTTATCGGTCTATAATTCCTTGGTTCTTTTGGGTCGCCATTTTTAAAGATTGGGATAATTATTGATCTTAACCATATCTCAGGTATGATCCCATATTTATCTATGAGAGTAAACAATTGAGCTAAGGGTTCTGCCCACCAATCTATATAGGTCTTGAATAATTCTATTGGTAGACCGTCTGGCCCAGGAGATTTCCCCGATTTGAAATTTTTAACTATCTCTCTAATTTCCTCTTCTTCTACCCTTGGCCACTCCTGGAGTTTATTGATTTTATTTTTAGTGGTTTCATTTCCTTTAAGTTCACTGTGTAGATTGTTAAATACAGATGTAAAGTATTGGGACCATTTGGATTCTGCAATTGGTGGTAGAGTTAGTTGATTTTCGGCTTTCAATCCTCCGTACACTAGGTTCCAGAACGCTTTGTTGTTTTTACTCTGAATTGAGTCGAGTAATTGTAGCCATTTTTGGGTTGCATATTTCTGTTTCTTTTCGGCCAGAATGTAATGATATTTTCTTTTTTCATCAAGATAAGAGGGCTCTAGTTTAGTGCGATTATTTTTAAATGTTTGGCGCAGTTTTCTTTTTAGCTGGAAACATTCATCATCAAACCAAGGGCTAGCGCTATGTTTAAGTACCCAAACTTTAGGTGGAGTACTAAGTTCTACGAACATTTGGAAGATTTCATTATAAATTTTCGGAATATCACTGTAGGAATTAGTGGTCTTTAAGTTGGATAATACTTGTTTTCTCAGGTTGGCTGTAAGTTTTTGCCCCACTGCTGCACTCATTTCCTGGGACCATTTTAATTGGGTCATTTGTTTGTATTGAGAAGGTTCTATGATATTGTACTTGGTTATTTTGGTTTCGTCCTTTAAGTTAATAGACAACGATAATGGCTGATGGTCGCTTTCAGTACGCGTTCCAATTTTGAGGTCCATGATCGAATTTATAATATTATAAGGGACAAGAATATAGTCGATGACACTGCATCCTCGGGGGGCATTTATCTTAGACACTGGGGCCACACAGCATTTATCCTCATGCAAGGAGTTGTTTTCTATATTTGAGAAGCAACGCTTCACTGTGAAACAGGCCAACGGTCAAGAGATGGATGCGACCGGGATTGGAACTGTCTATTTGGAAAGTCTGAACTTGACTATAAATAATGTTTATTTTGTTCCTGATTTAAAATTCAATTTGCTGAGTGTTTCTCAGATGACAAAAAAAGGACTGGTGTTGTCCTATGATAAGCAGAGTTGCAAAATCTTTAAAGACGGAGAGCTGTATCTTTCTGCCAGAGAGAAAGATGGACTATATCTATTAACTTTTAAAGAATCTGATTACAGAGTGTCTAAAGCATGTGATACTAAGATGTTTTCTCTTACAGGTGTATCGAAAGAAGCCACGGGAAGAAAGCAAACAAAGATTGACAGTGTTTTTCAGCGAGTGTATGCTGAAGTAATTAGTCCTCTAGCACCATCTAGAGGCAATGCTAAATACTATCTTGTGTTTGTTGATCACTATTCTCAATATGTATGGATATACGTATTGCAATCACCAAAGGAAACCTTAACAAGGTTTAAAGAGTTTTGTGATAAGGCTAAGACTGTTCATAATGCTAATATTGATTATCTTTTCACAGATGAAAAGCCAATTTTTCTTTCACAGGATTTTCAAGATTTCCTTGAGAAACAAGGGATAGAGCATAAGATTGCTGTATCTGAAGCTTCATGGAACAAGAGTGTGTGTGTTAAGGTGAACAAAGAGTTGCAAAATGGCATGAAAGCACAATTGCTGAGTTCACATTTGCCACATGAGTTCTGGGCTGAATCTTTATCCTCTTATTGTTACACTTGGGTGAGAAAGGTTCCAAAAGGTATGGAAAGTTCTCCTTTTGAGAAGCTGTTCCACAGGAAACCTTCGGTAAAACACTTTAAGGTTTTTGGATCTCACGTCAACACGGAAACTCCACAAGGGGTTAAAAATGCCAGAGGCATTTTTGTGGGTTATGAAAAGGGGTTTTACAGAGTAATTTTGTCTGAATCTGGTCAGGTGATTCTCACAAAGTTTCTAGAGAGCACTCTGAAACAGGAGAGAGAGGTTCTCCACATTTGTCCCACTGATGACAATGCAGATGAATATTCTGATACTGAGAGTGACACAGAGAGCTCAGAGAGCTCTGCTGACACAGTTATTGAGAGGGGTTCACACACAATGTATAGTCCTCCACAGGTTAAGGCTGAACTAGAATTGACTGAACCACTGTTTACTGTTGGGCGTGGTTCTCCCAAAAGTCCAGAGGACGAACCAGTCAGCAAGGATGATCTGCACCTCATTCGCAGGTCTGAGAGAGTCACAAAGGGCATACCACCCAAAAGGTACTCTCAAGAGTTTGCTAACTCAGCTGTTGCATGTGTTACTATTGTTAACAACTCAAACCAAGTTAAAGGTGTGTCTAAGTCAGAGACAAAGACACAACTAGGAGTTACTAAGCATAATACTAACTTCCCTAGCCGAGGTAATGCAGAAGCACTCATTCCTTGGAAAACAGACAACCAGAGAGTTACACTGGTGGAACCAGTGGAGGGTAGTTCCAAAGGTGGAACTGAAACAACAGGGGATTGTTACGTGTATAACAACTGTTTGTTTTCTTCCCTGGATAAAGCTTTGTTCACAGCTAACGTCGAATCATATGGGGGAGTATGTTGGGATATGAGTACTACACAGCTGCAAACAAGCAGCTCGATGCTTACATCACATGATGGAGCTGACCGTGGGACCGGAAGCTTCAGTGAATTCACAGGGCTTTGTTCTTTGTGTCATATGAGACCTTCCTGTTGTTTTTGTGAAGGAAGCTTTTTGCAGTTGCTCAGTGGAGACTGAGTGAACGGACATGTTTTTTGTACAGTTGTAAAGTCAGAAATAAACTGTAGATGTAAAAGACTTTCTGACTATCTTCTTTCTCCTGCTGGCATGCAAGGAAGAAGGGGGTGTGCACCTTTCACGCAGGGAGGTGTCGCCTATATCAAGATCTCCCTGGACTGCCGGGATGTCAGCCAGGGGAGATCACCAGCAAACAAGCCCCGGGAGCCTGGGAGAGGAGCCCGCCTCTCCCGAGGTGGCAAGTTTTCCAACAAAAATTCCCACGGTCCTTTCAAAATTTCCCATGTATTCTTAGGAACATCACTTGTCTTGGAAAAAAGGAAGGAACAAATGTCTCAGATACAAGCCCTTTAATCTGGAATTGCTATTCTTAACTCCATGTGGCTGGGGTGTTCTGGGGCTTCTATACCTTGAACTAATAATTTCTTGTTTGCATGTTCTACCCCAGCTGCTGCTCCCTGTTCAGTTCAGCTGGGGGATTAATTATGCCTTGTCATTTGATTCGTCAGGGTCTGTTCCATACATGCCGGGTGGATAAAACGACTAATTCATGTCATGTCTTTTTTTTATAAATATTTATTAAGATTTTTTAACAACCAAAACAACATCAAACAGACAAGAAAAAAGGAAAGATAAAACCAAACTCCAAGAAAAAGAAGAATACAAAAGGAAAATACAAATAAAATAACAGTATTCATAAATTATGTTTTCATAAACTTTGGACTTCCTCACATCTCCCTTGCCTGCGTTCCCGACAATATAATTGTATGCAGCAATTTGTTACCTTACTTCCATTCTTATTTTATAAATCTCAGGTATTCAATTTCGACTTTTAACTTGTATTTGTCATAAATTCAACTCCTTCTATTGAACCAAATATTACTTCCATTTTCGACGTTAGCTCAAACATCATATGTTCTCAAATATCTTACAATAATTTTACTGTTGCCATGTTACTTTCATTTGTGCATTCTCCTAGCATTCATACAATTTGTAATGTTTTTGTAAATAGTCTTTAAATTTTTTCCAGTCCTCTTCCATTGTCTCTTCTCCCAGATCTCGGATTCTGCCAGTCATTTCAGCCAATTCCATGTAGTCTATCAGTTGCGTCTGCCATTCTTCCAGGGTGGGCAAATTCTGTGTCTTCCAATACTTTGCGATGAGAATTCTTGCTGCTGTTGTCGCGTACATAAAGAAAGTTCTATCCTTCTTTAACACCCCTTGGCCGACAATGCCCAGAAGGAAGGCCTCTGGTTTCTTAAGGAAGGTATACTTAAATACCTTTTTTAGTTCATTATAAATCTTTTCCCAGAAAGCCTTAACCTTTGGGCATGTCCACCAAAGATGAAAGAATGTTCCCTCAGCTTCTTTACATTTCCAACATTTGTTATCGGGCAAGTGATATATTTTTGACAGCTTAACTGGGGTCATGTACCACCTATATATCATTTTCATAATGTTTTCTTTCAAGGCATTACATGCCGTGAACCTTACTCCGGTGGTCCATAACTTTTCCCAGTCAGCAAACATAATATTATACCCAATGTCCTGAGCCCATTTTATCATAGCTGATTTGACAATTTCATCCTGCATATTCCATTTCAACAGCAAGTTATACATTTTTGAAAGTACTTTGGTCTTAGGTTCTAACAGCTCTGTTTCTAATTTCAATTTTTCCACCTGGAAACCTACTTTCTTGTCCAACTTAAAAACCTCCTTGATCTGAGCATAATGTAACCAATCTCGCACTTTACCTTTTAATTTCTCAAAACTCTGCAATCTCCAAGTATCACCTTCTTTTTCTATTATCTCCCAATATTTTGGCCAATTGGCCTCCATATTGAGTCTTTTCGGGGCCTTGGCTTCCATTGATGACAGCCACCTTGGGGTCTTGTTTTCTAATAAGTCTTTGTATTTTATCCAGACATTAAACACAGCTTTCCTGACAATATGGTTCTTAAAGGCCTTATGCATTTTTACCTTGTCGTACCACAAGTATGCATGCCATCCAAAAGCATTATTAAACCCTTCCAGATCTAGGACATCAGTGTTCTCAAGTAAAAACCAATCCTTCAACCAGCAGAAAGCCGCCGATTCATAATACAGTCTCAAATCTGGCAGGGCAAACCCCCCTCTTTCTTTAGCATCAGTTAGAATTTTAAATTTTATTCGGGGCTTTTTGCCCTGCCAGACAAACTTAGAAATATCTCTCTGCCATTTTGTAAAACATTCCACTCTGTCCACGATCTGTAGGGTCTGAAACAAGAATAACATCTTTGGCAATACATTCATTTTTATCACAGCAATTCTACCCAACAAGGAGAGTTTCAGTCTTGACCAAGTTTCTAAGTCCTTCTTAATTTCTGTCCAACACTTTTCATAATTATCCTTAAATAGATTCAAGTTTTTAGAAGTCATATTAACCCCTAGGTATTTCACCTTCTTAACAATTTTTAAATCTGTCTCTTTCTGAAACCTTTCTGATTCCTCAGTTGTCAAATTTTTCCCCAGAACCTTTGTCTTCTGCTTATTTAATTTAAAACCCGCCAACCAACCAAACTCTTGAATCAGTTCCAAAACTCTTTTCATACTAGAGTCTGGTTCCTGCAATGTCAAAACCAGGTCATCTGCAAAAGCTTTAAGTTTGTACTGTTTGGCTCCGACCTGAATCCCTTCCACCAACCGATCCCCTCTAATCATATTCAAGAGCACCTCCAGGACCGAAATGAATAACAAAGGGGAAATCGGGCAACCTTGTCGTGTTCCTTTTTGAATTTTAAAATCTTCTGTCACCACATTGTTAACTATTAATTTAGCTTTTTGTTCTGAATAGATTGCCTCTATAGCATTTTCAAACCCCCGTCCAACTCCCATCCCTTCAAAAAAAATTTTCATGAACATCCAAGATATATTGTCAAAGGCCTTCTCCGCATCTATAAAAATCAACACTGCTCTTGTATTCATATTTGTTTGTAAAAGTTCCAAAATGTCAATGATGTTTCTAGTATTAACAAACATGTGTCTGCCTGGGAGAAAGCCTGCCTGATCTTTATGAATTACTTCGTTTAACACTTTTTTAAGTCTACTTGCCAAAATGTCAGCAAAAATTTTGTAATCCACATTCAGGAGAGAGATGGGACGCATGTCATGTCTAACTGGTTTGAGCGAAAGGCTTCTCAGAAGCTTTGTTGTTTGTTGTTGTTGTTGTTTAGTTGTTTAGTCGTGTCCGACTCTTCGTGACCCCATGGACCAGAGCACGCCAGGCACTTCTGTCCTCCACTGCCTCCCGCAGTTTGATCAAACTTATGCTGGTAGCTTCAAGAACACCATCCAACCATCTCATCCTCTGTCGTCCCCTTCTCCTTGTGCCCTCCATCTTTCCCAACATCAGGGTCTTTTCCGGTCTCAGAAGCTAGGGCATGTCATAAAAGACAGCAATGTACAAAAGCGGGTGTAGGGTGGACATTAAAATCAGTCCAAAGAATTCAAATGTCTGGGTGCTCAAGAAATGTTTAAATGGTAGCACAGAGCTGTTGGCATAAAAAAGGTCTTCAAGAGATGCCTGAAAGTCAGCATTTCATTACAGATCAGCCTTCTCATGGATTCAGTCGCTTGTGCAGACAGCTCAACTTCTGCAACCAATGACCTCCTGCAGAGTGTAGCCACAAAAGAGAGTTTTGGGAGGACTGGAGGACAGGCTTGCAGTTCATTCAGGGCAGAAGCAATGGGAGAAGGGCCATAGCTTAGTGGTAAAGCAGCTGCTTACATGCAGAAGCTCTCCGGTTCAATCTGTTGTATCTCCAGCTAGAATGTCCTCTGTCTGAAACCCTGGAGAGTTTTTGCCATCCATTGTAGACAAGACTGAGCTAGATAGAGCCATAGTGGGACTCAGTATAAGGCAGCCTCCTATTGTCCCAGCAACAAGCCTTTGCCACGCACAGAGGACTCCTTAAAGACATGAAATAAATAAAGCTGCCCTGGAAAGGGATGCTGAAAATGAGTCACAATTAGAAAGCCCTGGGACAACAAAACACTCGGACACAGTGCCTTTAAAGCACGGACCTGGGCCTAGGAAGCATGGGGCACAAGGTAACTGTGGCTGAGCCTTGAGAGACTGCTGTCCAACGTGCTGAAGGGATTGACTACAAAGATGCAACTGTTAGAATGTCAAGTGGCATGATGGTGCTTTGAATGCATAAAGCAGATGCGGCCTAACTTGCACAGTTGCAGAATTAACTGAATTGAGCTGGAAGAAGCAGGACAACATGGGATGTAGAACGCAATACAGGAAATGGCTCTGGGTGGCCCACTGGGAGAGGCACATGATGCAAAAAGCGGCAGTTTCAATCCACTCATGGGAAACAGAGCTCTGAAATCCTGGAGAGCAGCTGCTGGCTGTGGCAGACCATACAGAACCAGATGGCCCAGTGGTCTCACTGGGTTTTCAAGCCAGAACACAGCTTCAGCGCCCCCAGAACAAACCATTTTTAATTCCCCAAACTCTTACTAATCAGAGTTTCATTTTTAAAGGAGGGATAAGGTGTTAGAATATTTCCGTTCCACCTTAAAAGGGAGCAGGCTGTGAGTCACAGAGTCTGCGTATTTCCTGTTCACAGGATGTTTATGTTTGCTATTGCTTTCGTTTTCTCTATCTGTGCTTGAACGCTGAAGCAGACGGTCATGTCTTTCCTTTGTTCTGACCAACGTTGAATAAATTGTAAATATGCTCTCCTGCTGTGCATCTTTTGCTGTGTGGATTCTGCTGAAAGAGTGTGCACCAGCCTAGGAATGTGGCTTCTAAGGCTTCGTGTCGCTAATTGCTGATACTGCGTGACTGCGTGACTGCGTGACTACGGGAGGTCGATGGATCGTCCGGCAGCCGGCTTGGGGCTCAGATGGACGTTATCTCCCTGGCAGTATCCCAACAACAAGGTTTCGGGCCCAGATTCACGGCACTTACAGGAGAGTAAAATTGCAACAGACTGCTGAGGTATGTGGAAAAGCGAAAGCAGAGGCTTTTCTGTGGGCCGCGGCAAGAGTCTCAGAACTCCGGCTGGCTTAATTGGTCTGGGAGCGACGCCAGAGAATTCGTGATTTATGAGCTGCCGAGATAACACGTCTTTGAAGGCATAAAGGCTAAAGCAGAAAGCTGGAATGGAGTTTTCCCAAGCTTCTCAGGCCACTGAGTGCCCAAAGTTAAATCGGCACAATTATCAGACCTGGGCAAAATGGTGTGAAAGTTTGTTGCGACAGTATGGAGTGTGGCATACTGTGTCTCAAGCCCTTCCAGTTCCTCTGACAGAGAAATGAGAGGCCCAGAATTCGAGGGCCATTGACATAATAGTCTTATCCGTCTCTCTGGAGAAAATTGCCACGCTAGCTGGCAACACGACTGCACGTAAAATGTGGAATGCTTTGAAAGCTGCCCATCTGCCAGTCATCCCAGCCCAGAGTTTGAATGCATCGGAGGTCCTGGCTGTTTCCCAGAATGCGAATGAATGCAGGGATGCTGAGGGCACCGGTTGCAAGCTGCAGGGGGAGTTGACTGTCACGTCATCCCAGGCAGCATTCCAGTCTCCAGGGGGAGCCAAGGAGTCGGCAGCTGAGAGCTCTGTTTCTCGTGGGAACCAAGGTCATCGCCTTTGCAAAGGCTGGAAGGCCAGAGGTAAACAAAGCAAGATGCCTGCAGATGGCCCGAAGCAGCGGGGGGGGGGGGGGGCAAGCAGCAAAAGCCCACGCCAGGGAAAAACAAAGCGTTGTTTGCTGGCACTGCTTCACCAAAGGCTAAAGGCAAGTCTCATGGCCAGGAGCAGGGGGGCAAGCTGCAAAAACCCACGCTGGTGGAAAACAAGGTTTTGCTTGCTGCAGAGACTGCTCCAAAGGCTAAGGCCAGGTTTATTGTGGATTCGGGGTGCACGCGCCATCTTTCGAAGGACCGCCATCTCTTTATCTCCTTCACGCCTCAAGACGGAGAGATCCACCTAGAATCATAGAATCATAGAATCATAGAATCATAGAGTTGGAAGAGACCACAAGGGCCATCGAGTCCAACCCCCTGCCAAGCAGGAAACACCATCAGAGCACTCCTGACATATGGTTGTCAAGCCTCTGCTTAAAGACCTCCAAAGAAGGAGACTCCACCACACTCCTTGGCAGCAAATTCCACTGTCGAACAGCTCTTACTGTCAGGAAGTTCTTCCTAATGTTTAGGTGGAATCTTCTTTCTTGTAGTTTGGATCCATTGCTCCGTGTCCGCTTCTCTGGAGCAGCAGAAAACAGCCTTTCTCCCTCCTCTATGTGACATCCTTTTATATATTTGTACATGGCTATCATATCACCCCGTAACCTCCTCTTCTCCAGGCTAAACATGCCCAGCTCCCTTAGCCGTTCCTCATAAGGCATCGTTTCCAGGCCTTTGACCATTTTGGTTGCCCTCCTCTGGACACGTTCGAGTTTGTCAGTGTCCTTCTTGAACTGTGGTGCCCAGAACTGGACACAGTACTCCAGGTGAGGTCTGACCAGAGCAGAATACAGTGGCACTATTACTTCCCTTGATCTAGATGCTATACTCCTATTGATGAGGCCCAGAATTGCATTGGCTTTTTTAGCTGCCGCGTCACATTGTTGGCTCATGTCAAGTTTGTGGTCAACCAAGACTCCTAGATCCTTTTCACATGTACTGCTCTCAAGCCAGGTGTCCCCCATCTTGTATTTGTGCCTCTCATTTTTTTTGCCCAAGTGCAATACTTTACATTTCTCCCTGTTAAAATTCATCTTGTTTGTTTTGGCCCAGTTCTCTAATCTGTCAAGGTCGTTTTGAAGTGTGATCCTGTCCTCTGGGGTGTTAGTCACCCCTCCCAGTTTGGTGTCATCTGCAAATTTGATCAGGATGCCCTTGAGTCCATCATCCAAGTCGTTGATAAAGATGTTGAATAAGACCGGGCCCAAGACAGAACCCTGTGGCACCCCACTAGTCACTCTTCTCCAGGATGAAGAGGAACCATTGATGAGCACCCTTTGGGTTCGGTCAGTCAGCCAGTTACAAATCCACTGAGTGGTAGCATAGTCAAGACCGCATTTTACCAGCTTCTTTACAAGAATATCATGGGGCACCTTGTCAAATGCCTTGCTGAAATCAAGGTAGACTACATCCACTGCGTTCCCTTCATCTACCAGGCTTGTAATTCTGTCAAAAAACGAGATCAGGTTAGTCTGACATGACTTATTTTTCAGAAATCCATGCTGACTATTGGTGATCACAGCATTCCTTTCTAGGTGCTCACAGACTGTTTGCTTAATGATCTGCTCCAGAATCTTCCCTGGTATTGATGTCAGACTGACTGGGCGGTAATTATTTGGGTCCTCTCTTTTCCCCTTTTTGAAAATAGGGACAACATTTGCCCTCCTCCAGTCTGCGGGGACTTCGCCTGTTCTCCAGGAATTCTCAAAGATGACTGCCAGTGGTTCTGAAATCACATCTGCCAGTTCTTTTAATACTCTTGGATGCAGTTCATCTGGCCCTGGAGACTTGAATACATCTAGACTAGCCAAGTATTCTTGTACTATCTCCTTAGTTATTCTGGGTTGTGTTTCCTCTGCTGAATCATTTGCTCCAAATTCTTCAGGTCGGGCATTGTTTTCTTTATCGGAGAAGACTGAGGCAAAGAAAGCATTGAGGAGTTCAGCCCTTTCTGTGTCCCCTGTTTGCATTTCACCATCTTCTCCTCTGAGTGACCCCACGGTTTCTTTGTTCTTCCTTTTGCTACGAACATACCCATAAAAGCCTTTTTTGTTGCTTTTAACCTCTCTAGCAAGCCTGAGTTCATTTTGTGCTTTAGCTTTTCTGACTTTGTGTCTACACGTGCTGGCTATTTGTTTGAATTCCTCTTTGGTGGTTTCCCCCCTTTTCCATTTTTTGTACACATCCTTTTTTAATCTTAACTCAGTTAAAAGTTCTTTAGATAGCCACCCTGGCTTCTTTAGGCACCTTCCATGTTTCCGTCTCATTGGTATTGCCTGAAGTTGTGCTTTTACTATCTCCCTCTTAACAAACTCCCAGCCATCTTGAACTCCCTTTCCTTTTAGTATTACTGTCCATGGGATCTCACCCAGCACTTCCCTAAGCTTTATGAAGTCGGCTTTCTTAAAGTCGAGAAATTGAGTCCTAGTATGCTTGGCTGCTCCTTTCCGCTGTATAGTAAACTTCAGAAGAGCATGATCACTAGCGCCTAATGATCCTTCCACTTCTACCCCACTAACCAGGTCATCAACATTGGTTAGGACCAGATCTAAAATGGCTGTTCCTCTTGTTGCTTCTCCCACTTTCTGGACAATGAAGTTGTCTGCAAGGGCAGTGAGGAATCTGTTTGACCTTATGCTCTTGGCTGAGTTTGACATCCAACAAATATCCGGGTAATTGAAGTCCCCCATTACTACTATCTCCCTTCCTTTTGCATGCTTGGCCATCTGTTCCAGGAAGGCATCATCTATGTCCTCCGTTTGGCTTGGGGATCTATAGTAAACTCCCACAATGAGGTCACTGTTATTCTTCTCTCCCTTAATTTTGACCCAAATGCTCTCACTTTGGCTTTGAGGTTCTAAATCTTGGATCTCTTCACAGGTATACACATCCCTGACATATAACGCCACTCCTCCTCCTTTCTTGTCTGGTCTGTTTCTTTGAAATAGATTGTATCCCTCCATTATTACATTCCAATCGTGGGATTTATCCCACCAGGTTTCAGTGATTCCTATTATGTCATATTTAGTTTGCTGTACCAGGAGCTCAAGCTCATCTTGTTTATTTCCCATGCTTTGCGCATTAGTGTACAGACATTGAAGTCCATTAATCATTCCCCCGTGTCTCTTATTTAAGGATTTTTTCCTCCCACCACTAGGTCTGCATGCTCTTTGCTCCATTCGGTCTATGACATTTGGATGATCATCTTCATCAATTGATAGACTCCTACCCTCAGGAGCACTGTCTCCCTCCCCCACATTAGTCAGTTTAAAGCCCTCCTGATGAGGTTTCTGAGATTTTTTGCAAAACATTCCTCCCAACCGTTGTGAGGTGCAGCCCATCGCTTGCCAGAAGTCCATCTTCAAGAAACTGCAGTCCGTGATCTAAGAATCCAAACCGTTCCTGTTTACACCATTTGCGAAGCCAGTTGTTCACTTCCACTATTTTTCCCTCTCGCCCTGGGCCACGTCGTTCAACTGGGAGGACAGATGAGATGACAATTTGTGCATTTAATTGCTTCAATTTCCTGCCCAGAGCCTCGTAATCTCTTTTGATCTTCTGGAGGCTATTGCTTGCAGTGTCATTGGTTCCCACATGAACCAAGAGGAAGGGGTATTTGTCAGTGGGTTTTATGATTCCTTGCAGTCGTTCAGTTACATCTTGGATCTTAGCCCCGGGGAGACAGCACACTTCCCGAGACATCTTGTCAGGCCCACAGATCACTGCTTCTGTTCCCCTCAGTAGGGAATCCCCTATCACCACCACACGCCTCCTCTTAGGTCTGGTCGGGGTTCTTCTGTGAGCTGTCCGTTCCAAGGTCGCCTGGACATTCCCTGAGGACTGCCTTTGCTGCTCGTCTTCATATACCTGATCGACTGTAATGAGGGAGAGATCCTCAAATGGAGTCTGCTCTTCGTCTTCCATCGTAGGGGAAAGGACCTCAAAGCGATTGCGTATTTCTAAACAATCAGAGCGAACCCTGGGCCTCCTACTTCTTTGAGTCACGTTTCTCCATATATCTGGCTCCTGTGTTGGTGAACTAGCCACCTTCTCAGGGGAGTCCCCTGTCTCTTCCTTGGTGGAGACGGTGTGCTCTGTTGCTTCCAAGAAGAGTTCCAGGTCTCTAATTCTTTGGAGCGTAGCTACACGTTCCTCCAGTTGCTGGACTTTGTCTTTTAAGAGGGCAATCAACATGCAATTGCTGCAGGTAAAGCTGCCTGCAACCTTTGGCAAGATGGCAAACATTGCGCAGGAACCACAGGCGACTGCAGCTGTTCCCTCACCCTCCATCTTGAGAACGTGTCGTTGGCTGATGGAAGGACGTTGCAAATTGCAGGAAAAGGGACTGTGAAACTTGCAAGTAATGTACTGTATGTTCCAGGAGCTGCGGACAATTTGCTCAGTGTCCCACAGCTGATTCTGCGTGGTTTTGAGATTTCCTTCAAGAGGAACGGCTGTGTCATCAGGAAAGGCAAAGAGGACATTTTGCATGCAAAGTTTATAGATGGTTTATTCTGTATAACTTATGATGACAATGCTGTTGTGTCTAATGCTGATTCTTGTTGTGTTGCTCAAACTAATAAAGTTCTTCATGCAGGATGCATTCACGATGCACATCGAAGATTTTGTCACATGTCTTGGCAAGCGCTGGCCAAGATGCCTGAGTTGGTTGAAGGTTTGAACATCAAACCCTGTAAATTTCACATGAAATGTGTATCTTGTGCAGAGAACAAGGTGAAGGTTGCTCCAAAAGGCAAGGAGTCTAGCAGGCAGGCTTCCAAACCCTACCAGCTAGTGCACGCAGACCTGGTTGGTCCTCTTGCACCCTCTTTGGGAGGAGCAAGGTACTTCATGGTTCTAATTGATTCTTTTTCCAGGTACATTCATGTGTTTATGCTCGAGCAGAAATCGCAAGCATTTCCTAGGTTTAAGGCATTCTGTGCTTGGTTGGAGAATACTCACGGTAAACGTATCGGCTGTCTGTTTACTGATCGGGGCGGGGAGTTCACTTCTCAGCAGTTTGAAGCTTTCCTGACTGAGAAGGGAATCCAGCATGACATGTCAACGCCTAGATCGCCATGGATGAATGGACTTGCGGAGCGAGCAAATCAAAGTTGCTGCAAGGAATGAAAACCTTGTTGCATGATGCCAACCTCCCTGAGAAGTTTTGGGGGGAAGCTCTGTCAACGGTAGTTTATACCGTTAATCGCAGACTGTCATCACCTATTGGTTGTACTCCGTACGAGAAGATGTTTGGTAAAAAACCTAACATCAAGCACATGAGAATCTTTGGTTCTGACATGTGGGTGCACACCCCACAAAGCAACAAGCCTGGGAAGCGTGGGGCACATGGTTTGTTCATGGGGTACGAAAAGGGTGCATACAGGGTATGGATGACTGACTCTAAATCCATTAAGTTCACAAGGAGTGTTGAGTACAATCCTAAGTGGGGGGGAAATGTGGGAATTTTCCAGAGTTACCCAGAGGAGGATGAAGGTGATGTGAAAAAGGCAGATGATGTTGAGGAAGATGAGGATGAGGATGATGATGATCAGAGTTCGGATTCCAGTTCAGTGGGTGGCACTGCTGCTGGTGTCAGTGACAGTGATGACACTGCAGACTACCAGAGCGCAAAGGCCTCAGTCAGACCATCTGATGCGTCTGACAATGAACTGGAAGAACCACTGTTCACCATTGGTCACTTTTCTCCAAAGAAGGAGGAGATGAGTCCAGAAGACTTGCGTCTGGTTTGCAGGTCTGAAAGGGTGACCAAAGGCAGACCTCCAAAGAGATTTGCTGATGAGTTTGCTAAGACAGCAACTGTTGTTCTTAGTAGCTCAGAGAAGGTGTGGGAACCTTCAAGCTTCAAAGAGGTTCAGGAGTTAACCTCTAAAGATGCTGAGCCTTGGCTTAATGCCATGAAGGCTGAAGTTGATTCCTTGAACAGGAACCAAACTTGGGAACTGGTACCGGTAGTCCCAGGAATGAGACTGGTTGGCAGCAAATGGGTCTTCAAGGCCAAGACAGACCAGAATGGCAAGGTTGTCAGACACAAAGCCAGATTGGTTGCCAGAGGTTTTTCACAGGTACCAGGACAGGATTACCACGAGACTTACTCGCCCACCGTCAAATATGAGAGCATTCGGCTGATGCTCAAGATCGCTGCGGAGGAGAAACTGCATGTTTCCCATCATGACATAAATACAGCTTTTTTGTACGGGATTTTGAACGAGGAGCTGTTTATGCTTCCACCTGATGGAATGCAGATACAGAAGGGAATGGTCTGTAAACTGTGGAAATCCTTATATGGTCTCAAGCAGAGTGCCAGGTGTTGGAACACAAAACTCACTGAGACGTTGCTTTCTCTAGGTTTTCACCAGGGCAAAGCTGATCCATGTGTGTTTGTCAAGGAGGAGGGGCAAAACAAACTGTATTGTTTATGTTTTGTTGATGATCTTCTGATGTTTTGGAAGAATCAGGCTTTCTATCAAAGCACCCTAGCTCAGCTGAAGGAGCACTTTAACATGAAGGATCTTGGTGAGGTATCCAACTATCTTTCTCTGCAGGTGGAGAGGGACCAAGCAGGTAATTTTCTGGTACACCAAACACAGAAAATTGCTGATGTATTAACCAGGTTGAATTTGGTTGATGCAAACCCAGCAGACACACCGATGGTGACAGGTTACCAGGTAGATAGTACTGCTGAAGCGTTTTCTGACACTACGCTGTACAGATGCATTCTAGGCAAGTTGAATTTCATTGCTAGATGCTCAAGACCTGACATTGCTGTAAGCACTAACCTGCTTAGCAGACATGCTAACAATCCTACTGTTCAGGATTGGAAAGCTCTGAAGCGCATAGCCCGCTATTTGAAAGGGACTATGCACTACAGGCTGAGGTTCACCAGTCAGAAGACTGGAGGTCTTGAAATCTTTGCAGATGCTAGTTTTGGAAGTGACACCACGGATGGTACAAGCACTTCTGGAGTATGCTACATGTACAACCACTGCCTGTTTGACTGGTTGTGCAAAAAGCAGAGAACAGTGAGCCTAAGTTCCTGTGAAGCAGAACTCAATGCTCTGTCATTTTCACTCATGGATTGTGAATGGTTGATGCAACTGTTTAAGGACATCGGGGTTTCTGTGAAATGTCCTATACAAGTGTATCAAGACAATAGATCCTGTTTGGCTTTGCTGAACTCAGAGAGTTGCAAGCAGAGAACCAAATACTTGCAGATTAAGCTTCATTGTGCAAGAGAGTGTATTCAAAAGGGACTGATTCGGGTGTCCTACATGGCAGGAAATGAAATTCCTGCTGATCTGTTGTCTAAGGTTGTTAACAGAGAACAACTTAAGGTTTGCGTACAAAGGTTGCAATTGGGTTGAACCACAGGTACTACAGGTTACACGGAAAGGGGGAGGATGTTAGGATATTTCCGTTCCACCTTAAAAGGGAGCAGGCTGTGAGTCACAGAGTCTGCGTATTTCCTGTTCACAGGATGTTTATGTTTGCTATTGCTTTCGTTTTCTCTGTCTGTGCTTGAATGCTGAAGCAGACGGTCATGTCTTTCCTTTGTTCTGACCAACGTTGAATAAACTGTAAATATGCTCTCCTGCTGTGCATCTTTTGCTGTGTGGATTCTGCTGAAAGAGTGTGCACCAGCCTAGGAATGTGGCTTCTAAGGCTTCGTGTCGCTAATTGCTGATACTGCGTGACTGCGTGACTGCGTGACTACGGGAGGTCGATGGATCGTCCGGCAGCCGGCTTGGGGCTCAGATGGACGTTATCTCCCTGGCAGTATCCCAACATAAGGAGGAGGACTCCGAACAAAGATATGCCTGCCCTTATAGAGACATTTTAAATTGCCCGCCCTGGAGTCCAAGACCACCCCCAGAAACATCATACCTACATCACAGAAAGGGTACAACAGACATCTGAGTGCGTTGTTTACCTCCTGTCTGGCAGGTTACCTGTTAGTGCTCACTTGATTGGGTACCCTGGGGAGCCTGGCCAGTCTTTTGTAATGACAAAGACTTCATTCCTGAGCCAGGTCCCAGGCTCAGCCTATGTAGGAGTGCAAATATCCAGAGATGTAGTGATCAGAAGGGATTACTATGAGGAATTATAAAAGACCCTGATGCTGGGAAAGATGGAGGGCACTAGGAGAAGGGGATGACAGAGGACGAGATGGTTGGACAGTGTTCTCGAAGCTACCAGCATGAGTTTGACCAAACTGCGGGAGGCCTGGCGTGCTCTGGTCCATGGGGTCACAAAGAGTCGGATACGACTAAACAACAACAACAACAACAACAACAACAAAGCTCTCCATTCCTTTTCTGCAATAAACTTGATTATTGGAGGACAGGAAAATACTAGCAAAAGAAAAGGGGGGAAAGCTGACCTTGACTTGTGTTTCTTTCCTGGAATAAGAAAATAATGGAGAGACACGAGAATTCTAAGGTGCCAAAACAAGCTTTGCTGGCTACTGGTAGTAAACAAACCAGCAAAGAAAGAAGATGACCGACTTTCCATCGAAGAGGCCTTGAACCGTTTGAATAAAGGTAAGAAGAAAGATAGGGCTCAGTGCTTATGCCCCAATCCAGCAAAGAAGAAAAAGACATGTAAATCAG
This sequence comes from Podarcis muralis, assembly GCF_964188315.1. Classification (NCBI taxonomy): domain Eukaryota; kingdom Metazoa; phylum Chordata; class Lepidosauria; order Squamata; family Lacertidae; genus Podarcis; species Podarcis muralis. Next base: position 17,956,793 of record NC_135674.1, read on the forward strand.
CTCCAGTACGTTTGTCTCTTGCTGGATCACGAACTGGGAATAAAGCTGGTGCATATCTGAGTGTTAGTACTGAAATGCATTGTTTCCAATATGATGTGCTTCTGAATGGGTACTCCTATTCATCTTTTAGCTCATCAAGCCATACTTTAAAATGGTGTTTACATCTGACTAGGGTTGGGTAAGGTCCTTACTGTAAGGATGTTAATACTTGGCTGCTCAGTTGAAGTTTATCCCATTCTCTTCAGCTGTTTAAGAACTGCCCCTGTTTCTGATTTACTTCCGCTGAACTTTGTGCCATCTGCAGATTTCAACATGCTTCTACTTAACCTGACCCAAACCATTGGTTGGCTTTCATTGAGTTCTGTGGACACAGTAAAAAAAAGCTGCCATCTGGTTTCTCTCTGGATGTTCGGATTGTTGAACACAGATTTGCTCTCCACCGTAACAATGTCTCTCAGCATACCACTTTATTTCCCCCCAGATAGGTGGCTACTATTCACTTGTAGGAAGATGTGCTTATTTAGATTACAACATTGCAGCGGGAGCAAAAGCCACCTTTCTTCTCTCAAGAGGGTTAGTCGAGTTTCTGTTGTTACGGAAAAATCCAGGTGGGAGGCTGCTCAGAGCCCGTGGGTCCCTGTGGAACAAAGAAGGAGTCCAGCCACCAACCGGAGCAAATAGCGGAGACCAAAGTTTATTGCGCAACAGGTTCAGAGATGAATTGAACCCCGAGAACGGGGTGACAAGGACTTTTAAAAGTTCCTATCTTATCCCAGCAGACAGTTCGCTAAACATCACCACTCCATCAGAAAAGGGGAGGGTTATACATGATTAACATAGGAGGAATGTGTTGGGGTAACATGCAAATACAGGATATGTCTTGGGAAGTGCATTCTAAGCACCTACTGCAAGAGGACAATAGAACTTTGGTTTGCATAGTCTGCCGCCTGGGTAAGTCCGGAGGAGAGCTTTTGCCCAGCGATTGTCACCTACGGGTAAAGTACCTTCCTGTGAGTAGGTGACCTCCCGCTTGGGGAATTCTGGCGGGGACCGAGGGGTTCCCAAGTCCTTGGCCAACGAAGCAGACTGGCGGTGGAATGAAGAGAATCGGTGAAACCAGTGATTTTCTATGAATTTCCAAGTGTTTTTAGGCTTTTTTAAGACAGACGGTTCTTTTCGGAAGTGGCCTGGCCTCACATTGCTACATCGTATCTAGCTGGACCATAAAGAAGGCTGGTCGCCGAAGAATGGATGCTTTTGAATTCTGGTGCTGGAGGAGACTCTTGAGAGTCCCATGGACTGCAAGAAGATCAAACCTCTCCATTCTGAAGGAAATCAGCCCTGAGTGCTCACTGGAAGGACAGATCCTGAAGCTGAGGCTCCAAGACTTTGGCCACCTCATGAGAAGAGAAGACTCCCTGGAAAAGACCCTGATGCTGGGAAAGATGGAGGGCACAAGGAGAAGGGGATGACAGAGGACGAGATGGTGGGACCGTGTTCTCGAAGCTACCAGCATGAGTTTGACCAAACTGCGGGAGGCAGTGGAAGACAGGAGGGCCTGGCGTGCTCTGGTCCAGGGGGTCAAGAAGAGTCGGACACGACTAAACGACTAAACAACATCTAGTTTTGATTGGATTAACAGGGTAACGAGGTTTCCATTGACTCAGTTTTTTGTTCTCGCAGCGGGAGCTGTCATCACCTTGTCAGCGCTCAGTGGAGCGTGCAAAACAGCTGGAGCTGAGCTGCCTCTGCAGAGCCATGGCATTGCTGCGATTGGCTGAAGGGCTACATTCAACGCCATCTGATTGGCTAGAGCGCATCCTCATGCAAATACATTGTTCATTCCTAAAATACATCGATCATGTATAGCATCGGGATACGGGGTCAGAAATGGCGCTTTCTTCTTGTGGGATGTAAACACAGGAGCAGTCAATGACAACATTCCTAGAGTGTACATGTTAGAACATGGGGAGGGATGTCTGTCCAGCAAGCAGGTAAATTTCCTGGGGACGGACTTCCTCCGCATGTGACCAGAGGTGGGTGTGGCCTCACCTGTGCAGGTAAATGATAAAAGCACAGGGCAGGCAGCCATTCTCTCTCTTGCCTCTCTTGCCTCTTGCCTCTCATCTTCATCTTCTGAAGGAGCAACATGCCCTCTTGGCTCTCAGCTAAGAGAGGAGGATAGGAGTATCTTGCTATAAGATAGATTCTGAATGTATGTAACTTTTTTAAGTCTGTCTGCCTTCTGGGATCATACTGTGATACAGAACGTGAGTAAGCTCTTTTATACATTTATAAAGACTGTGTCGTGTCTTGTATTTTAAGAGGGAACAAAGGGGAAATTACCAGAGTAATTATTATAGAGGTTCTAGCGAACCTGTGGAGACGTTACCATTGCGAACTTAAAGGGGAATGTCTATAAACTCTGCTGATATTTTGGGAACTTGTTAGCACAAGTTGGATAAGGGTATAATTAGTCAATATATCCTCTCCTGCACCCCAGAAAATTCCCACACGTCTTGGGGTTTTGGACTTTTGTGCGGTGCTTGGTGCAACGTTGTGACGGGGCGAGGGGAGTCCTAGTGTGGCAGGGTTCCCTTGAAGTCATCGCCTCGGGCTCTGCATCTCTTACTCGGGAGTAAGACTTCGTTCATATGCCCCCCCTCCATTCCGTAACACTCTTCATATGGACTTCATGGAGTGTGCACTCTTTTTTTTTTTAACATGATATTTATTAACAGTTTAAAAATTACAGAAAAAAGAAGAAAAGAAAACAACAAAAAAATTAACAAGACATACATTACGATACATAAAAAAGGGGGGGGGTTAAAAAGCATAAAAACCAATACAACAATACAACAATAAAAAACACACATCCAATATTCCATATCTTTATCTTTCATTTACTTGTTTCATCGACCTCCTCACACCTCCCTTTTGGAAAGAGAGCATATTCTATCAGAAGCTCAAGCTGGTTTTAGAGCAAAGCGTTCAACCATAGACCAGGCCCTTATCCTTCAACACCTGGCAGACAAATACTCTAGAAAAGGGGGGTCTTTATATGCAGCTTTTGTGGATTTTAAATCGGCTTTTGATCTAATACCAAGGGACAGACTCTGGGAAAAGCTTGGCGCTACAAACATAGACAAGCGCTTATTACGCCTTATCCGTGGTCTATACGAAAACACCAGGGTGAGGGTAAGATGCGACCGGTCAGGCCATCTAACTAAAGAAATCCAAACGCACTATGGGGTTAAACAAGGATGTGTCCTCGCGCCAATGCTATTTAATTTCTACATCAACTCTTTAGCAGTAAATATGGAGAAAGAAAATGCCCACCCTCCCAAACTGGCAGGTATGCCCCTCCCGGCGCTTCTGTATGCGGACGACGCAGTCCTGCTCTCCTTTTCCTGCGTTGGCTTGAGGAAGCTTTTGATTTTTTTAAAAAAAAATAATTTTTATTAGTTTTCCAAGCATATAATAAAAACAAACAATCAAACAAAACAAAACAAAACATACAAACATATAAACATGTATACTTTCATAATCTTATCTTCCTACACCTTGCTTCCCGGACTTCCCCATACCTCCCCTTTTCTGCATCCTTGTTTTTACCTTTCTTCAGCAACCCTCCAACTGGTTAATTAATTCACTTTCATTCTAATTTCCTTAACTTATTGTTTACAGCTGCAATTCTCTATTTCTTAACACCTTAACATCTCATTACACTTCAATTTTACAACAATTTTTAAGATAAATTTTGAATTTCTTCCAGTCTTCTTCCACTGTCTCTTTCCCCTGGTCACGGATTCTGCCGGTCATCTCTGCCAGTCCCATGTAGTCGATCACCTTCGCTTGCCATTCTTCCAGAGTGGGTAACTCTTGTGTCTTCCAATACTTTGCCAGAAGAATTCTTGCTGCTGCAGTAGCATACATAAAAAACGTCCTATCCTTCCTTGTCACCAATTGGCCAACCATGCCCAGGAGGAAAGCCTCAGGCTTTTTAGGAAAGGTCCATTTAAGAACCTTCTTAATTTCATTATAGATCATTTCCCAAAAGGCTTTAATCTTCGGGCAGGTCCACCAAAGGTGATAAAAGGTACCTTCAGTCTCATTACATTTCCAGCATTTGTTATTGGGCAAATGGTAAATTTTTGCAAGCTTGACTGGGGTCATGTACCACCTGTAAATCATTTTCATAATGTTTTCTCTTAAAGCATTACATGCCGTGAACTTAACACCAGTATTCCATAACTGTTCCCAGTCAGCAAACATAATATCATGACCAATGTCTTGTGCCCATTTAATCATAGCTGATTTCACCGTTTCACCCTGTGTATTCCATTTCAACAGCAAATTATACATTCTTGACAAGTTCTTAGTATTGGATTCTAACAGTTCTGTTTCTAATTTTGACCTCTCCATCTGGAAACCTATTTTCCTGTCCTGTTTAAATACCTCGTTTATCTGAAGGTAATGCAACCAGTCTCTTACCTTAGACTTTAATTTCTCATAACTCTGTAGTTTAACTCTTTCACCGTCTTGTTCTAAGATTTCACAGTATTTTGGCCATTTCGACTCCATATTAAGTTTTTTTAGTCTCTTTAGCTTCCATTGGTGATAACCACCTGGGAGTTTTACTTTCCAATAGGTCTTTGTATCTTATCCAAACATTGTATAATGCTTTCCTAACAATATGGTTTTTAAAGCCTTTATGCGATTTTACCTTGTCACACCATATATATGCATGCCAACCAAATCTATTGTCATACCCTTCCAGATCCAAAATGTCTGTATTCTCAAGAAGCAGCCATTGTTTCAACCAGCAGAAAGCTGCCGATTCATAGTAGAGTCTTAAGTCCGGCAGGGCAAACCCCCCTCTATCTTTTGCGTCAGTTAAAATCTTAAATTTTATTCTGGGCTTTTTGCCCTGCCAGACAAATTTGGATATGTCTTTCTGCCACTTCTTGAAACAGTCCATCTTATCCATGATCTGGAGTGTCTGAAATAAAAACAGCATTCTAGGCAATACATTCATCTTAATGACAGCAATTCGGCCTAACAAGGAAAGTCTCAATCTTGACCATATTTCTAGATCTTTCTTTACTTCTGTCCAACATTTGTCATAATTGTCCTTAAATAAGTTCACATTCTTAGAAGTCAGGTTTACCCCCAGGTACTTCACTTTTTTTGTTATCACTAAACCTGTTTCACTCTGAAACTTCTCTTTTTCAGCCATTGTTAGATTTTTCTCCAACACTTTTGTTTTCTGTTTGTTCAGTTTAAATCCTGCTACTTGACCAAATATCTCAATTAGTTCTAATACTCTTTTAGTACTAGTATCTGGCTGTTGCAAGGTCAATACTAGGTCATCTGCAAATGCCCTTAGTTTGTAATGTCTGGCTCCGACCTGAACTCCTTTAACCAACTGGTCCTCTCTGATCATATTTAACAAAACCTCCAGGACTGATATAAAAAGTAAAGGGGATATTGGGCATCCCTGTCGTGTACCTTTTTCTATAGGTATTTCTTCCGTAACCACATTATTTACAATTAACTTTGCTTTTTGTTTAGAATATATAGCACCTATACCGTTTTCAAAACCTTGGCCTACCCCCATCCCTTGGAGATTCTTCTTCATAAAACTCCAGCAAATGTTATCAAAGGCTTTCTCCGCATCCACAAAAATTAAAACAGCTTTCCTATTAATGTCCACTTCTAACAATTCCAAAATGTCTATAATGTTCCTCACATTATCTGACATATGTCTCCCTGGAAGAAAGCCAGTTTGGTCCTTGTGAATCTCCCCTACCAACACTCTCTTCAGTCTTTTTGCCAAAATGTCTGCAAAAGTTTTGTAATCCACATTAAGTAATGATATAGGGCGGTAGTTTTTAACCTGGTTCTTTTCAGTCTCAGTTTTCGGTATAAGTGAGATAAAAGCTTCTTTCCACGATTCAGGTGCCTTTTTCCCCTCCAAAATTTCGTTGCAAACTTCCTTCAGTGGTTGTACTAGCCATTCCTTCAATGCTTTATAATATTTAGCCGTCAAACCATCTGGTCCTGGAGATTTTCCCAATTGCATATTCTGAATGGCACCCTCTATTTCTTGTCCTGTTATTTTCTCATTCAAAATCATTTTACTTTGCTCTGAAATCTTTGGTAATCCATACTTCTTGATAAATTCTTCTATTTCTTGTTCGTTGACTGGCCCTTGTGCATATAATTTCCTGAAAAAACTTTGAAAGCAATTACTTATCTCATTTGGTTTGTGGATAATCTTTCCGTCCATTTCCAGACTTGTCACAGTGTTCAGTTTTTGCCTCTTTTTCAATTGCCATGACAGAAGTTTCCCACATTTATCTGCCGATTCAAATGTCTTTTGTCTCATTTGCTTTATTTTCCATTCTATCTCTTGATTCATCAATTCCATGTATTGCACCTGATAGTACTTTATTTCCCTCAAAATCTCATGAGACTTTGGTTTAGACCTCAATTTCTTTTCACCTTCTTTCATTTTTTCCAAGATTTTCTCTTTCCTCTCATTCTGCTTTTTCCTCTTTATGGAGTTTTGTTGTATTAGGAAACCTCGCATCACGGCCTTGCTTGCGTCCCAAATTATTCTTTTCTCCACATTAGTTCTCAAGTTTATCTCAAAGTAATCTTTCAATGCCTTTTGGGCCTTCTTGTAGATCTCTTCATCTTTAAATAGGGTGTCATTCATCCTCCATCTGAAGGTTCCAGTTGTTGTTAGTTTCATCTCCATCTTCACAGCATTATGGTCGGAGCAAGTCTTTGGGCAGATTTCTACTTTTTTTATCCTTGGCGCCATACTACTAGTTACCCAAATTTGGTCGATCCTTGTCCATGTCATTTTTGCTTCAGAGAAAAAAGTTCCCTCTCTCTCAAGAGGGTTCCTTACTCTCCAAATATCGATCAAGTCCAGTGTTTCAGTCATTTCAAAGAAGGTCTTTGGTAGTCTCCCTTCCTTAGAAATTGTTTGTCTCTGTGCCTTGTCCATGTTTGTAGAAACAACACCGTTCATGTCTCCCATCATTATAATTTTGTAGTCCAAATAATCCATTAAAGTCTCATGCAACTTCTTAAAGAATTCCGCCTTCCCCTCATTTGGTGCATATATTCCCACTATCAAAAATTTTTCTCCTTGTACTTGTACTTCTATTGCCAGGTATCTTCCTTGTTCATCTTTGAATATCATTTTAGGAACCAATTTTTCTTTTGCATAAATCACTACGCCTCTTTTCTTAACTTTATCTGATGAAATAAATTCTTGTCCAAGTCTCTTATTTACAAGTAGTTTTCTATGTGTCCTGGTCACATGCGTTTCTTATAGACATATTAGGTCTAATTGCTCTCTCTTCAATATGTGAAAAACTTGACGTCTTTTTCTGGGAAGGTTAAGACCATTACAATTCCAGCTGAGAAGTTGCAGAGACATTTTACTACTATGTGCCTGTTCCTCCGACTGCTCCAAGCTTTTGTTCCTCCTCCGATGGTGGTATAAGTCCAAATGATAGGCTTGCAATGTCTGTCGATCCTTTGTCTGATGTTGTTTCTACTGTTCCTTTCTGCAGGTCCTCCTGGTATCTTTCCAAGAACTGTTCTTTGTCTTGAACTGTTCTTATTTTAACCTTCCTTCCTGTGTAGTTAAAGGATAGTCCTTGTGGAAACTCCCACCTGAAGAGTATGTCGTTTTTCTTCAGCAGGTAGACCAAATCTTTATAGAAGGCTCTCACCTCCAGAATATATTTAGGGATATCTTTGAAGATTTGCACTTGACTATTCTCAATCTCGAGGGCCTTATGGTAATGTACGTTCAGTATTTTATCCCTTTCTTCTTTGGATCTCAGTGTAATCAGACAATCCCTAGGCTTCTTACCTTGCCTCCTGCCCAGCCGGAAAGCTGTTGTTATTTCAAGTTCTTCCTCCTGTATTTCGTCTTGCCAAAATTCCAAAATGTTCTGTGTGAGGAATTCCACAAGGTTATCTTTCTCGCTCTCTGGAACCAATCTTAATTTCAGATTTTTCTCCTTTCTCTGAAGTTCCAATAAAGATAAAGTTGCATCATGTTCATTCACTTTTTTTGTGATTGGTACAAGCTCCTTCTTTGTCTCATCTGCAGTATTTTTTGCACTTTCAGCAATCTTTCGTGTTTCAGAACTTTCTTGAATCAATTTATTTATAGATTCTGTGTTAGACGCTACACTTGCCGTATTCAGGTCCAATCTTGTTGTCAAGTCATTCAGTTTCTTCGAATTTTCCGTTGACAGCTTTGTCAATGCTTCCAAAGATTGGTTTATTTTAAGCAGTGCCTGTGTCATTGATTCCATAGATGCTGTTGTAACTTTTTCCTGTCCAGCTGGTGTTGTGCCTGATATTGAGCCCCTTTTCTTTTGAGTTTGCTGAGTTAGTTTTGCTTTTGATCTAGTTGTTATCTCATCTGCTGGGCCACTCATATCCTCAAGGTCACTTCCCACAGGAAAGACTTGCAAGTGGAGAATTCCACTGTTTTCCTTTCCCTGTAACAATTTCTCTTTAAACCCTCTAGAGGGAGCATTCAATTGTATCCAAGTGAAGAGAACAAAGAAACATGAGACAAAGAACAAAGAGTCCAAAAGTCCACAGTAAAAGTCCACAGTAAAAGTTTCTGTAACACTTTCAATAGTCAGAAATTCAACAAAGTAATTCCATCAAAGTCCCATAACTTTGTTTCAGACAAAACCCCAACTTTGTATCCAATCTGAACTGACAGTTCACTTTCCCGGTGCCTTGCTCCGGCAGCCCGTCCCGGGGTTTTGACAGTGGAAAATCTTTTTTCCTCACTTTACTTCAAGCAGGTTTACAATGTCCAGTTTTCTTCCCCCCTTCTCCTGCTTACTGGGGGGAAGTTTAAGTCAGATGTCGGGTTTTAACAGCCTAAAAGTTAGCCTTCTTTTGAGTGCAGCTTTGCTCTTTCGTTGCTTTGATTGCCATGCAGTCCGGGGAGGCAGACTTCCTTACTTTATGCCTTTCCCGTTTTCAGCCAAATTTCAAAATTTAATTTAGATGTCCCGTTCACGTCTGTCAGTCTTACTCACGGGTTTTATGGTCAGATTCCAGTTTCAGGAAGGAATCGGCGCTCTCCGTTTATGGCGACGCGGCTTCACTCCGCGGGCTGGGTTGCGACTCTCAGCACCGCGCTCACACCCGATGCCGCTCCGGAGCCTTTAAAAAGGCTCTTTCGCAGTACCGGGGGGCGCAAAAGGTGCCCGCCGAGTCTCCTTGTTCACAGGCTTCAGCGCCTGTGATTTTAGGGGTCCCCCGCTCGCCGTAGCGGGTCAGACCCGAACTCGCGGAGCAGTCCTGCTTCGGAGCTCGAAGCAAGGACCGCCATTAAACGCTGGCGCCGACCGGAACTCTGGCTTGAGGAAGCTTTTGAGATCACTTGCTGACTATTGTCAAGCGGAACAACTATCATATGGACTTCATGGAGTGTGCACTCTTTTTTTTTTTAACATGATATTTATTAACAGTTTAAAAATTACAGAAAAAAGAAGAAAAGAAAACAACAAAAAAATTAACAAGACATACATTACGATACATAAAAAAGGGGGGGGATTAAAAAGCATAAAAGCCAATACAACAATACAACAATAAAAAACACACATCCAATATTCCATATCTTTATCTTTCATTTACTTGTTTCATCGACCTCCTCACACCTCCCTTTTTGTATTCTAGTTTAATTAATTGTTTCAGCAAATTCTTTCCATCTTTCTCAATTTTTGTTGGGTGGTTTATCTTAACAGTCTAACCTATTAATTAACTCAGCAAATCCTTTCCATCTTTCACTATATTCTGTCGTTCAATTTACCTTAATTTATTTTAACCTTATCTTACCATAAAATACCTTAAAGCTTAAAACTTAATACTTATTTATACATAACTCCTTATATCATTTCTACTAAAGCCAAATAGTTTCATTCCAACATTTTTCCTAATACTCGTTAATTTTACACTAATTCCCGAAATAATATATTTTTTTTAAAAAAAACTTTCTTCCAATCTTCATCCAACGTCTCTTCTTCTTGGTCTCGGGTTATGTCAGTCCATACTATCCATTCCATCTAGTCCATCAACCTGGTAATCTTATGTCCGAGGCTCTTAAGTCTTTTCCATGTCCCTTCTGCAGATCTTCTTCTTGTTTGTACCTGCACTTTACCTTGTCTTTTATTGATCTCTTTCTTAATTTCTTTCCTTTCCCATTGAGGAGTAGGTCTCGGGGAAACTCCAACCCAAAAGTATCTCCATCTCCCCTCAACAGATCAGCCCATTCCCCACAGTCAACAGTGTAGTCCAGAAAGTATTTAAAAGCATGTTTCAAAGTCCCTCCAAAATTAAGAGCCCCCACAACTCCAGATCCCCCCTGGCCCACTCCAGATTCAGTCTTCAAGAACAGCGGCTTATGCTCCTGCAGGGCCTCGGTTCTCTCCATTTGTGTTACTTGAGGCTCAGCAGCAACCTCCTCCATTATCTTCTGCACTTGCTCTTGCCCTGTCAAAACAGGTTCCTGGGTTGGTTCCTGAATGGTTTCTATATGAGTATTCGCCGTTTGTCCAAAGTTTTTGACTGCAACAGTCATCAAATCCATCTTCTCATGCATCTGCTCCAACAAAGCGCTTGCCTTGCAAAAAGCAAGCACCAAAACTTCTTCTAAACACATTTTTATTCAAGGACTCTCCTGTGTGAGTGTCTGAGGGCCCTGCTCCTTCCTGCCACTCACCATCTGGCCCAGGGCGGGGCCTGAAGCCTCATTAGGGACTGCTGCGCTCTGCTGCCCAGGAGGACTCTCCTGTGTGAGTGTCTGAGGGCCCTGCTCCTTCCTGCCACTCACCATCTGGCCCAGGGTGGGGCCTGAAGTCTCATAATGACTGCTGTGCTCCGCTGCCCAGGAGGACTCTCCTGTGTGAGTGTCTGAGGGCCCTGCTCCTTCCTGCCACTCACCATCTGGCCTGCGGTGGGGCCTGAAGCCTCACAGGGACTGCTGCGCTCTGCTGCCCAGGAGGACTCTCCTGTGTGAGTGTCTGAGGGCCCTGCTCCTTCCTGCCACTCACCATCTGGCCTGGGGCGGGGCCTGAAGCCTCATAAGGACTGCTGTGCTCCGCTGGAGGGGTGAGAGTGCTTTTAAAATGTTTTTAAAATTTTCTTTTGAATTTTTTGTGTGGGGTGGGATGGATGTTTATTGGGCCTGGGAATTTGTTTGATTTTATGTTTTTGTAATTTTTATTGTTTTTTGTTTGTATTGTTTTATTTGTTTTTTTTTTTAAAGGTGTTATTTTGTTATTAAGGGGAGGGCTCAGGACTGCTGGGGAGTACGTCCCAGCCAACAAAATGGCTGGGGCATGTTCCACAGGGGGGAATGCACTGGGACAACCGATCTCAGTGATCACGGGTAGGAGGAGGAGTTACGCTAAAACCAGACCATGTCATTACAGAGGAGGCAGGTTTAGTCGTTGTCTGAGGACTATCCCTGCCTCCGGGTCTGGTCCTGACCGGATGGATACTAGAATCAGCAAGGGATACCCACACGACCTGAAAGTGTTGCTGTGCAATGCCAGGTCAATGATTCATAAGACCACTGCCATCCATGACTTGATCATGGATGGAGAACTTGACCTGGCATGTATAACAGAGACTTGGTTGGATGAAGCAGATGGGCCTGTCCTTGCCGCTGCTTGTCCACCAGGTTTCTCTTACGCACAGCAACCCAGGTCATGTGGGCGGGGAGTGATTTTTAGGAAGTCATTAGTTTGCACCAGGCGTCCTATTGGGAAGACCCAGTTTTCCGAGTGCATGTTCTGGAAGTTGGGCAATAGGGGCAGTACAGGATTCCTTTTGGTGTACCGACCTCCCCGCTGCACCAAGGATTCCCTGTCCGAGCTGCTTCAGGTTGTGGCGGATGTTCTCCTGGAGACACCTAGCTTGGTTGTCCTAGGAGATTTTAACATCCATGCCGACACGACCTTACAAGGGGCCGCTCGGGACTTCGTGGAAAGCATGGCCTCCATGGGGCTGTCCCTGAATAAGTTTGGCCCAACCCATAGCCGCGGACATGCCTTGGACCTGGTGTTTACCTCTATGGATGTTGGTGATCTGACACTAAGTAAAAGCGAAACGAAAGAAGTGCCATGGTCAGATCACTTCCTGGTGCAACTGGACTTCTCTGCGACCCATCCCCTCTGCAGGGAGGTGGGACCGATTCGGATGGTCCGCCCACACCACTTAATGGATCCAAATGGTTTCCAGAGAGTGGTAGGGGATGCTCTATCCCAGTGTTTCCCAACCTTTTTTGGGCAAAGGCACACTTGTTTCATGAAAAAAATCTCGAGGCACACCACCATTAGAAAATGTTAAAAAATTTAACTCTGTGCCTATATTGACTATATAAAAAGTACAGTGGTGCCTCGCAAGACGAAATTAATTCGTTCCGCAAGTTTTTTCTTCTTGCGAGTTTTTCGTCTTGCGATGCACGGTTTCCCATAGGAATGCATTGAAAATCAATTAATGCGTTCCTAGGGAAACCGCCTTCAGACCAGGTCCGGGGACAGTCTGTCCCCCGACCTCTTCTGAAGGCTGGGGGGGGGGGGGGGACAAGGGCTTTTCTTCCCACTGCCAGCCTTCAGAAGGCTGTTCTGAAGGCTGGCGGTGGGAAGAAAAGCCCTTCTTCCCACCTCCCGCCCCGCAAGCTCCGGGGACAGGAGGGCTTTGCTGCCGACCGCCAGCATTTTAAAAGCCCCTGCTGTCCCGGGGCGATTTTAAAATGCTGGCGGGCGGGAGCGAAGTCTCCGCTGCCCCGAGGAGATTTTAAAATGCTGGGGGTCGGCAGCGAACGCTTCGCTCCCGCCCGCCAGCATTTTAAGATCGCCCGGGGCAGCGGAGAAGTCTCCGCTGTCCCGGGAAGGCAGGCGGGGGGAGCAAAGACTTTTGCCCCCGCCTGCCTTCAGAAGAGGTCCAGGACCTCGTTCCGATGCCCGGCGGCGGGGTGCGAGGTTCCCGCCCCACCGCCCGGCATCGGGGCATCGTTCCGATGCCAGGCGGCGGGGGGAGAGGTTCCCGCCCCACCGCCCGGCATCGGGGCATCGTTCCGATGCCCGGCGGCGGGGTGCGAGGTTCCCGCCCCACCGCCCCGCTTCGGAGCAGCGCTCCGAAGCGGGGCGGCTGGGGCAGGTTTCCCGCCCCCCCGCCCCGCTTCGGAGCAGCGTTCCGAAGTGGGGCGGCTGGGGCAGGTGTTCCCGCCCCCCGCCCCGCTTCGGAGCAGCGTTCCGAAGTGGGGCGGCTGGGGCAGGTGTTCCCGCCCCCCCGCCCCACTTCGGAGCACCGGGAGAAGCGATCTCCCCGCAGCCCCTTGCTTCAAAAGAGGTCCGGGGGCAGCGCGAAGCGCTTCCCGCTGTCCCCGGACCTCTTTTGAAGCAAGGGGCGGTGGGGAGAAGCGATCTCTGGCGCCGCGGCGCGCAGGCGCACTGCTCGCTCCTCTTTCCGCGCAGGCGCCTTCTCTCGCTCTTTCGCCTCCGTTTCTTTCTCTCTCGATGGTCCGCCTACAAAGGAGCGAGGGAGGCGCCCGCCATGTTTGGATTTGCATCCAGCAGGAGATGCCGCCGCCGCCCCGCCTCTCCCGCCTCCCTCCCACGGCACACCAGGCAAGGTCTCACGGCACACTTGTGTGCCGCGGAACACCGGTTGGGAAACACTGCTCTATCCCATGTTGATGGCCTTTCAGCCGATGCCCTGGTGGCCCGCTGGAATGTGGAGTTAACCAGGGCTATTGACTGTTTGGCTCCGAAGCGCCCTCTCTGATTGCATGGAGCCCGGAGAGCCCCGTGGTTTTCCACGGATCTGAGGGCAATGAAACAATCGTTGAGACAGTGTGATGGGATGATGAGCTGCTTGTGCGTAAAATGCAAGTCCCTCAGAGTTTGATCAGGTTTTCAAACCTCTGCCTGTGACGGAGCCCCTCCGGCATGGCTGCGTCAGTCGCTAGCAGAATCCGAAAGTGGTTGCTTTCGGAATCGTTTCCAACATAAAAGCTCCTTAACGGAAACACGTCTTCTGGACTCTCGGCGTGACAGTTTCCGGCGAGGAGTGGGTGTCCCTATAGGAGGTCCTGAGACCTCCCCACTGTTTTCGCTGGAAGCGTCTCTGAGCCATCCCTCCGACTCACTTTCCCTTGGAGTTCCTCCTCTCCCCCTACTGGTTCCCTCTTCAGCTGCTATGTCTCTCTCAACCTCAGTGAGCCTTTGCACCTCCTGTCCTTCCGATGGCAGTTCCCTGACATCCACCTCCCCTCCAGGGCCCCCTTCACCCCCTCCCGTCTCCTCCCCTACGGGCGGTGAGGAGGTAAATCCCCTGAAAGAACCTCCCTCATCTTCCGAAGTCTCGAACACTTCCCTCCACTTGTTGCTGTCCCTGGTCACTCGGTACTCCTCGTCATCGGAGTCCATTCCCTCTTCCAACTCCGAATCCGCGAATCCTTCCAGTTCCTCTTCCTCGTCGGTGGTGCCGAAATACTCCCTCCTAAACCTTGCTACAGGCTGAGGTTTCCTCGGGAACCTTTGGTGGAACGTTTCTGTTAAAACCTTGTCATTGACCTCCCCTGCAGTCACCCAGGTGTTTTCTGACTCCGGTTCCCCTTCCCACGCCACCAAATACTCCACCTGATTTCCCTTCCACCTGGAATCGAGGATTTCCGCTACATGGTTGCTGTTTTCCCTTTCTTCCAAGGCGGGTTACCTGGCGTGCTCCCCTTCACGTCCCCCCCTGTACGGTGACAGTAACGACCTGTGCAACACTGGGTGCAATTTCATGTGGTTGGGCAACCGGAGTTTGAAAGCCACTGGGTTGATCTGCTGAATGACCTCAAAGGGTCCCAATCTTTTGGGTCTCAATTTCTTACAACCCCCTTTGAACGGCAACCCTTGGGTTGACAGCCACACCTGATCCCCCACCCTTATGGTTTGACCTTCCCTTCTGTTCTTGTCTGCCTGCTTCTTATATTGTGCCTTGGCCCTTTCTAAGTTGAGCTGGAGCTGATGATGGATCGCTTCCATCTCTTCTACAAAATGTTCGGCCGCTGGGACGCTCCATCTCTCCCCTCCATCCCCTGGAAATGCCCTGGGGTGACACCCGTAATTAGCCAAAAAGGGGCTCATCCCTGTGGACACATTCTCCGCATTATTGTAGGCAAATTCTGCCAGCGCCAACTTTTCGACCCAATCGTTCTCTCTGTCATTGACATAACACCTCAGATATTGTTGGAGGATGCCATTTGCTCTTTCCGCCTGCCCATTGGTTTCAGGGTGCCGGGCAGTCGAAAAATTGACTTCCACGTGCAGCAAGCTCATGAGCTTCCTCCAGAACCTGGAAGTAAATTGTTTGCCCCTGTCTGAGATCACCCTCAAGGGGGCGCCGTGCAACCTAAAGATGTGTTCTACAAACAACTTCGCGGTTTCTTCCGCTGTGACTGCATGTGAGCATGCTACAAAGTGGCACATCTTAGTTAACAGGTCTACTACTACCATGATGGCTGTTTTCCCCTTGGACTTCGGCAGATCCGTCATAAAATCTATCGATACCGCTTCCCAGGGCCGTTCTGGCGTCGGTAATGGTTCTAATAACCCTGCCGGCGCCCTTCTTTCCCCTTTGGCTCGCTGACATTGGTCACACGCTCTTACATACTCCCTTACATCTTCCCTCACCTTGGGCCACCAAAATTCCCTGGTAACCAACCACATGGTCTTGTGTTGCCCAAAATGTCCCGCCGTGGGGCTATCGTGCAACTGCTTGAGTACTCTCCCCCTCAATTCACCTTCGGGTATATACAGTGCCCCTTTGTAATACAATGCTCCATTTCTTTCCTCAAAACCTCCGAGGCTCTCGCCCTCCCCCCTGAGACCTCTGAGCTTATCCTGGGCATATTCATCATTTTCCGTTTCCTCTACCAGTTCTCGTTGCCCCACCAGCGCCGCCCCACACACCCAGCGGTCCTCAGGGATGACATGTCTCTCTTCGATTGCCCCCTCCCCCTCCAAATACTCTGGTTTGCGTGAGAGAGCGTCCGCCCTGACGTTCTCTGGGCCTGGCACATAACAAATTTCAAAGTGGAATTTGGAGAATTCCTGTGCCCATCTCACTTGTCGTTGGTTGAGCACTCGAGCCGTTCTCCAATACTCTAAATTCTTGTGGTCGGTGCACACTTGCACCTTGTGTTGTGCCCCAATTAATAAATGTCTCCACCTCCGGAACGCTTCGTGAATGGCGAGTAGTTCCCTGTCATACACCGTGTAGTTCCTCTCGGATTTATTCAGCTTCCTCGAGAAGAAGGCACACGGTCTCCACTCCGACGTACTCCTCCCCGGTTGAAGAAGCACCGCCCCTACCGCCCGGTCGGACGCATCGGTTTCCACTCTCATTGGTTTTCGTAAATCCACATGCAGAAGTTGTTCTTCCGAGGCGAAAGCCCTTTTCAGTTCTTCAAATGCTCGCTCCGCCTCCGCCGTCCAAACAAATTTCTTCTTGCTGCTGAGGCAGTCGGTGATGGGCGCCGTCAAGTGGGCAAAGTTCTTGATGAACTTCCGATAGAAGATCCCAAACCCCAGGAATCTTTGCACATCCTTCTTGGTCTTCGGTGTCTTTCATTCCAGTACCGCTTGGACCTTGCCTGGATCCATTGCCAATCCCTTGTCTGACAAGCGGTACCCCAGGAATTCCACCTCCTTGGTATGAAACTGACACTTCTCCAGTTTCACCCACAGCTGGTTGGCTTGCAGCCTGCCCAACACTTCTCGAACGTCCCTCACATGCTGCTCCTCATCCTCCGAATATACCAACACGTCGTCTAAAAAGGCCACACAATTCTTGTAGAGCAAAGGTCCCAGGACGTGGTTCATAAAGGCTTGAAAGCACGCCGAGCCTGCTTGTAGACCGAAGGGCATCACGAGGTATTCAAAGGCTCCCAAAGGGGTGAACATGGTGGTCTTCCATTCATCCCCCTTCCTTATGCGTATCAGGTTGTACGCCCCCCGCAGCTCCAGTTTTGTAAAAATCTTTCCCTTCCTCACCCTGGTCAAAATGTCATCAATTCGGGGCATAGGGAAAGCCAGGGGTTCCGACACTGCATTCAGGGCCCTAAAGTCCACTACAAGCCTCGGCTTATCTGTGTTTTTTTTGTCCACAAAAAACACTGGGCTGCCCCCCACCGCTCGGGACTCTCTGATGAAACCTCGTTTCAGGTTTTTGTCAATGAACTCCCTCAACTCCTGCATCTCCCTGTCTGACATGGCGTACAGCTTGCCCACTGGGAGTTGGGCCCCAGGGAGTAGATTGATTTGACAGTCAAAGGGTCTGTGTGGCGGCAGTTTGTCTGCTTCCCTTTCGCTGAATACGTTGCTCAGATCTGCGTATTGCGGGGGCACCTTCCCTTTATCCGTTACTTCCATCCCGGCTAGGGTGACTCTGGCTCCTCCCGGAACCTTCCCCTCTTTGCAGTGTTCTAGGCAATGCGCTGACCCAAAGGAGACCACCCTCTGATGCCAGCCCACTAGCGGATCGTGTAGCGCCAGCCAGCTCATCCCCAAAATGATGGGAGCTCCTCCCAAGGTGGCCACATTAAACGCTATCCGTTCGGTGTGCCTTGCCACCCTCATTATCATCGGGACAGTCTGTTGGCTAACTTCTCCTCCCAACAGCTCTCTGCCGTCAATCGTGGTCACCTGCAAGGGGTTACTTAAAGGGATGGTCTGTATCTGGTGCTCAGCTGCAAACTCCTTACTCATGAAATTACAGGAGCTGCCTGAATCCAAAAGCGCCTTGATCTTTAGTGGGTGTCCGTTTGGCAGCTCTAGTAACACCTCTATCACTAAAGCAGGTCTTGGAGGTTCCGGCGTGGGCACTTTCACTGCTCTTTGGCCTAGCTGCTGTGCCCCGACGGTGGCAGCCAGGCGTTGGCTTTTACTTGCTCCTTGCCTTCCTCCTCTTTTTCCCCAACAGCTCCTGCCATCCCTTGCCATTCCTTTCTTTGTGGGCAGACTCTGGCAAAGTGACCTGGCTGTTGGCAGAGATAACATTTCTTGGCGCTCTTTCCCTCCTTCTTCCGCCCTTCACTGGGATTTGAAACTGCGCGCGCCCGCGCTGTTCCAACTTCCATCGGCTCTGCCGGCGGGAAAGGTGGCTCTGGAATGTCTGGAATGCGGAACTCCCTCCAACGTTCCCCTTTCCCTTCCCGCTTTTCCAAAGCCCTTGCCTCCTGGCGTGCTCCTATGGCCAGCGCGGATTTGGTCAGCTGGTCCATAGACTCCGCCCTGGGCCCCCGGGAAAGTTCATCTTTCACGGCCGAAGAAAGCCCCTCTTCGAAAAGCATCTGGATGGGTTCCACCGATAGATCCCACCCCAATTTATGGATCAGCATGGTAAACTCAGTCCAGTACTCACGGACAGATCGGCTCCCCTGTTTGCAAGCCATTAACTGCCTTCGCACCACTCCCTGCTCAATGTCGCTGGAAAACATCAGGTCCATGGCACGAAAAAACTTCCTCGTGTCCTTTAGGATCTCATTATTCACTGCCATCAGGGGTCTAACCCAGTCCTTCGCTCCCGATTCGAGATGGCCAATCACAAAAGCCACTCGCGATTCCTCGTCGGGGAAGTCATCAAACTGCAGGTTGAGAGCATATTGCATCTCTGTTCTAAAGGCATGATAGTTCCTGGGATCCCCCCCAAACTTCTGCACCAATCCTGGCACCTTTCTGGCGAGCGGGGTGGTTTTCTCCTTTCCCTTTTCTGCATCCTGAGCCCTCCTCTCCTCGAGCCTCGCCGTTTGCAGCGCAAGCTGGATCTCCAACGCCCTGTACCTTTCTTCCAGGCTTGGACCCCCTCCAGCTGCTCCTGCTCCTCCGGTTCCGGCTGGGTCGCTCATGATGCCTCTCCCTGCACAAGCTGGCTTTCGAGGACTTTCGGATTGCTGTGATGGGATGATGAGCTGCTTGTGCGTAAAATGCAAGTCCCTCAGAGTTTGATCAGGTTTTCAAACCTCTGCCTGTGACGGAGCCCCTCCGGCATGGCTGCGTCAGTCGCTAGCAGAATCCGAAAGTGGTTGCTTTCGGAATCGTTTCCAACATAAAAGCTCCTTAACGGAAACACGTCTTCTGGACTCTCGGCGTGACAGTTTCCGGCGAGGAGTGGGTGTCCCTATAGGAGGTCCTGAGACCTCCCCACTGTTTTCGCTGGAAGCGTCTCTGAGCCATCCCTCCGACTCACTTTCCCTTGGAGTTCCTCCTCTCCCCCTACTGGTTCCCTCTTCAGCTGCTATGTCTCTCTCAACCTCAGTGAGCCTTTGCACCTCCTGTCCTTCCGATGGCAGTTCCCTGACAGACGGCTAGAGCGCCGGTGGCGGATAACTCATTCCGAATCTGACCGGACACAGGTTAGAGCTCAACGTCGAGCCTACCAAGTGGCGATAGCGACGGCGAAGAGGACTTTCTTCGCCGCCTCTATTGCATCTGCAGAAAACTGCAGCAGGAGACTTTTTCAGGTGGTTCACAATTTAGCGGAACCACCTGCAACATCGGGGCCCAGTACGGGCCACATGATCTCCTGCAATGCTTTTGCAAAGTTTTTTGCAGATAAAATCGCTCAGATTCGGGAAGAAGTAGACTCCACTGTGGGAGCAGGGCCAGGGCGGGAGAGTGCTAGAGTCCTGTCTAGTCAAGTTGTGTGGGATCAATTCCAATCTGTTACCTCCGAGGATGTGGACAGGCTGCTTGGACGGGTGAAGCTAACCACCTGTCTCCTGGATCCTTGCCCATCCTGGCTTATAAAAGCTAGCCACGAAGGACTGGGCGATGGGCTTCGTGAGGTGGTGAATGCTTCCCTCCATGAGGAAGCCTTCCCAGACCCGCTGAAAGAGGCGGTTATTAAACCGCTTCTTAAAAAACCATCTTTAGATTGCGGCCACGATGGCCAATTATCGCCCAGTCTCAAATCTTCCATTCTCGGGCAAGGTGATTGAGCGAGTGGTTGCTGAACAACTCCAGGCACGCCTGTAAGAAGCGGACCATTTGGATCCCTTCCAGTCGGGATTCAGGCCTCATCATGGGACTGAAACTGTCTTGGTCGCACTGGTTGATGATCTCTGGCGGGCTAGGGACAAAGGTGAGAGCTGTTTCCTAGTTCTGCTGGATCTCTCAGCGACCTTTGATACCATTGACCATAACATCCTTCTGGACCATCTTGAGGGGCTGGGAGCTGGGGGCACTGTCATACAGTGGTTCTGCTCCTTCCTCCTGGGCTGTGTTCAGAAAGTGGTGGTGGGGGATGAGTGTTCAGACCCCTGGGCTCTCACTTGTGGGGTGCCTCAGGGTTCTGTCCTCTCCCCCATGCTTTTCAACATTTACATGCAGCCACTGGGAGAGATCATCAGGAGGTTTGGGCTGGGTGTTCATCAGTATGCGGATGATACCCAGCTCTACCTCTCTTTTAAATCAGAACCAGTGAAGGCGGTGAAGGTCCTGTGTGAGTGTCTGGAAGCGGTTGGAGGATGGATGGCGGCTAACAGATTGAGGTTGAATCCTGACAAGACAGAAGTACTGTTTTGGGGGGACAGGAGGCGGGCAGGTGTGGAGGATTGCCTGCTCCTGAATGGGGTAACTGTGCCCCTGAAGGACCAGGTGCGCAGCCTGGGAGTCATTTTGGACTCACAGCTGTCCATGGAGGCACAGGTCAAATCTGTATCCAGGGCAGCTGTTTACCAGCTCCATCTGGTACGCAGGCTGAGACCCTATCTGCCTGCAGACTGTCTCGCCAGAGTGGTACATGCTCTGGTTATCTCCCGCTTGGACTACTGCAATGCGCTCTACGTGGGGCTACCTTTGAAGGTGACCCGGAAACTACAACTAATCCAGAATGTGGCAGCTAGACTGGTGACTGGGAGCGGCCGCCGAGACCATATAACACCGGTCTTGAAAGACCTACATTGGCTCCCAGTACGTTTCTGAGCACAATTCAAAGTGTTGGTGCTGACCTTTAAAGCCCTAAACGGCCTTGGTCCAGTATATCTGAAGGAGCGTCTCCTCCCCCATCGTTCTGCCCGGACACTGAGGTCCAGCTCCGAGGGCCTTCTGGCGGTTCCCTCACTGCGAGAGGCCAAGTTACAGGGAACCAGGCAGAGGGCCTTCTCGGTAGTGGTGCCCGCCCTGTGGAATGCCCTCCCATCAGATGTCAAAGCGATAAACATCTACCTGACATTCAGAAGACATCTGAAGGCAGCCCTGTTCAGGGAAGTTTTTAATATGTGACATTTTAGTGTATCTTTCATCTTTGTTGGAAGCCGCCCAGAGTGGCTGGGGAAACCCAGCCAGATGGGCGGGGTACAAATAATATATTATTATTATTATTATTATTATTATTATTATTATTATTATTATTATTATTATTATTATGTCAGAGTCTGGTCCCACGATCCTAATCTCCACAGCTGTGAAATCCCCAGATCGACTCCAGCAACAATTTAACAAGCTCCCTCTAGGGGAGACAATTTCTATTTGTATCCATCTTTTGAAAACAGGTCCAACAAAGGAAAATTACTTTCATTTTTCAAATATTTTGTTTCTTTTAAATGCAGAAGGCAACATTGGAATCAATTTGTTTCTCTTCTTTAACTATCTGTCAAAAGACGTTCCATTCACAGTCAATGAACTTCCCCAAAAATTTCTGTCTCTGACACCCCGTTCCCAGGTTTGAGACGGTGGAAATTTATCTTTCTTTACTCTCTCTCCTGCAGGCTTGAACAATCAAAATTCCCCCCCTTTTCTCCTGCTTCCAAGAGGGGGTTTGGTGGTTAAAACTGAAGGAAGTTTAGACCTTTATATGCGACTTTCCAGACTTTAGCTTGCAAATTTTTGCTTCAGTCTATTTACAAAAGCGGAAGGCAGACTTCCTGTTTAGAACCTTCCCGCTTCAGTGCCAAATTAAATTGTTTCTTAATCCAATTTTCCGTTCTACTCACGGGTACTTGTTTAGAGTCCAATTGTCCACAGGAAAAAGTCAGCGCGCAACGGCTGTGTGGCTTCACTCCATAAAAGTAGCGGTCGATTCAAAACACCGCGCCGCTCACCCCACGTCGCTTCAGATCGCCGAAAAAGGGTTTCCCTGCGAGTAGGCTCCTGGTGTCAGCCGAATCCCACGTTCCCAGGCTTCCTCCGCCTGGGATTTTGAAGGGTCTCCGCCTTCGCCGCAGCGGCAAGACCCGGTTTTCACGGAGCGGGTTCCTCTCAGTCAGAGGAACTCCGCCATTGCCGATGGCGCTAACCCGGAAGTGCGAGTGTGCACTCTTGCAGGGTCTGCTTCCAGAAACTACTATTGCAGATGTATATATTTTGGCAGAAATGGTTTACAAATATGCACGATGGCAAGCAGGCAGACAGGAACAGTTACAAAGCAACCTTGGTCCTGCCTAGCCTGGAAGCTGTTTCCAACTAGTGAACTAGAAACCTTTCAGCAACCTTTACAACCATCTACAAACCCCAAAGTTTGTATTTTCTTTAGCTTTCTCTAGAGAAGGGGCTGTTTTGTATATTGGAGCAGAATAGTGTATTAGCTCTCATGTTTTGTGTAAAGCAAGCCCTTGTTAAGTACCATCAGCTGAATTGGGCTTGTGCCCAGATCTTAGCACACTAACCGATAAAACAGGTGAGGGTAACCTCTGGCCCTCCAGACGTTGCTGAACTACAATTCTCATCATCCTGCCCATTGGCAATGCTGGCTGGGGCTGAGGAATTTCAAGGAAGCTTTCGACTTGCCCCTACCTACACCTACCTACCCACTGAACCAAGGAGCAAGAAAGCAAGAGGCTAGTTCAGAATTCCAGAGTTTTCCAAATGCCATGGCATCTCAATGGGGCTCCCATGCCAATTGATGGTAAAGCAAGCCATTGGACAGGCCATCATGCATGAGGACGGGTTTTTGAATGGATTTGAATCACACTTTGACTTTTTTCAAATTCAAGATAGTGCCTTACGGAAGCAGGGAGCTTTGCAGAGTCCTTTGGAGACTGTGGAAAAGATTGTGCAAGAGAGAGGCTTGGCACCAGAAGAAATTCATAACTTGCTGAACATCGCACTCAGTGCCAAGCTTGGTAAATAAAACATGTTTTGGCTTCTCTTTCCCCTTGGCAGTAAAGTATGTCAAAGTAGCTGCATTGCCCTGCCTTCTCCCTTAACAAGAACCGGGGCTGCTTCTAGCTTGTGAGAAATTATCAAGAGTGAAGATGTTCAGAATGTTAAGCAGTGTCTTTCAGTGTCTTGCAGGCACAGTGATAAGCACTAGACTACTGAAGAATCTGATTCCCATTTCCGTAATAACAGAGGATTCTCTTATTTCAGCTGTGTCTTAGCTCTGTGCTCGCAAGTGTTCTAGTGACTTTCAGGTAACTTGGAAAGCATGGTAATGATGTCTTGGTTCTGAAGAATGATATTTCCCCCAGTCTGACTTAGTTATCCTGGTGATGATTCAGCTAGATGTTGTACACGCTGACCATATTCCAGAAGGGGTTTGTTGTCTTGGTCTTGCTTTGGCTTACTGATATCTGTCTTCTCCCTATAGGTGCTCATTCCAAAATGGATAATTGTAATGTTTGACTATATTGATCAGAAGGAAAATATTAATGCTCTCTATGGTTTCTTCTTCCACTTCTTACAATATGAGAAATTGGTAAGATAAAAAGGAATGTGTTATTTTGAAGGAACTCGCTTTTATTCTGACATTAACCCAAATCAAACAATAAAGAGTACTTTCCGACCACACAACAGGACACCATGTGAAAAGTGGGGCCTTAAAAAAACCTTTCCCATTTCCTTCCTTTTCCTGTCTTGTTCCTTCCCAATGGGCGCCGGTCGCAGCGCCCCCCGGGTGCATGGTATGTTCAGGCATGCAGGCAGGCATGCAGGCAGGCAGGCAGCTATCCCATGGAGGGAGGGGGGGAAATCCTGTTCTGCATAGCTATCAGTTCGGGTGTGATAGTCTTATGTTTGCATACTTATGGGAAAATAAAACTAATTTATTTTAGAGCTTGTATTTGTGTGTATTCATGGTATCATTTGTAGACCCAGTAGATGGCAGTGTGGTGTGGAGAGTGTTTTTGGCAGCTCGTGAAAGGATAGAGGGTGGAACGTTGACCGTTCAAAGGCACTATAAGCAATATATATATATCTCCACATTTTCCTAGCTACGTTTTCCCATAAAAGTATACACTCGAATACATTTGTATCAAATACATTTGGAACAAGTGATTGTTACATTTAAGGAACATTCTCTAGGCGATGAGATTGGGGGGAAATACAAAAACCCATTCGGATACATTTGGATACATTTAGAAAAGTACAGCATTTTGAGGAAAAATACATTTGAGTCGAAAAATACATTCAGATCCATTCTTAAAGTCAATGAGAAAGATACAGCAAAAAGGATACAATTCGATACAGCGAAAAACGATCCATTCCCCAAGGCACAGTTGACCTTCTTGTAGGGTTTTAAGGCAGAATACGATCTATTTGATATTGGTAGGGTCCTTCTCCTTCATTCCCCTCTCTGACCCTGACTCTCTTATGACACAGGGACCATCCCAGAGTGTGGGCACAACTTCTGCCGGTCTGGCCTGATCCAGTGCAGCGGAGCAAAAAGGAGGCTGGTTTCCTGTCCTCAAGGCTGAGTTGGAGTCCAGAGAAGCAGTCTCGTCCGCAATCGGCAATTGGCTACCTTTGTCGAAGTAGCCAAGGCTCTCAGTCTTCAAGAGGGAAAGGAGGAGTCTGTGAGAAGCACCAGGAGCCCCTGAAACTCTTTTGCAAGGAGGATGAAGCCCCCATCTGTGTGGTTTGGGGCAGATCCAAGATGCATAAACAGCACGAGGTGATTCCTCTGGAAGAGGCTGTTGAGGAATACAAGGTACCTTGAGGGGGAGAAATAGCTGTGTATTCTTCTTGGCAGGTTATCTTCTTAATTCTCAGATCCAAAGTAGGCATGGTATTAATTGGTGGTTGTTTATTACGTTAGAAGCAGCTAAGGGGAAGCCTGAGGGCTGCTGGGATGGCTGGGAGGAGGGAGTCAAAGTCTTTCTCTCTGCCAGGGGGGCCAAGGGACCTTCCCTTGAAATACAGCAGCTTCAAAGACTTGGGTTCGGACCATGGCAGGGATAGAAAGGGTTGACATGGACTTCCTATCTCCGAGATTGGCCCAATCAGCGTCCACCCACAACGTCAGCTTGACGTCGCCCCTAGCTGACAGCTTAAGGCAGAAGTCCTTCGTATCTTGCAGGTAATGCAGCACCCATTTGATACCATTCCAGGCTTGCACACTTGGACTTGAAGCTTCCTGGCTAAGCAGATTGATAGCAAACGCTATGTCAGGTCTGCTCCACTGGGAAAGATACAACAGACTACCCAGAGCTGACTGAAAGAGCTCAGTGTTTTTGAACACAGCGCGTTCTACTTGCTGACTGTCTTTCACGTAGCTCGTCTCCATGGGTGTCCTAACTCCTGCACACTCAGTCATTCTGAACGTCTGAAGCAGTTGCTCAATCTTACCCTTCTGGCTGAGCAAAAAGCTTCCATCTTCTGTTCGAGCTACCTCTACGCCTAGGTAAGAGTGAACAGCTCCCAGGTGTTTGAGCTTGAACTGCTTACCAAGCTCCTTAGCAAACTTCTCCACATGTTTACCTGTCTGGGCTATATAAAGAATGTCATCAACAAAGACCAGGACCACTTCCTGTGTCTCTCCTGACCCTTTAAGGTACAGACAGCTATCAGCAACACTTTTCCTGAAACCTAACTGCTCTAAGACTTCATTCAGACACATGTTCCAGTTTCTGGCAGATTGACGTAAACCATAAATAGAGTTATGCAATCTCCACACAATGCCTTGCCCCTTGGCCTCAAACCCTGGAGGAGGAAGCATGTACAACTCCTCCTGGAGGTCTGAGTTCAAGTAGGCAACATCCACATCAAAGTGGTTTACCTTCCAACCTCTTTGTGCAGCAACAGCTAAGAGCATGCTCTGAGTTCCACTTCTGGAAGTCGGTGCATACACTTCTGTGAAATGGACTCCCTCCCGCTGCATGAACCCTGTGGCAACTAACCTAGCCTTGTACTGTGGTTCTCCAGCTTCTGTGGGTTTAAGACGATAAACCCATCTGCTACTCACAGCTTGTTTGCCAGCCGGCAACGTTGTGAGGGAGAACACACCTAGAGACTCCATTGAGCTCATCTCCTTCTGCATCGCCTCATGCCATTTGCTGGCTTCTTCCTGAGGCAGCTTCTGAACATCCTCAAAGGTTTCAGGTTCACACCTAGCCACACCAACCCACACACTTGTGGCTTCAAACCTGTCAGGTGGCTTCCCCTTAGTAGTCCTCGCTGATCTCCTCAGCGTAAACTCTGGTACCCCCTCTGCCCCCCAAGGGCCAGCCAGACCATCCCCAGTGTCAGAGAACTCCCCCTCTGACCTGCTGCGTATTTTGAACTTTACAGCTGGACCTGCGGGTGAGGATGGCTCACTCTTTGGCTCAGACTTGACAGTGGCCTGTGGAGGGGTTCTGAGCCGCTCCTGTCCTGGACTCTGTTGCTCTGGACTCTGTTCCTCAGCAACAGGTTCAGTTCCCTCATCTTCCTCATCTGAGTCAAGAAACTGCTCTGAAAGAACATCCGGGTTACCATGTATGCGTGTCCACCCACTTTGCTCACAGAACTCAGCAGTGTTGCTTATAAACAGCCGAGACTGGTTGCCATCGGGATATGTGAACCGCCAAGCTTTGGAACCAGGTTCATATCCCACAAAGATCATCTTCCTGGATCTTGGTTCACCCTTTCTGCGTTTGGCCTTTGGAATGAGGACCCAAGCCTCACAGCCAAAAACACGTAAGAAATGCACTTTGGGCTTCTTACCGTGCAGCAGAAAATAGAGCGTGTCCCCTACACTTGAATTAAACACGCGATTTTGGACAAAAACCACACACCGCCAAGCTTCGGCCCAAAAGCATTGCGGGAGACCTGCGTCAAACAACATGGCACCCACAGCCTCTTGCAGTGTTCTGTTCTTATGTTCAGCAACACCATTCTGTTGAGGACTGTGTGGTGTTGTCAGCCTATGACTGATTCCCTTCTGGCGGAAGAAATTATGCAGTGCAGACCCAGTAAACTCCACCCCTCTATCACTTTGAAAGCAACTCAACTGCTGTAATCCAATCTTTAATCAATGCAGCAGCTTCACTCTTGTGTTTAATCGTAAAAAATCAAGAGGTCTTCGAAAAATCACCCAAAAGCAACAAAACATGTTTGGACCCGCCCAGTGATGCCACCGGCATGGGCCCACACAAATCTGCATGGACTAGCTCAAAAGGCCTGTTAGTCTTTCTGTCCGACCTGGGATATGAGCATGTTGTTACCTTGGATTGCTTACAGGCTCTGCAATCTAAGAACTTGTCACATCCCTTAAACTTGCACCCCTCTGTACACTCTGGGGCCTTCTTGATATAGGACCAACCTGTGTGCGCAAATCTCCTGTGCCAGAGATGAAAACAGTCATCATGCGGTGGTACGTTTGCGCACTGCACCTGTGTTACCTCAGGGGGGTCATCACCAGCAATAGGCATCTCAACCATGAATAGCCTATTCTTGCACTCAACAGTGAACAGCTGCTTCCCATCCCTGGAAAAAGAACACATGTTATTTGCAAACTTTACACAGAAACCATCAGCGACAAGAGCAGACAGGCTTAAAAGACAGTTGGCAATTTCTGGAACCACAAAAGCCTGGATCTCATGATCTAGGAAAGAACAATAGAAAATGTCTCCAGGCAGTAACAGAGCAGCAGCGGTTGCCTCCGTGTGAGAAGAAGGAAAGGAAAGTCCACACACTGTTCTTCTCTCTTTAACAGTGTTTATTTACAAGCAATAAATCCATCGGAACTTGAACACATGCTGTGCCGTACACTCGCTCCCTCTCACTCATGGCAAAAAGTGAAACTAACTTTCACACAGACAAAGAAACAACGCAGCTTCTGCTTCCTGGGAAGCTCCTCCCCAGATACAGGACACTCAGAAGGTTAACCCTTAACCACCCCACACCTTCCTCTGCTTGTCAATATTAAGAGGATGCCAGCAAGGCTGCACCTTTCTGTAAAAATGATTTTATTATTCCAAAAAGAAAACTTTCTGTTGCTTGTCCATATTAAGAGGGTGCCAGCAAGGCTGAGTCTTTCTGTAGAAAATGATTTAAATCAAAACTAGGGATTTAAATTGGGATTTAAATCAATTTGATTTAAAACAAATCCACCTTGCCCCCTAGCCATCCTCACCAGTGGTCAGGGATGATAGGAATTGGAGTCCCAGAATGTTTGGAGGGCCACAAATCCCCCATCTCCACCCTAGAGGCAAACCGAGTTTGGGAGCAGGACTTTTTTTTTTTTGTTCCATTTGACCATATGTCTGTTTTGGCAGCGATGCTTTCCATTTGGTCAGGCGGCAAATTTAAGCCGTCCTTCTTCCGCTTGTCAATATTAAGAGGATGCCAGCAAGGCTGAACCTTTCTCTAATACAGTACTGTATTGGCCTGAATATAAGCCACACTTTAGCTTTCCATGGTTGGGATTTGGGGGGAAAGTGAGGCTTATATTCAGGCCGATACAGTACTCCTTTTCTAGAGATCTGAAGTCCGGAGGACCCAGGAGTCGCCAAGTGAGGTTCCCATCTGTGGCTGAAATGCCCGAACATTTGGCAGCTCCTTTGTTCTGTATACTCTGAGCAACGGTGACTCCTCCATTTCTGCTGCCACTTTGGCATCAACACAAAAGTAATAATAATACTTTATTTACACCTCACCCATCTTGCTGGGTTTCCCCAGCCACTCTGGGCAGCTTCCAGCAAAATATTAAAATACAATAATTCATCAAATATTAAAAGCTTCCCTAAAAGATGGTTGGTCTCTCAGTCAGGAAAAGATTTAAAAGCCAGGGTGGGGGTGGGTTGGGGGAGATAAACCGACAAACCAATTTGTCCCATTGCTAATGGGGTTTTATTATTATAACTGACAGGTTTCCTTGTATTAAAGCAGAGTGGATTTGATATAAACCAAATCACAATACAGTGGTGCCTCGCAAGACGAAATTAATTCGTTCCGCGAGTTTTTTCGTCTTGCGATTTTTTCGTCTTGCGAAGCACGGTTTCGGAAAAGTTTTGGAAAAGCTTCAAAAATCACCAAAGTCTTCAAAAACCTCAAAAAAGGCTACCACACCGCGTGCTATGAGTTGCTCCTCGAAGTCAAGTCGCAACTGTATTAACGGTTTTAAGAAAAAGGAAACAAACTTGCAAGACGTTTCCGTCTTGCGAAGCAAGCCCATAGGGAAAATCGTCTTGCGAAGCAACTCAAAAAACCAAAAACCCTTTCGTCTTGTGAGTTTTCCGTCTTGCGAGGCATTCGTCTTGCGAGGTACCACTGTATTTAAATCACGTGGGGGGAATTGGCCTTCTTTGTGCCACTTGCTCACTGCCCCACTAGAGGCGCCATTTACTCCCCACTTTCCATGTTGAAACATTTAGAAGCTGTGAGTGGATGGAATGAGGGTGGAAATACAGTCTCATTTATCCTAATTCTTCTGCTGCAGAGAACATGCCTCTCCTCTGCCACAAACCACCCCTCGGCCCCACCCCATACTAATGGAGTGTAGAAGGGAGAGCATTGGATTGGGGAGACTATGCTGCAAGCAACATCCTTCCCCCCCCCCCAAAGCACTCTGGGAACTGCAGTTTAACCCCACTAACCCATCCTCCAGGTTGAAATTCCCAGCAACCTTTAGCAAACTGCCATGTCCAGATTTATCTGATGGAAAGGGTGAGCTTGAAATGTGCTTTACACGTTTGCCTCCTACGTGACTATAGAAATATGGAATCGTGAAACAAAACAAGATGGAGAGTCACATACCAGATATTGATTGACAGAGAGATGACAAGAAAGCAGAAAATAAATGAAAGACATTAGCTCTTTCAGGGACGCTGGTGGTGCTGTGGGTTAAACCACAGAGCCTAGGACTTGCCGATCAGAAGGTTGCGGTTCGAATCCCCGCAACGGGGTGAGCTCCCGTTGCTCGGTCCCTGCTTCTGCCAACCTAGCAGTTTGAAAGCATGTCAAAGTGCAAGTAGATAAATAGGTACTGCTCCGGCGGGAAGGTAAACGGCGTTTCCGTGCGCTGCTCTGGTTCGCCAGAAGCGGCTTAGTCATGCTGGCCACATGACCCGGAAGCTGTACGCCGGCTCCCTCGGCCAATAAAGCGAGATGAGCCCCGCAACCCCAGAGTTGGTCACGACTGGACCTAACGGTCAGGAGTCCCTTTACCTTTACTAACCTGTTCATCACTGAACATTTCAATCCCAGAGCAGAGAACGAAATAGCAATAAAAATACATATGGGGGAGGCAAGGTTTTTCTTTCTCTTTTCTTCGCCAATTATTTTTATTGGTTTTCCATAATTTTAAACAAATTATCACTGAATTAATACAAATTAATAGCAATTTAAAAGCTAATTGCCCCCCAGATGTTTCTTCTTTTTTCCTCCCTCCCTTTTTCCTCCCTCCCTAACATACCCTCCTTTCATTTCAAAATTCATTAATCCATTCTCCCTACTCATTGACTGTAAATGATCCAGTTTCTGCTATGACTTTTTACATTGCTATAACCTGTCCATAAAATAATTGAGTAAAGTAGTAACACTCTGCCTGAAGAAAAACAGATCCCAGTCTTTTCCTTCTTTTTTTCTTTTTTTTACCGCTATGTCTTCTCATTTCTCTCAGACATAAACAATCCTTGGACAACATCTGGCTACAGTTTTAATGAACTCTACCTCCATTTCTCATGAGGGCAGTGTGAGAGGGTGAGACTGAAACCCCCTAGAATATATGTGTGTATATATGTAACTATAACATACGTTCCTCCACTCACACTGCCGATCAACCAGCGCCACCCACCCCAACACTTCACCATAATTAATCCTCAGTTTTACATACAACCAGATTCTTAACAAGTAAATCTCTGTCTGAATATTTCATAAGCAGTCAGACTGGAGTCCAAGAGGTTTGTCTTTTGTCCCACTGATTTCCCCAGAAAACTCACTGTTTGCTGCTGAATCAAAACAAATGTTTATCTGCCAAAAATCTGATTGACGTTTGGACCCGTTCAGCGGTAAACGGAGGGTTTCCCCGGTGAGAGTGGTGGGACAAAAGAAAATCCTCTCAGAATGGAGGTGGCTATGAGCCCTTACAGATCATAGCAGTTCAACACCAATAGATACTGAGCAGAAGAAAAGGCAGAATTATAAGACAGTAACAGAAGCACTCAAGAAGAATTAGATTAGATTCTGGTGGGAATTTCCTGAGGGCATCACCTTCACATATAAGGACAGAAGAAAAACTTTTAGATCAGTAGATGAGCTGGGAAAATTCTGGAGGAAGTACAAAAAAGAATTAACTGGAGAGCCAACATTGGAGCGAGAGGAAACAACGCAGACACCACAACAAGCATAGAGAGATAAGCGCATATTAAGGGGGGGGGGAGAGACTGGAAGAAGCAGATTATCAAAATCCTAAAATTTCTGAGTTTTTTTTTTCTTTTTTTATTTACTCAACGAAACTACTGTAGATAATAAATAAAAATTAATGAATCTAAAAATTATATCTTGGAATGTTAACGGTTTAAATGATAAGAGGAAGAGAAATAAAATAGAACATGTATTGAGGAAAGAACAATGGGACATTATATGCTTGCAGGAGACCCATGTGACTAGAAACCATAGAAGGGTTTTAGAAAACAAGAGATTGGGTGAAGAATTTATATCCTCAGATGTAAAAAAGAAAAGGGGAATTGTGATTTATGTGAACCCTAAACTAGATGCAAAAAAAATCTTTAAGGATGATGAGGGTAGATTACTAGGGGTAAAAATAACAAAAGGTAAAGAACATTTAATTAAAGTAGGAGTTTATGCACCGAATGGTAACAAAACAGAATTTTTCAGAAAAGTAGAAGCTAATTTACTGGAATTTATAGAAGAGGAAATTATTTTGATGGGAGACCTAAATGGTGTCACATCAATAGAATTAGATTGGACACAGAGAGAAAGAAAATCCAAAAAAGGCAGACTCCCAGACACCTTCTTTCAGATGGTAGAAAACTTAAATTTGATTGATACATGGAGATATAAAAACCCAGGAGAAAGACAGTATACACATTTCTCGGAAGTTAAAAAATCAGCCGGCAGAATTGACAGCATATGGGTATCAAATAACTTAACAACTAAAATTAAAAAAGCAGAAATACAGACCAAAATTATTACAGATCACAACCCAGTCACATTAGAATTAAAGGAACACAAGAAAACTAATAAAAGATGGAGACTTAATGAAAGATTATTGAATGACGAAAAGATTGTGAAAAAAGCGCAAGAATTACAGAAAGAATTTTTTGAATTAAATAAAGAACAGGATACAGACTTCAGGACAATATGGGATGCAAGTAAAGCTTTTATAAGAGGCTTTTACATACAACAAAGTGCAATAAGGAAAAGAAACAGAGAGCAAAAACTGGAACAAATAAGGAAGGAAATAGGAATAAATGAAAAATTATTAGCAAAACAACCAAAAAATGAATTAATAAACCAAAAACTAAAAATATTACAAACCCAGGCTTCAGCAATATTAAATAGTGAAATTGAGGACAATATTAAATGGATGAAACAAAGGTCATTCGAATTTGCAAATAAACCTGGAAAGATGCTAGCCTGGCAACTGAAAAAGAAACAAAAGGAAAAACTGATTGATAAAATAGTGGAAGAGGGGAGAACTTTAGATAACCCTGAGGAAATTAAAAAGTGTTTTACAAAATATTATAATAAGCTATATAAAGCAGGAAATGAGACAGAGGTTGAAATAAAAGAGTATTTATGTGGAAAGGATATACCTAAAATTAAGAAAGAAAAGATTCAAGAGCTAAACTCCCCAATAACCATGACAGAGCTTCATCAAGCGATAATTAAGATGAAACTGGGAAAATCCCCAGGCCCAGATGGTCTTACTGCAATACATTACAAAAAATTAGAGGAACCACTACTATCACCTATGAAGACACTCTTAAATAGAATATTAGAAGACGGGAAGATTCCCAACACCTGGAAACAGGCGCACATAGTAGTAATCCCAAAACAAGGACAAAATAAAGAGTTTATAACCAATTATAGACCAATATCATTACTAAATAATGATTACAAGATCTATGCACAAATATTGGCAACAAGATTAAAGACAGTTTTGCAGGATTGTATAAATAAAGAGCAGGCAGGGTTCTTGCCGGGCAGGAAAATGAGTGACAATATAAGAATAGTGATTGATATGATCGAGTATTTAGACATGAAACCAAGTAAGAAGGTAGCCTTTGTTTTTGTGGACGCGGAAAAGGCGTTTGACAAAGTATCATGGAAATTTCTAAAAATATTATTAGACCAGATGGACATGGGAGACCAAATCACAAGAGGGTTAAAAGCAATTTACGAACAACAAGAAGCAAATATAATAATAAATAATGACACGACTGATTATTTTAAAATACAGAAGGGCACCAGACAAGGGTGCCCACTTTCACCTTTGTTATTCATTTTGGTTTTGGAAATATTAAATCAAGAAATCAGATTGGATCAAGAAATAAATGGAATATCCCTAGGAGAGAAAATATACAAAATAAGGGCATTTGCAGATGATTTAGTTTTAATGGTGGAAAATCCAAAGGAAAGCATAGCAAAGGCTCTAGAAAAAATGGAAAACTTTGGAAGGGTATCAGGTTTTGCTTTGAATAAAGAAAAAACAAAACTAATGGTAAAAAACATAGGAGATCAAGAGAAAAAGGAACTGGTAGAAAAATTTGGATTACAAATTGTAAAAAAAGTGAAATATTTAGGTATACAAATAACAATGAAAAATATAAATTTGTTTGAAGATAACTATAAAAAAAATTGGGAAGAAACAAAAAGAGAAATGGAAACTTGGACAAGATTGAAATTAACACTCTGGGGTAGAATTTCGGCTATTAAAATGAATATCTTACCAAAATTTCTGTTCCTTTTTCAAATGATTCCCATAATAGGTAAAGACGATTGTTTTAAAAAATGGAAAATGGACCTAACAAAGTTTATATGGCAAGGCAAAAAGCCACGGATCAAACATAAATTATTAACCGACATAAAAGAGCGGGGAGGTTTTGGACTCCCAGACCTGAGACTATATTACGATGCAGCATGCTTTACTTGGATCAAGGATTGGATCAAATTGGATAACAGTGACATTTTGGATTTGGAGGGATGGAACAACAGATATGGTTGGCATGCTTATCTAATTTATAACAAAGTGGCAGTCCATAAATAATTTCTAAGCCACGTAATTAGAAATGCACTATACAAGGTCTGGGTGAGGCATAGAAGGTTGTTAGAACCAAAAACCCCATGGTGGGTCTCACCGCTAGAAGTAATATCGGTTAAAAAGAAAAATACTATAGGAAGAATGGCAACTTACCAGCAGCTCCTAAAGGAAGAACAGGGCCAATTAAAACTAAGACCATACGATGAGGTGACCCAATACTGTACCACATGGTTACAATATCACCAAATTGCACAAATATTCAACCAGGATAAAGTAATAGGATTTGAAAAAGAAGAATCAAAATTACAAAAAGTATTATTACAAAACTCAAAAATATATATATCCAAAATGTATAATTTATTATTAGAATGGGAATTAAAGGATGAAGAAGTAAAAGAAGTTATGATTAAATGGGCATGTGATATAGGATATGTAATTCGGCTGGACCAATGGGAGAAATTATGGAAATATGATATTAAATTCACGGCATGTTATACAATAAGAGAAAATTTTATGAAAATGGTGTACCAATGTGTCAGAGCTGCTCCCCGATCCCAGCTCACAGAGGATCACGCTAGCCAGCGTTCGCTTTATAAAAGTCTTTATTGAGTTACAGTTTCCATTTCCAAGCTGCTGCGTGCAACTCTACGTCTTATGGCTAGACCGGCGAAGCTCCGTCTGAATCTCCGCCCCTCGTACACCAACTTAATATCCTCGCCTTACTCCACCTTTTCCGCCTGACCGTCCTTCTCTGGGTCCCTCTGCCCCCCGTGGTCTCCTCCCTCCGGGACTCCTCTGACGCTGACCCCCCGGACCCTCCTGTCTCCTTGCGTTCTGGTGGGGACGCTGGCCCCGATTTCCAACTGCTGCCCTCTGAACCCCCGCTGGTCCCTTCCTCCTGGGGTGTCCCCCTAGGCCCCCCCTTTGCTCTGGCCACTGGCGCCCCTTTCTGTGAATCTTCCGATTCACTGGAAAGACTCGGAGATCTCGGGTCGTCGTCATCACTCATCCTTTCTTCGGACTCCTCCCCCTCGCTCTCTGTTTCCTCCCTTGCCCTCGCCTCTGCTCCTGAACCCCTGACATCCATCCCCCCCTCGAAGCCCCCCTTTCCCCCCTCCCCTCCTTCCGGTGCGGGAGCTGGGTGCTGCCGAGTCATGGGGACGAATGCCGGATACAGTTCGCTTCCCTTGGCGGGCCTCCAACTGAAGACTTCCGATTCTTCCTCCCTGCGCTCGTCGACAGCGGTCACCTCCGCTTCCATCTCTGTGCCGCCGTGCTCGAAGCCCAGGTCCTCCCCGAACATGTCCACGTCCGTCTCCGCCTCAGTCGTTCCCGGGTCCGTCGCTCGACCTGGAACCTCCAGCCACTTCCTGCGCCACTGCTCCTCTGGTCTATCGTCCCACCAATACGAGGGCTCTGAGGCAGATCCCGAGGGCGACCCCTCCGGGGAACGCGTGTCCATTGTCGGTTCCTCGTCCGAGTCGAACCCGTGGAAAGTGCTGGCTGAAAGCGTCGGTGTGAAAAGCCAATCGTCGAAAAAGTCTGCTGGCATGGGCCTGTGTGGGAAAAGGGCGTGAAACTCGTCCTTGAGCAGAGGTTCCTCCAAGGCGTAGCCTGGCACCCAGCTGTTGGCACTGGCCGGGAAGCCCTCCTTGGCGAGGAGGTATTCTACTCCCTCTTCTCCCCATCTAGAGTCCAAAATCTCTGTGACCTCGTTGATGGACTCCTCTTGTGTCACTCCCCCTTGTTCGGTTCCCTCTCGTAGCGGACTCGGAGCCGTTCCTGGTTCCTGAAACCTGTGAGGTGTCTTGTAGGGAGTGAGTACCGACCTGTGGAACACCGGATGCATTCTGGAACCCTCCGGAAGCATCAGCCTGAAAGCCACCGGGTTGATCTGTTCTTCGACTTGGTAGGGCCCTAGTTGTTTATGCCCTAGTTTCTTCTTCGCTAATGACCTGGCCGGCACTGCTTGGGCTGCCAACCAGACCCAGTCTCCCACCTGGATCTCTTCGCCGACTCTCCTGTGTTTGTCTGCTTGCACCTTGTATGCGTGTTTAGCCAGCTCCAGGTGCCGCCGAAGTTGGTCGTGGACCTCTTGCAACTCTGACGCGAACGCGTCTGCTGTCTGCGGCTCCCCTTCCCCCATTCTTTCCAGTCCCGGGAAGGTTCTGGGGTGCCTTCCGTTGTTGGCGAAGAACGGCGTCACCCCTGTGGACACGTGTTTCGTGTTGTTGTAGGCAAACTCGGCGAGCGGCAGGTAGTCCACCCACGTCGCAGGCTGTTGATTTGCGTAGCATCTCAGGTACTGCTGCATGATGGCATTGACCCGCTCCGCTTGCCCGTTGGTCTGCGGGTGTCTAGCCGAAGCCAGGTTGATCTTGACGTTCAGGAAGCCCATCAGTTTCTGCCAGAAGTTCGAGATGAACTGCCGCCCCCTGTCAGACAGTATAGACCGCGGCAGACCGTGAACCTTGAACACGTGATCTATGAACAGTTTGGCGGTTTGTTCCGCCGTGGCCACCTTCGCACACGGAATGAAATGTGCCATCTTGGAGAACAAGTCCACCACCACTAGCACTGCCATTTTGCCCCTCGAGCTGGGCAGATCCGTGACAAAGTCCAGGGCCACTCTCTCCCATGGTTCAAACGGGGTTTGCAGAGGTTCCAGCAGTCCCGCCGGCGGTCTGTGTACTGGTTTGGCCCTCTGGCAGGTGTCGCACCTCGCCACGTAGTCCGCGACTTCTCCTCTCATTCTGGGCCACCAGAAGTCTCTGGCGACTAATTCTATCGTCTTCTCTGTGCCAAAGTGCCCGGCAGTGGGCGCGTCGTGCAACTGCTGCAGTACCTTGGCGCGAAGATCGTCCCCTGGCACGTAGATGGCCCCTTTACGGAGGAGTAATCCATCGCGAACCTGGAACTCGTCAGTCGCCGCCGTGCCCCTGTGCGCCTCTGCCATCTTTGCTCGCGCGAAAGAGTCGTCCCGCAATGCACGTCGTACCGCCTCCAGGTCAACAGTCGCCGAAGCGCACGCCCACGCTGCCGGTGCGAAGATATGCATGGCCGCCGCTGGCGTCGCCTCTTCGAGGTACTGCGGTTTACGGGAGAGGGCGTCCGCCATGATGTTGGTGTCCCCCGGGACATACTCTATACGGAAGTCGAAGTCCGCAAAGAACTCTGCCCAACGTATTTGCCTCTGGTTCAGGAACCTCGCCGTGCGCCAGTGCTCCAGATTCTTGTGGTCCGTGCGGACCTGCACTGTGTGCTTGGCTCCGATCAGGAAGTGCCTCCACGCCTTGAAGGCTGCATGAATGGCTAACAACTCCCTGTCCCAGATGGTGTAGTTCTGTTCTGACTTGGTGAGCTTCCTGGAGTAGAACGCTCCCGGCCTCCAAGCCCCCTGCGGGTCTTGCTGCAACAGAACTGCTCCTACGGCTCTGTCTGAAGCGTCCGTCTCCACCCTCATTGGTCTGCTGGGGTTGACGTGTAGTAGCTGCTCCTCCGACGCGAAGAGACGCTTGAGTGCCTGAAAGGACTGCTCTGCTTGCGCCGTCCAGATGAATTTCTTCTTCTTGGAGCTGAGCGTGTCCGTGATGGCCGCCGTCTGCATCGCGAACCCCTTGATGAACTTGTGATAGAAGTTCGCAAAGCCCACAAACCGCTGGACCTCCTTCCGGTTGCGCGGACTCTTCCAATCCAAAACTGCGCGAACCTTGGCGCTGTCCATTGCGAGCCCTTTGTCTGACAACCTGTAGCCCAGGAAGTCCACCTCCGACACGTCGAACTGGCATTTTTCCAGCTTGGCGTAGAGCCTATGCTGCTGTAGTCTGCTCAGCACTTCTTTGACGTCTCTGTCGTGATCGTGCTGCGATTCAGAAAAGATGAGTATGTCATCTAGGAAACAGACACACTTCTTGTAGAGCAGCCCTGCCAAGACGTGATGCATAAAAGCTTGAAAGCAGTGGGAGCCATTTTGTAATCCAAAAGGCATAACTCTGTATTCGTAGGTGCCCAGGGGCGTGAACATGGCCGTCTTCCACTCGTCGCCCTCCCGCATACGAATGAGGTTGTACGCCCCTCGGAGGTCCAACTTGGTGAAGACGCGTCCTTTGCGCACCGTCGCGAGGAGGTCGTCGATCCTGGGCATGGGGAAGTCCGATGGCTTGGTCACAGCGTTCAAAATCCGATAGTCCACCACGAGCCTTTTTTGGGGCGTGTTTTTCTTCTTGACAAAGAATACCGGACTGCCCCCCACTGCCTTGGACTCTCGGATGAAACCGCGCTCCAGATTGTGATCTATGAACTCCTTGAGGTCCTGTAGTTCGTCCTCAGACATGGAGTACAGTTTCCCCTTTGGCAACGCCGCCCCTGGTAGGAGGTCGATCTTGCAGTCGTATGGTCTGTGGGGGGGTAGCTTGTCCGCCTCCTTCTCGCAGAAAACCTCCAAAACGTCTGCGTACTTGTGGGGAACAGCTTGCAGCGTCCCAAGCTGCAGCTGTGACTCCTCTTCCTCTCCCTCCTGCTGGGGCAGGATGCAGTGTTCAGCACAATAGGAAGAGCCGAAAGTCAGCTGCCTCTGATTCCACGCCATCGCCGGGCTGTGCTTGTCCAGCCAACTCATGCCCAGTACAATGGGCGTGTCCGATAATTGAGTGACATTGAAGCTGATGACTTCCCTGTGGTTCCCAAGTCGCATCACCATTGGTGGCGTTTGCTTCACGACTTGCCCCCCGAGCAGCTCCCTGCCATCCACCGTGACTACCTGCAGGGGCAGTGTGGCAGGCAGCAACTGTATATCGTGCTGGTCGACAAAGTCTTGCCCTATAAAGTCCGCATTGCTGCCTGAGTCAATAGTGATTGGCACGTCCATGGTGAGTCCATTGGGTAGTTGGAGCGATGCGGTGAGCCGCACTACTGGTTTGGGCGGGAGGGGGTCTGTGGGTTGCAACATCTCTGGGGACTGCTTCACTGACACGTCTGGCTGGGCCCCAGTGCCTCTGTCTCCAGCCAGACTCCTTCGTTTCCCTGCTGTGGTTCTCCTTGCTGAGTCGCTGCAGTTACCATTGCTGAGGCTGCAGTGTGCTTGTGGAGCCTCTGGGGACACTCTTTCGCCATGTGCTGGGGATTGTCGCAGATGTAGCACTTCCGGTTCCCTCTAGGAGGCTTTGCTTTCACTGCTCCCGGTGCTAGGGCTCTGGTTGCTGACTGAGCCCTTGCACCGCCAACCTCCATAGGTTCCGCTCCTCCTCCTGGCGGAGGCGTGGATTGCGCACGCGCTGCTTCTCTGGGAATGAAGGAGTAGCCTCTGGCTGGTTCGCGCCCTCCGCGCCCTTCGTCCTTGCCCCAAGGACGTTCCTCCAGACGGACCCCAACTGCGAGCGCCCTCTGAACGATCTCCTGCGTGCTCCGGGGTCTCTCCCCCCTCACAATTTCGTCCTTAACCGGGCCGCTCAAGCCTTCCCAAAACAGGTCTCTGACTGGCGCCGAATCTCTGTCCCATTCCAGGGCACTGACAAATGCAAAAAAGCGGGCATGATACTGCCGTACACTGGCCCTCCCCTGCTTAAGTCCATGCACCTCCTTCCGGGCAAGATCCACGTCTATGCTTGATAAGAAGCACCCATCCATCGCTTTAATGAAGGCATCCGCATTTTGGAGCGCCGGATCCTTATCTCTCCACAAATTGCGCAGCCATGCTTTAGCATCTCCATGCAAATGGGACATGATAAACCCCACCTTCTCTTGCTCATCTCTAAAGTCCTTTTCCAGCAGTTGCAGTGCACACTTTACATCTGCTCTAAAGTTGGGGTACTGTTGCAAATTCCCATCGAAGTGAGAGACTAGACCGCCTGCTCGTCTCCCCAACCCAATCCCCTCCGGTCTGGGTGTCAGTTGCCCTTGCTTCGTAAGCATTTCCAATCTGACCTGGAGATCTCTGTAGGCGGCAGCTGCGTCCTCCTCTCTCTTCCTGGATGCAAGTACCTCGGCATTCAGTTGTGTCACTGCTTCTCTGAGATCCGCTATCTGTTGTTCGGCCGTCATCTTGTCTGCCGTTCGTGAGCTCTCGAGTAGGCACCAGCCTTCTCTCCTCTCCGCTAGGCTTTCGATGCCCACAGAAATGAGAGACGGAGCTTACTGTCAGAGCTGCTCCCCGATCCCAGCTCACAGAGGATCACGCTAGCCAGCGTTCGCTTTATAAAAGTCTTTATTGAGTTACAGTTTCCATTTCCAAGCTGCTGCGTGCAACTCTACGTCTTATGGCTAGACCGGCGAAGCTCCGTCTGAATCTCCGCCCCTCGTACACCAACTTAATATCCTCGCCTTACTCCACCTTTTCCGCCTGACCGTCCTTCTCTGGGTCCCTCTGCCCCCCGTGGTCTCCTCCCTCCGGGACTCCTCTGACGCTGACCCCCCGGACCCTCCTGTCTCCTTGCGTTCTGGTGGGGACGCTGGCCCCGATTTCCAACTGCTGCCCTCTGAACCCCCGCTGGTCCCTTCCTCCTGGGGTGTCCCCCTAGGCCCCCCCCCTTTGCTCTGGCCACTGGCGCCCCTTTCTGTGAATCTTCCGATTCACTGGAAAGACTCGGAGATCTCGGGTCGTCGTCATCACTCATCCTTTCTTCAGACTCCTCCCCCTCGCTCTCTGTTTCCTCCCTTGCCCTCGCCTCTGCTCCTGAACCCCTGACACAATG
This sequence comes from Podarcis muralis, assembly GCF_964188315.1. Lineage (NCBI taxonomy): Eukaryota > Metazoa > Chordata > Lepidosauria > Squamata > Lacertidae > Podarcis > Podarcis muralis. The sequence goes on from NC_135674.1 coordinate 17,997,967, forward strand.
GTATTTAACTCCGGTAAAATTGGCTAAAATTTACAAATTAAAATCGAATACCTGTTGGAGATGTAAAAAAGAAATAGGAACAATGTTTCACATGTGGTGGGAATGCCGACCTATTAAACAATTCTGGAATGAAATCTATGAAGAACTCAAAAAGATGTTTAAAATATCTTTTAGTAAAAAACCGGAGGCATTCCTTTTAGGTTTAATTACAAATGATATCCCTGAAAATCAAAGGAAAGTATTCCTTTATGCAACAACAGCTGCCAGGATGCTTATAGCTAAAAACTGGAAAGGCCGAAAAATTCCATCAGTGAAAGATTGGCAAATTAAATTTTGTGAATACATAAATCTGGCAAGACTCACAGCTTACATAAGGGGTCAATCGGATCAGAAATTATTAAAAGAATGGGGTTGTGCTAAAGACTATATGAAGAAACATTGTTCTGGAGTTAGTATATTGGTATGTAATGAATGATGCTTTACAGGGTTAAAGAATAAGAAAAATGGTGTAAAAAAGCACAAAGATGGAAGTAATCTAATTAGACACAACAATACAGTAAGAGTAAATTTTTTGAGGTCTTAGAACAAAGGAAGGAAGTCAATTTGTGTTTATGTACATAATGATATGGTTTTGTTCTGTAGATGTGTGCTTTTTTGTTTTTGTTTAGTTTAGTTTCGTTTCATTTGCTTTTTTTCTTCTTTTTTCTTTTCCCTTTTCCTTTTTTGTTTTTTTTTTTCTATATGTTCCCGGGATTTTTGTCTGGATAGTATTATTTTGGATTCAATGTTTGTAATTTTTGTTATGATTCTGCATTGAAAATAAAATATTTAAAAAAAAAAGATACTGAGCAGCGGGTGGGAAACTTATGGCCCACCAGATATTGTTGAATGCCAGCTCCCACCAGCCCCTGCCAGCATGACCAATGATTGCTGGTGATGGGAGTCAGGGGTGCCAATTTGAATAAAATATTGTGGGAGCCCAGGTAAGCCCCATCCTGCATAATCAATCACATGATGCAATGCACACACACCATTTGAATGGGAATGCCTATCAACTTTGGGGGGCAGCCCCCTCAAATATTTTATTGTGGGGGCTTTGCCTTAGGAGTTGGCTCCTTTGATGGGAGTTGTAGTTCAGAAACAACTGGAGTGCCACAGGTTCTCCAGCCTTGATGCAGACACCCCCAATAACAAGCCCTTCTATCAATCTTGAAGCACCAATTATGCTTCCCGGTGGTGCTTCCTATGGAACCATCTGTGACAGCAAAGGAACATAGCAAAATGCTGAATTGCACATAACGTTTATTCAGGCAACATACACAAAGATGTGGCATGCCCCAGATTTGAAGTGAAGGACATGAGGCAGGAGTTGATAATGCAGGTGAGCTGTGCACAAGCAAGCTGCCAGCTAGCTCTGTGGAGGCTCCTTTTATTGACACAATATGCAGACAGAGGCAGATACATTTTGGGCTGTGACCTTTACACATCTTCCAGTCCCAAGATCGTGGGGTGGTACAGTTATTTTGGCACCTGTTTCCACCGCGTCATTTTCCCCTTGCACAGTGTATGTCGAAGAAGACAAAGGTCTCAGAGACAAAGGTCACAGACAGGACATGGCAGATTACTGAGACCACAAAAGGTTAGACAGAGGGCAAGATGTTCAGACAGCTGTGGCCTTATCTGTGAGGGGGAGTGTGCTCTGCACTCCAAGGTCACGCGTGCAGACAACTGAGGCTTTGCTGATTAAATCCTGCCATCCAGTCAGCGCTTCCCTGCGTAGCTCTGCTGACCTGGGCAGAAAATGCAGAGTCGCAGCGGTCCTGCCGTCCGTGTGAGATAGAGGGATAAATCAAGTCCAGAGACAGTTCGTTGCTATCTCTAAAAATGTTTATTTACAAGCCATAAATTCCATCAGAAACTTCAGGCATTTCTCCGGTGCTAAAAAGCACACGCAGTCTCTCTGCAGCATCTCTCAGTCTAAAGTGAAACCAACTCTCACAGACAAAGACAGACAAAGCGTCTGACGTATGGCCCTGCGTCAGGCCCCTCCCCAGATACAGGACACCAAGGAGTTTTAACCCTGTAAACTCCAAACTCCACACCCCCTCTTGTCCTGCATCTGGGGGAAATAAGCAACAATGCTCACCCCAAACACAGACCTTCACAGAACTCCTCATGCTTCTTGAAGGTTAACGGTTTCGTGAAACCATCAGCGAGGTTCTTGGTTGAGGGACAGTATTTCAGAGCAACTAGCCCCTCACGAACGCTCTGACACACATTCTGAAAACGTATGTCCAAATGTTTGGTCCTGGCCTTGAATTGTGCCGTCTCGGCCAATTTGAGACACGGTTGATTGTCTTCGTGCACCACGATGGGTAGACAATGCCCTCCACAGAGTTCCTGGACCAAACACGCATAGAACTCCAGTTCTCTGCAAACCTCAGATAGCGCACTGAACTCAGCTTCAGTAGACGAAAGTGCTATGAGACTTTGCTTTCGGGACCTCCACCCAACTACAGAGTTCCCAAACCTCACCACTAGGCCTGACACTGATTTGCGGTCCTCAAGGTTAGCCCAATCCGAATCCACCCAGGCGGTAAGCTTGACACCACCCTCAGCTGACATCTTGAGGCAAAAGTCTTTGGTATCTTGCAGGTAACGCAGCACCCGTTTAATACCATTCCAGGCCTGTACACTTGGACTTGAAGCCTCTCTACTGAGCAGATTGATAGCGAACGCTATATCTGGTCTGCTCCACTGTGACAGATACAGTAGACTACCCAGAGCTGATTGAAAGAGTTCAGCATTTTCGAACACAGCGCGTTCTACTTGCTGACATTCTTTCACGTATCCAACTTCCATGGGAATTTTGACACCTGCACACTCAGACATTCTGAACTTCTCAAGCAACTGCTCAATCTTCCCTTTCTGGCTGAGCAAGAAGCTTCCATCTTTTGTTCTGATTATCCCTACGCCTAAATACGATTTGACATCTCCAAGCTGCTTGAGCTTGAACCGCTTTCCAAGCTCCCTAGCAAACTTCTCCACTTGTTTACCTGTCTGTGCTATGTATAAAATATCATCGACAAAAATCTGAGCAGCTTGCTGTGTCTCACCTGATCCTTTAAGGTAGAGATAGCTGTCAGCAACACTTCTCCTGAAACCTAGCTCTTCTAAGGCTTCATTCAGACACATGTTCCAATTTCTGGCAGATTGGCGTAATCCATAGATGGATTTGTGCAACCGCCACATGATGCCTGTCCCACTGACCTCAAAACCTGGAGGAGGAAGCATGTACAACTCCTCCTGGAGGTCTGAGTTCAGATAGGCGACATCCACGTCAAAATGGCTCACCTTCCAACTTTTCTGTGCAGCAAAAGCTAAAAGCATCCTCAGAGTCTCGGCCCTCGAGGTCGGCGAATAGACCTCCGTGAAGTGGACCCCTTTCCTCTGAGTGAATCCACGAGCCACTAATCTAGCTTTGTACTGTGGTTCTCCAGCTTCTGTGGGTTTAAGGCGATAAACCCATCTGCAACTCACGGCTTGCTTGCCAGCTGGCAATTTTGTGAGTGAGAACACACCAAGAGACTCCATTGAGTTCATTTCCTTCTGCATTGCCTCATGCCATTTGCTAGCTTCTTCCTGAGGCAACTTCTGAACATCCTCAAAGGATTCAGGTTCACATCTAGCCACACCTACCCACACACTAGTGGCCTTGTACTTTTCTGGTGGCTTTCCCTTGGTTGACCTTGCTGACCTTCTCAGCGTGAACTCTGGAACTGCGCCTGATTCACTTGGGCCAGCCACACCATCCCGTGTCAGAAACCTCCCCCTCTGACCTGCTGCGCCTTTTAGACCTCACAGCTGGTTCTGCAGGCAAGGATGGCTCACTCCTGGGCTCAGACTTGACAGAGACCTGTGGAGGCGTCTTGGGACTTCCCTTTGGAGAGGTTCGGAGCTTCTCCCTTGGAGACCCCGGCTCTGGACTCTGTGGCTGTGGACTGTGCACCTCAGCAACAGGTTCAGCTTCATCCTCCTCCTCTTCTTCATCTGAGTCAAACAGAACATCCGGGTTCCCGTGAAGACGTTTCCACCCACTCTGCTCACAAAACTCAGCACTGCCGCTAATAAGCAGCTTAGACTGGTTGCCAGTAGGGTATGCGAAACACCACGCCTTTGAGCCCGGCTCATAGCCAACAAAGTGTGAGATTTTGACCAGCTTTGGCCCATCTGAAGCTGATACAGGCTCGTCTCATCTTGAGCCCACGCAGAGCAGTCCACACAGCAGAAGGATAAGCAGTATGTGCCACATTCTTAACTTTATTTCCTCTCTATGCTGAGAGAATACAAACATGCATCTTGCCTCTGTGAGAGCAGAGAAGCAACCGTCTCTCTAACAAAGAAACCGAGAGAACACTGAAAAACAGGAAACCAGTGAACGTCACATCCAGTCTCCCATTCCCGTGGGAATCCAACAGTAACTGACTGTGGAATGCAAAACAATGTCTTGTGACTGCAGTTGCTGCTCAGTGAGGGAAATAGAAACCAACATCCTCCCCCTTTCTGTGTACATCACTGGGCAGCGTGTTTGTACAATATCAGTACAAACCCAACTTCTGCACATAGGTACAGTGTTGATCCCTTGATACAACCTTGGACAATACATCAGCAGGAATTTCATTACCTGGCATATAGGACACCGTTACGAGTCCCTTCTGTTTCAATTGCAAATGCTTCGTGCTTTGCTTACAACCTTCAGAATTCAGCAAAGCCAAACATGCTTTGTTGTCCTGGTAAACCTGGACTGGACATTTGACAGGAATTTTCATGTCTTTGCACAATTGTAACAACCATTCACAATCCTTAAGTGAATAAGACAGTGCATTCAGTTCAGCTTCACAAGTACTTAAGCTAACTGTTGTTTGCTTCTTGCATGACCAATCAAATAGACCCTGATTGTACATGTAGCAAACTCCAGGCGTACTTTTCCTGTCTGTAGTGTCACTTCCAAAACTTGCATCTGCAAATATCTCAAGACCACCAGACTTCTGATTGTTAAATCTCAGTCTGTAATGCATAGTGCCTTTCAAATAGCGTGCTATGCGTTTCAGAGCTTTCCAATCCTTAACAGTAGGATTGTTGACTTGTCTGCTTAGCAAATTACAGCTAACAGCAATGTCAGGTCTTGAACATCTGGCAATGAAGTTTAGCTTGCCTAGCACACTTCTGTACAGTGTAGTGTCAGAAAATGCTTCTTCAGTGTCATCTACCTGATAACCTGTTGTCATCAGTGTGTCTACAGGGTTAGCATCCATCAGGTTTAGTTTGCTTAACACATCAGCAATTTTCCGTGACTGGTGTACTAGAATGTTACCATCTTGATCTCTCTCTATTTCCAGAGATAGGTAGTTGTTTACCTCACCAAGATCTTTCATGTCAAAGTGCTCTTTCAGTTGAGCTAGGGCGTTATTGTATATTGTGACATCCTTCCAAAAGAACAGAATATCATCAACATAAAACAAGCAATACAGCTTCTTTTGCCCCTCCTCTTTGACAAATACACATGGATCAGCTTTCCCTTGCTGAAAGCCTAGAGAAAACAGTACTTCAGTGAGTTTTGTGTGCCAACACCGTGCACTTTGTTTGAGACCATAAAGGGACTTTTTCAGAGCACAAACAAATCCCTGTTTTATCTGTACGCCATCAGGTGGAAGCATATAAAGAGATTCACCTAGAGAGCCGTACAAAAACGCTGTATTCACATCGTGGTGACTAACGTGTAGATTCTCCTCTGCAGCAAGCTTGAGCATAAGCCTAATGCTCTCATATCTCACGGTGGGTGAATAGGTCTCGTGATAGTCTTCACCTGGTACCTGTGAAAAACCTCTGGCTACCAATCTGGCTTTGTGTCTGACTATCTTGCCATTTTGATCTGTCTTCGCTTTGAAGACTCATTTGCTTCCAAGCAGTTTCATTCCTGGAACTACTGGAACTAGCTCCCATGTTTTGTTCCTCTCTAAGGAATCAAACTCAGCCTTCATGGCATTTAACCATGGCTCAGCATCCTTTGAATCCAAATCCTGGATTTCTTGGAAACTTGAAGGTTCAAATACCTTCTTGGAGCTTTTAACAGCTGCTACTGCTGTCTTAGCAAACTCATCAGCAAATCTCTTTGGAGGTCTGCCTTTTGTGCCTTTTGTGGCTCTCTGAGACCTGCGAATTAGCCTTAGGTCTTCAACACTCTCCTCTTCCTTCTTAGGAGAAAAGTGACCTATAGTGAACAATGGTTCCTCCAATTCTTGATCAGAGCTTTCAGAGGGTCGCATAGAGGCTTTCACACTCTTGAAATCCTCTGAATCATCTGATTCAGTCTCAGACTCAGAATCAGGACCTTGATCAGTGGGTGTGGGCTGTTGTGGCAGCTGTGGCTGTTGCTGCTGCTGTTGCTGTTGCCTATCCTCAGTCTCATCACTGTCATCAGGATAACATTGGAAAATTCCCACATTCTCCCCCCACTTGGCATTGTACTCAACACTTCTTGTGAACCTAATTGTCTTAGAGTCAGTCATCATTATTCTGTAAGAACCTTTCTGATAGCCTAGAAAGATACCATGCAATCCACGCTTGCCTAACTTGGAGCTTTGTGGTGTGTGAACCCACATGTCAGAACCAAAAATTCTCATGTGTTTGATGTAAGGTTTCTTGCCAAACATCTTCTCATAGGGGGTACAACCAATCGCTGAAGATAACCTGTGATTATAACTGTAAACAAAACATGCCAAAGATTCCGCCCAATAACTCTCTGGAAGATTGGCATCATGCAGCAAGGTTTTTAAACCTTGAAGCAATGTTTGATTTGCCCTCTCGCAAATTCCGTTCTGCCATGGTGAGCGAGGACTAGACAAATCATGTTGAATTCCTTTCTCAGTCAGAAAAGCTTCAAACTGCTGAGAAGTGAATTCCCCCCCTCCGCGATCAGTGAAAAGAGTCTTTATCTTCTTACCATGCACATTTTCCAACCAAGCACAGAATTCCTTGAACCTTGGAAAAGCCTCTGATTTCTGCTCGAGATTGTACACATAAATATACCTGGAAAATGCATCAATGAGAACCATGAAGTACCTGTTTCCACCCAAAGAGGGCGATAGTGGACCAACCAAATCAGCATGAACAACCTGGTATGGTTCGGTAGCTTGCCTACTAGACACCTTACCTTTTGCAGCCATTTTCACCTTGTTTGCTGCGCATGCCTTACACTTCATGTGGTACCTGCAGGGTTTAATAGTCATACCTTCAACCAAGGCAGGCATTTTAGATACTGCCTCAAAATGCAAATGACCAAATGACCAGAGGAAGTCAAGGAGAAGGTTGTTGCTGTGGAAGCGAAGGTAACTCAATTGGAAACAGAGAGAGTTCCAGACCTAGAGAAGCAACTGGAGGACCATAAGTTGGCGCTTTCTATGATTGAACTCAAGGAAAAACAGATAAATTTGAGAGTTAGAGCTGTACCTGAACTGGAAAAGGGCTCTTTGTCAGAGTTTCTTACACAGGAATTTGCAGACTGTTGGGACTTGGATTTGGGAAAAGAGGAGTTCAAAATGAGGGCCTTTAGACTTGGAAGAGGAGGGAAGAAGGAGAAGAACAGAATAAGAGACTGTTTGATTACCCTCCGATCTAAAGAAGAGAGAGATAAAATTTTGGGCTGGCATTACGAGAAGACTTTGGTAATACATCAGCCAAGAGTGGAAATATTTAAAGATATCCCAAAACATCTTCTGGACCTTAGGTCCAACTTTGGAGATCTGGTTGCCCTGTTGAGAAGGAACAAAATAATCTTCAGGTGGGAATTCAAGGCCTATCCTTCAGCTTTAAAGGAAGGAAAATAAAAATAAGATCAGTAGATGATAAAATAAAGTTTCTGTTTAAATACGAAGAATATCTGCAGAAAGGAATTGGAAAAGAGCCAGCAGCACTGGACAGAAGATCACCAGATAGAGGATCAGAGCTAAGAGCATTGGAGAGAAGATCGCCAACGTTGGACATATCAACATTATCTTTTGGATTGGACCCCCCAGTGAACGTGCCAACACCATCACCAACAGAAGAGGAGCAAGCATTGGGTGCAGTTGGGGGGCACCAAAGTAACTACATGATGGCGCTGCAGGTCTTGAGTTGGAATGTTAATAGACTGAACTCCCCCGAAAGGAGGCGGAGAGTATTTCATTTATTGAAAAAAGAGCATTTGGACTTGATTTGTTTACAAGAAACACATGTGACAAGGCTACACAGGAAGTTATTGAATAATAAAAGATTAGGCGAAGAATTTATTTCATCGGATAAAGTTAAAAAAAGAGGAGTGGTCATCTACGCAAAGGAGAGCCTATCACCAAAATTTATATTTAAAGATGATCAAGGAAGATTCGTTGCAATTGAAATTCAAACGCAAGGAGAAAAAATTTTGATAGTAGGTATCTATGCACCAAATGAAGGAAAATCGGAATTTTTCAAGAAGTTACATGAGACTCTGATGAAGTATATGGATTACAATATGATTTTGATGGGAGATATGAATGGTGTGGTGTCTACAAATATGGACAAGGCACAGAGACAGGTAGTCACCAAGGATGGAAGACTACCAAAAACTTTCTTTGATATGACAGAAAATATGGATTTAGTTGATATTTGGAGAACGAAGAACCCCCTGGGAAGAGAGGGAACCTTCTTCTCTGAGGCTAAAATGACATGGACAAGAATTGACCAAATCTGGGTAATGAGAGGACTGGCTCCGAAGACGAGCAAAGTGGAAATTTGCCCCAAATCCTGCTCCGATCATAATGCCGTGAAGATGGAAATGAAATCGACGCCAATTGGTTCTTTTAGATGGAGGATGAATGATACCCTATTTAGGAATGAAGAATTTACGAAGAAGGCCCAAAAAACTTTGAGAGACTATTTTGAGATAAATATGAACACTACTGTGGAAAAAAGAGTAATCTGGGATGCAAGCAAAGCGGTCATGAGAGGATTTTTGATACAACAGAATGCAATTAAGAAGAGAATTCAAAATGAGAAAAAAGACAAAATCCTGGAAAAAATAAAGGAAGGAGAGAAGAAATTGAGAGTGAAACCAAAGTCGCAGGAGATTTTGAAAGAGATAAAGTTATATCAAGTACAATACATGAAAATGATGAATCAGGAAATAGAATGGAAGATTAAACAGATGAGACAAAAGACATTTGAATCGGCAAATAAGTGTGGGAAATTGTTGGCTTGGCAAATGAAAAAAAGACAAAAACTTAACACCATTACGAATTTGGAAGTGGAAGGAAAGATTATACAGAATCCAGTGGAAATTAGAAAGTACTTCCAGAGGTATTTTAAACAACTATATACACAGGAGAAACAGAAAGAAATGGACATCGATAAATTTTTGAAAAGGAATGGACTACAAAAAATTTCCCAAGAAAACAAGTTAATGTTGAATCACAAAATAACGGAACAGGAAGTAGGAGGGGCCATTCAGAATATGCAATTGGGTAAATCTCCAGGGCCGGATGGTCTGACTTCAAGATATTATAGATCTTTGAAAGAATGGTTAATACAACCTTTAAAGGAAGTCGGCAACGAAATATTGGAAGGGAAAAGGGCACCAGAGTCGTGGAAGGAAGCTTACATCACACTTATACCGAAAACAGAGACTGAAAAGACACAGCTTAAGAACTACCGTCCCATATCATTGCTTAATGTGGATTATAAAATTTTTGCAGACATTTTGGCTAAAAGATTAAAAAAAGGTGTTAGCAGAAGAAATCCACAAAGACCAAGCGGGCTTTCTCCTGGGCAGACATTTGTCTGACAATACGAGGAATATAATTAACATTTTAGAAAAACTACAAGTGAAGATTAATACTAAAGCAGTTTTGATATTTGTGGACGCGGAGAAAGCCTTTGACAATATTTCCTGGAGTTTTATGAAGAAGAATTTATTGGGGATGGGGGTTGGTCAAGGTTTTGGAAACGCTATAGGTGCAATTTATTCAGAATAGAAGGCCAAACTAATTATGAATAATGTAGTGACGAAAGAATTTAAGATTGAGAAAGGAACACGACAAGGTTGCCCAATCTCTCCATTACTCTTTATATCGGTCCTGGAGGTTTTGTTAAATATGATTAGAAGGGACCAATTGGTAAAAGGTATACAAGTGGGAGCCAAACAGTACAAATTGAAAGCATTTGCGGACGATCTGGTATTGACTTTATAGGAGCCAGAATCTAGCACCAAAAGAGTATTAGAATTGATTCAAGAATTTGGTCAGGTAGCAGGTTTTAAGTTGAATAAGACGAAAACTTAGGTTCTAGAGAAGAATCTAACTGAGATTGAGAGAGATAAGTTTCAGAAGGAGACAGGATTGACACTGGTTAAGAAAGTGAAATATTTAGGGGTTAACATGACTGCTAAGAATGTGAATTTATTTAAGGATAACTATGAAAAATGTTGGACTGAAGTGAAAAAGGATTTAGAAATATGGTCAAATTTGAAGTTATCGTTGCTAGGCCGAATCGCTGTGATAAAAATGAATGTATTGCCAAGAATGCTGTTTTTGTTCCAAACATAGCAAATTTTGGACAAAATGGACTGTTTCAAGAAGTGGCAGAGAAATATCTCTAGATTTGTCTGGCAGGGCAAGAAGCCTCGTATAAAATTTAAGATATTAACTGATGCTAAAGAAAGAGGTGGATTTGCCCTGCCAGACCTTAAACTGTATTATGAATCAGCCGCTTTTTGTTGGCTGAAAGAATGGATGCTTCTTGAAAATACCGACGTGTTGGATTTGTAAGGTTTTAATAATGTATTTGGTTGGCATGCATATTTGTGGTATGATAAGGTTAAAGCACATAAAGCGTTTAAAAACCATATTGTCAGGTAAGCACTGTTTAATGTCTGGATAAGATACAAAGATTTGTTAGAAAATAAAACCCCGAGATGGCTGTCACCAATGGAAGCAAAGGCCCAGAAAAAACTCAATATGGAGGCCAAATGGCCGAAGTATTGGGAAATTCTGGAGCAAGAGGGAGATAGACTAAAACTGCAGAGTTTTGAAAAATTAAAAAATAGAGTGCGAGATTGGCTCCATTACTATCAAATAATGAAGGCATATAACTTGGACAAAAAATTAGGCTTTCAGGTGGAAAAATCAAAATTGGAAACAGAATTGTTAGATTCTAAAGTTAAGAATTTGTCAAGAATGTATAACTTGCTGTTGAAATGGAATACTCAAGATGAAACGGTGAAATCTGCTATGATTAAATGGGCACAAGATGTTGGACATAATATTATGATGGCAGACTGGGAACAGTTATGGACCACTGGTATCAAGTTTACGGCATGTAATGCCTTAAAAGAGAATTTAATGAAAATGATTTATAGGTGGTACATAACACCAGTCAAGCTTGCAAAAATTTACCATTTGCCCGATAATAAATGTTGGAAATATAATGAAACAGAAGGTACATTCTTTCACCTTTGGTGGACATGCCCAAAGATTAAGGCATTCTGGGAGATGATCTATAATGAAATGAAAAAGGTATTTAAATATACCTTTCTGAAGAAACCAGAGGCCTTTCTCCTGGGCATGGTCGGCCAATTGGTGCCAAAGAAGGATAGAACTTTTTTTATGTATGCTACAGCAGCAGCAAGAATACTTATCGCAAAGCACTGGAAGACACAAGTTCTACCCACCAGGGAAGAATGGCAGATGAAGCTGATGGACTACATGGAACTGGCAGAAATGACTGGCAGAATCCGAGACCAGGGAGAAGAGTCGGTGGAAGAAGATTGGAAAAAAATTAAAGTATATTTACAAAAATATAGCAAAATTAATGAATGTTAGAAGGATGCTGGAATGAAGTTACATGGTTTTAGCAGAAATGTTATAAAGAATTAAGTAAAAATGGATTGTTAATGGGTCAAAGTGTAAAATTTAAGGTCAGATTGGGTTAAGGTAAATTATAGAACAAAAATTGAGAAAGATGGTAAGGATTTGCTGAAATAGCTAAATTAAATTAGAATACAAAAAAGGGAGGTGCGAGGAGGTCGATGAAACAAGTAAATGAAAGACAAAGATATGGAAATACTGGATGTGTTTTTAAATGTTTTTGTTCTTAAATGTTTTTGTTCTTTTTTTATTGTTGTGCTGTATTGTTTTTTTTTTATTTTGCTTTTTATTTTTTGATGTATTGTAACTTTTTATTGTCTTTCCCCCCTTTTTTTGTAATTGTTAAACTTTTAATAAATATCTTTTTTTAAAAAAATGCAAATGACCAAATTTCCTGTGAAAATCATGAATACATCATGCATGCAAACTTTTGTTAGAACCTGCAATGCAACAAGTTTCATCCTGCACATCATCATCAAAATACAATACAAACAAACGATCAACATATTCAGCATGCAATACATAATCGTTTTTCTTTGTGATGGTGCACTTCTTGTTCTTGAAGGAAACGTCAATTTTCTTTTCATTCGGCTGCGCAAGACTGAGTAGATTGTGTGAAGCATCTGGAACGTAGAGAACATCTTGTATTGATAAGTCCATACTGTGAAGAACAACAGTTCCGTAGCTTTGACTGGGGGTTGTGTGGTCATCCGCCTGGTGAATCGCACCTTCCTGCAGTGTAAAAGACACGAACAGTCGCTTGTTGTTGCATAAGTTTCTGGTCGCTCCTGAATCCACCACGAAGAAAGATCTAGACGTCTTCTGGACCTTTGCAACCTTTGGAGTGAAGCGTGAGACCATCGCCTTGTGCTGCGTTGACCTTTGCCTTTGCCTTTTCCACGCGATGAGCTTTCGCTGCGCTGCTCAGTCTTGGCCCTGGGATATCTGCATTCCCTCTTCATATGGCCTAGATGTCCACACGAGTAGCATTTCACTGCCTTCAAAGCTTTGGCGCCATTTGATGGTTCCACTGCATTCTGGGATGACGTCTGTGAAGACTCCCCCTTACCCATGCAGCTAGCACCTCGCCTGTCCGCTTCATTCAGAATCACGGCAGTAACATGTGCTACTGTGATCTGAGCAGTTGGCTGAACAGCAATCTGAGTGGCAACGGACTCCCAACTTGAACCCAAAGAATGTAGTATCATGAAGGAATACACAGCCTCTGGAAAGGTGAGTCCTCTCTGTTGCAGCTCATGTCTCAGATTCTGCATCTCCATCAGATGTGTACGAACATCTGCACCTTCAGCAAGTGCCATATCATGCAGCTTGGCATAGTAGAACAAAGAAGCACCAGCCTGTGTTCTCAAATGAGAATCTCTCAAAGTGTCCCAAATCTCTCTGGCTGAGGTCTTATCACGCAACAGACAGAGCTCTTCTGGGGAGACTATCAATGTAAGAGTTCCCCTTGCTTTGGAATCCTTAGCTGCCCATTCATCTGTTATTGGAGCTGGGGGGTTGTCTGTAATAACTGTAAACAGACCTTCTTTTCGCAGAAGAGCCTCTGCGTAGAGTACCCACTCCGCATAATTCTTCTTATTGAGCTTTGGAATCCCACAAGCATCAGCCAGCCTTGCATTAGCCATCTCTGCTGCTTTAATCAAGCTGTGTACAGCTGCTTCCAAAAGCACTTGTAAAAGTACTTTTGGTTTTCAAGCCTCCGAGGCCTTTGAGCCTGTGCCGTGGCAAACGGCTTTAAAAGTTCAAAGTCCAGCCATAAAGCCATTAATTAGGAGCTGGCAGGCTTCCCGGAACAATGAGCACATACCTCTCATCAATCTTCTTGACGCGCAGAGCAGATAACGTCTGATCTGTCCCTCTGCCTCTGCCGGCATTCCGATCCTCTGTTTCTCTGTTCCTTTGCCAGCAGCCATTATTCAGTCAGATTCCGTTTTCCTGGGCCCATAACCAAAAATGTGAGATTTTGACCAGCTTCGGCCCATCTGAAGCTGATACAGGCTCATCTCATCTTGAGCCCACGCAGAACAGTCCACACAGCAGAAGGATAAGCAGTATATGCCACATTCTTAACTTTATTTCCTCTCTATGCTGAGAGAATACAAACATGCATCTTGCCTCTGTGAGAGCAGAGAAGCAACCGTCTCTCTAACAAAGAAACCGAGAGAACACTGAAAAACAGGAAACCAGTGAACATCACATCCAGTCTCCCATTCCCGTGGGAATCCAACAGTAACTCTGACTGTGGAATGCAAAACAATGTCTTGTGACTGCAGTTGCTGCTCAGTGAGGGAAATAGAAACCAACACAAAGATCATTTTCCTAGATCTTGGTTCACCCTTTCTGCGAGTGGCCTTTGGAATGAGGACCCAAGCCTCACAGCCACGCAAGAAATCCACTTTAGGCTTCTTACCATGCAGCAGAAAATAGGGCGTGTCTCCCACACTTGAATTGAACACCCTGTTCTGTAAAAAACATGCAGTCTTATAACTCTCGGCCCAAAAGCGCTGTGGCAGACCCGAGTCTGCAAGCATACCATTCGCTGCTTCCTGGAGCGTGCGGTGTTTTCTCTCCGCAACCCCGTTCTGTTGCGGACTGTAGGGGGCAGTCAATCTATGACTGATACCTTTCTGCCTGAAAAAAGATTGCAGCGCAGAACCTGTGAACTCTGCCCCCCGATCAGATTGAAAGGAAACCACCCTGGCGGAGAAACGCAGCTCTACCGCTGTGATCCAATCCCTGATCAGTGCAGCCGCCTCCCCTTTGTGTTTAAGTGTAAACAGCCAGGCGTGTCTCGAAAAATCATCAATCAGAACCAAAACATGCTTCGATCCACTTAAAGAAGCTACCTGCATTGGACCACATAAATCTGCATGAACCAGCTCAAAGGGTTTGCTGGTCCTCCTTTCTGACCTGGGATATGTGCATGTTGTAATCTTCGATTGCTTACAAGCTTGACAATCTAAGTATTTATCACATGCTTTGAACCCACACCCAATTGTGTTCTCAGTGGCTTTCTTAACATACGACCACCCTGCATGCCCAAAGCATCTGTGCCAGAGGTGTAAACAATCATGGTGTGGTGGTACATTTGCACACTGCACTTGTGCTTCTTCAGGGGACTCTGCAACAGCAACATTAGCAACAGGCATCTGCACCAGAAAGAGCCGGTCCTTCCCCTCAACGCTGTGGAGCTTCTTCCCATCCCTGTAGAAATAACACATATTGTTAGTAAACACCACATCAAAACCGTCAGCAATCAGAGCTGATACACTTAAAAGAGAGTGGGCAAGCTCGGGCACCACAAAAGCTTGCACCTCATGATCTATAAAGGGACAGTATAAAAAACCAGTCTCAGTTAACTCTCTGCGAGCCATCAGCCATCGAGACAAAACGACCAGTTTTAACTTTCTTGCAATTTCTAAGGAGCCCACTAGATGGCACTAGGCTGTGGGTGGCTCCTGTATCGACAACAAGAGTCAACGTGGCTCTCTGGCAGTCTTCCAAGGTTGCCATGGCAACGCTCGCACCCCCACGGGGTCTCTGCCAGTGTCCTTCCTGGTTACCATGGTTGCAAGGCCTCTGCTGCTGTTCTCACGCTTCGCCGCCTGAGAACCGTCGCTTATCTGCCTTCCTAGCAGGTGGCTGACCTTGCATTCCAGAGCCTCTGCAGAACAATGCCCTTCGCTGTTGGACTTTGACTCAAAGCACAAACAACTTTCGGAGACTTTGTTTTTTGTTTTTTTTTTAATTCTTTTTATTAATTTTCATGTGAATAACCAAAAAGAAAAACAAATCCACAGTTACAAAGGAAAAAAGAGCAAAAAAAATATTGAGTAACCAATATCTAAACAAACTTAAAAATATTGTCCGTTTCCATTACAATTCCTTGTCTTCAACTTTCGGAGACTTTGGCTTTCCCAGAGCTCTTGGAACGGCCTGCACGGCCTGCACCCCCACTCCTGGGTGCATAGCTTCCTGAGGAACAGCTTGCCACTGCTTTCCTCTTCTTCTCAGCTCTCAGCCTCTCTCCAGCACACAGTCCATCACACAGATGTGTCGAAGCATAAAAACTGTGAGGAGAATCAGAACTTACAGGGTTAAACAGTTCTGTGTGACGTCTCACATTCTGAGTCGTGGTTTGGTTCACATACGGGAATTTGTCTTTGTGTGTGAGTTTCCTTTCGTTTTTGGCTGAGAGGCGAGAAGGATGTCTGCTCTCTCGCCGGGACTGATTTATGATGTTTTTCTTCACATTAAAGGCTGTTAGAGATTAGCAAGAAGCCTGCGTTCAGTCTGATTTATTATCCACACACAAGGCAACACTTTCTACCGCTGCTAAGAACTCTGCTAAGAGCTTCAAATAGCTCAAGTTTTCTATCGGCACAAGCGTCCATCGGCACAGGGGAAGCGTGCCAGGCGCCATCTTATCTCACAGGTTATGGAAGTTAGCCAAGCTTTGGAAGCTGTTGCCACGTCGTGCCTGTGTGTGTGGGAGCCAGCTGGAGCCCTGCCTAACGTTTAAGGCAGTGAGGCATGCTGGGGAGGATTTCATCTTCAGGACCGGGTGCCAAGAGGAGCTGCTGTTACGTGAGTAGGCTCAGCCCCGGGGGAGAAGATGGCAGATGGACAGGAGTCATTCTCAGTCCCCTTTGAAAAGTTAAATGGGAGCAACTGGGAGGAGGAGTCAAGGAAGCTGAAGGCCTGGCTGGTAGCCAAGGGTCTGTGGGAGGCGACCCAAGGGCCCCCACTGCAAGCTCCAGCCGGAGCTGCAGCAGCGGTTGTTGCAGCTGCCCAAGCCTCACCGAGGAAAGACCAGAAAGCCCTAAGAGCTATAGTGCTCAGTTTGGAGGGCTCACAGCTACCTTTGGTGGAGGGTCTTGAGACTGCCCAGGAGGCCTACCAGGCACTAGAGAGAGTGCACCACAGGACCACAGCTGGAGCAAAGATCCACACCACCAGAAGCTTGTTTGAGCTGAAGCTGCGTCCTGGGGATAGCATCAGACAGCATGTGACTAAGATGCTCTCTGTTTTCAACAAGCTGAGACTGTTGCAAGTCAACTTTACTGAGGAACTGAAAGTTTATATTTTGCTCAGCTCTTTGGACAAAAGTTATGAAAATTTGTGTCTAACTTTGGAATCGATGAATCCGGCGGATCTTACGCTGCAGTATGTGACTGGTCGTTTGTGTGACGAGGAGGAACGCCGTCTCAGAGAGGGACGAGCTGGCGCAGGGTGCCCTGCCGGTAACAGAGGGTCACAGTTCAGGCTTTTTCCACTCGTCGTTGTTTTGTCTGCGGGTCTCTTGACCATCTGTGTCGGTCCTGTCCGAGGAGAGCCAGAGAGGCCGGGCAGGATGTCTCCAAGGTCACTTCCCATGGCAGTCAGCCAAGTCCTCGTGGCAGCCAGCCAGGTTTCCATGGCAGCCAGTCTAGGAGAGGAGGCCAGCATGGGAATGCGAAGGGAGGACGTGACAGAGGAAGTGAGAGGGATGGTTCTTCTTATCACCTAGCTGCCTCTATGGCAACACTGAGGGACAACTCCAGTGAGGGCAGCATGCTGCGTTGGGTCATCGATTCAGGAGCCAGCCATCACCTGATGCCATCGCCATCTAGTGGCGAAATGTGGAATTGCAGGACTGTTTCAACTGGGAAAACAGTCACTCTTGCTGATGGC